>NW_018744718.1:640000-970000 GCF_001683475.1 Chenopodium quinoa
GTGCTTGTACATTTGTGTAGGTACGTTTTTATTATTATTCAGTAGTAATCCTATTAATATTTAGTATGCACGCATCTAAAAATTATTGATCCATATATATGTTTTCAAGTAAATTTTTGGCTCTTAGTATTATCAAAGATACCTTATCCTTACGTATGCACTTTTGTCTTCGATTGAACTTTTGAAAAATACATGTTTAATGATTATAAGATATATGGTTCAAAAAAATTTAGCCTCATTCATATAAAATTGACTTTATCTCTTTATATTTGCTCGGAATTCTGAGGTCTTGGATTGATGCAATAACTATTTACATCTTAACAAGTGACCACAAGAGAGTTGTTTGGTCCCATGAGTTAGGCTAGTGAACTGTTGACACCATTCACGACCATTTAAACAAAACGGGGTAGGACCAAAAAACAACGTGATTTGTCTATCACTAATTATTTATAAACCAACTTTCGAAAAGTATAGTGTCAACTTAATTAAAACTCATCTTTATTTTGTAAACATGTACACTTTAAAATAGTTCGTTGTCCCATATGTTTTTTTAACTTTTTTTGGAATTTAATCATTAATCACAATTCATGTGCATTTAAATCTATCTTTGTACTTTTGTTTAAAAAAAAATTAAAAAAAATTAAATAAAAAATAAAAAAAAATCTATCTTCGTAATTGCTAATTAGCTAAGGTAATTAGTTTAATTAGAACCATGGCAATTTTTACATCTGCATCTTAAGTTAGTTTTTAAAAAGAATTATCATCAAAATCATCACCTAATATAAGTTATCTTGTTTCGATAATGTAAGTTTTGTACAAGAGACATGAAAGTTTTGATTATTCGATAGAACCATCTACGAAGTATATAACATGTGGGACTGGTAGCTAGTGTTATTAAATAGAGATGTCAATTCAGATCATTCAATCAATTTTAATTTGATTGGGTCTAATTTTGAGTTGTGTCTATTTCAAAAACTAGAATAATATGTTAAGAAACATGTAAATAAATTTCAAAAGTCAAGATGTTTAAAATCCTTATTTGAAATATCAACTTTCCATAATTTTGTAAACCAGTATTTCTACACCCCGGCCCTATCATTCTTTGGTTGAACACCGATTTAATTTGATCAACAAACAAGTCAATACGATATAAGATTTTTCCTTAGTCTTTTGCTAAGTCCGGACAAAGGCGCTACATTTTTTGACTAATGGTGTTCTAATAGAATTTCACTAATTTAACACTAATAATAATGTCATGTTTATACTTGTATATGTAGGTGCAAACTCGCAAGCCTTTTCAAATACTGGTGCACTTGTTACTTGTGTGAAGAACTTCCCCGAAAGCCGAGGAGTTGTCTTAGGCTTGCTAAAGGGCTTTGTTGGTCTAAGTGGTGCTATCATAACGCAACTTTACTACGCATTGTACGGTGATAATGGTAAAAATTCCACGGCCTTAATCCTCTTCATTGGTTGGCTACCTGCCGCGATTTCATTTGCATTCCTACGTACCATCCGATATTTGAAAATTGTACGTCGAAAAAATGAGGTAAATGTCTTCTATGAGTTGCTTTATATCTCCCTTGGCCTAGCCGGTTTTCTCATGGTCATGATCATAATTGAAAACACCAAAACCTTCACACGAGGTGAGTACATTGGGAGTGGTATAGCAGTTATTCTTTTGCTTCTATTACCTCTTTACACCGTGATTAAAGAGGAATACAAGGTACAAAAGACGAGTGGAGAGGAGTTGAAGCGTGTATCTAATGTTGATATTGTGGTAAACAATGGTCAAGAAAAGGAGCGTGAAGTTTTGGGTGTTTTAAACTCGGCGCCTCATTCATCGGTGGTTGAGTTGCCTGAGAAACAAAGAGAGGCAGACACATGTTTTCAAAACATATTTCGTTCTCCAGATAGAGGAGAGGATTACACCATACTACAAGCGATTTTCAACATAGACATGCTCATTTTGGTGATCACTATTATAAGTGGACTTGGTGGCACATTGACAGCCATTGACAACTTGGGCCAAATTGGTATGTCACTAGGGTACCCAGCTCGTAGCATTAGCACTTTTATATCCCTAGTGAGCATATGGAATTACTTAGGTCGTGTCGTGGCAGGTTTTGGTTCGGAACACTTGTTAAAGAAGTACAAAATTCCAAGGCCTCTTGTGCTAAGTTTTACACTATTGCTCTCTTGTGTTGGACATCTTCTCATTGCTTTTGATGTTAAAAATGGGCTTTACATTGCAACCGTTGTTATGGGGTTTACTTATGGGGCCCAATGGCCTTTGCTATTTGCCATTATCTCTGAATTGTATGGGCTTAAATACTACGCAACTTTATACAATTTGGGTACTGTGGCAAGCCCAATAGGAGGTTACATTCTCAATGTGAGACTAACTGGCTACTTATATGATAGAGAGGCCCAAAAGCAAATGCAGGCCTTGGGCCGGATCAGGAAAAAGGGTGAAGAGTTAAACTGTAATGGGCCAGAATGTTTTCGGTTGGCATTTTTTGTGATCACAGCAGCTACTATTTTTAGTATGTTGTTTTCATTGATATTGGTGGTTAGAACAAGAAAGTTTTACAAGAGTGACATTTATAGAAAGTTTAGGGAGGCGGAAAGTACGGTGGAGGCTGAGTTGGTAGGAGGTGTCGTAGTATCGGATGATGGAAGTAAGAAGCCGGAAATGAAGGTGGCAAATGGGTAGTTAATTTGGTTGTTTATAAATAAGACGGATCTATCAGGTTGTAACCCTTTACATATCAATATGATCCTTATTAGCCGTAAGGATCCTTTGAAATGGGGCAGACGGACATTTATCATTTTAGGAATTTAGGTGTGCCATGAATATAGTGTGCTCACGTGTATTATTATCTCGATTGAGCGGTGTACTGTTAACAAAAAATTATCGTAGACTAATGCATTGTATACTAGAAATAATAGTATAAAAATAAATTGAAACATGTGTTAGGATTGAGGTCATGCATATGTATGTACTATGTAGGGCTAATGGTTAGCCCGTGTAATCTTGTATTCATAGTTGGATCACTTTTATCATTAGGTGCATCAGACATTCAGACTTTGAGTAATTCTTATAGTAGAGTACTACATTCTCCATATAGTATGAAGAGGAACTCCTAATAATCGTTTTATCACATTGCTTAGCTAACATATAACATGACATTATAGTAAACGATCTAATACGGACTATACTTCGTTGTTTTTACTCGTGTTGTACTCTTACTAGAGTACTAGTAATATTATGTCCTTTTGCCCGGCAAGGTTGCATTTCTTATACTATCTCCGTTACTTATTATGTGCAACAAAAGGGTATTATTTGTGATACATAAAATATTCCTTTGTTGCACATAATAAGAAATAGAGGTAGTACTTTGTACAATGTATATGCAATAATTTTTATACTTTTTTAACCCTCTTTTAATATACTTAGCTTGCTTCTATATATTTTTGTAGGTAACGGAGTATATATATTTTAACTTTTTATTTGGTTAAATATTGTATTTTAAGTTTTTTACCAATATTGGTAATTCATAAACAAAGTCGGGTATTACTTCATTGTGTTTCGCGTTAAACATGATTAAAGCAAAAACACAAGATAAAACATCAATGATCATCTCTCTTCTGGAACATGCATTAAATATTTGACATAAACGACTTGTTTTGAGTGATCTTTCTATGATTATGTTAAAGACGACATCTTCTTGTTTTCCTTTTCCCTTTTTCTTTTTTCTTTTCTTTAAATATTTGTTGTAGTCCCCATTTTCTTACAAAAATTATTGTTCTATTTTTCAATTTGTTTATAAAGTCTTCAGAATTTCTTTTATTATTATCTTTCTCCAACATATATACAAAAGGATAATATCTTGCTTAACAACGAACTTTCGCTTATTATTATTTTATTTATTTGATCCGAAAAACTCTCACATGTCACAAACAATGGTCGAGACTCAAGAGTAACAACAATAAAGTAATACCGTTTATAAAAATAAATAAAAGAATCTTTAAAAAATGAAAAGAGTACGTACTATAACTGAAACATTGTATTTGTCTGTAACTCGATAAGAATGAGTGAATGACAAAGTTTTTTTTTGCAAATTAAAGGACAAAGTTATTATTTTCTCAATTATTTATTGTGATGGTATGATCATATATGATGTGCGCACTGACGCATTATGATATGAAGTGATGATAATCAACGATGAAAGTTTCTTATTTTGTTCCCCATTAAACATATAACAAAAGGTTTTGTGTATAACGGACTCATATGAGTCCAGTTTATAACCTTCATACACACCACTTCCATTTTTTCTCTCCTCCATTTTTACAATCCTTCATTCATCACCATTTTTTTCACATTTTCTCTCTCCTCCTCATTCAGATCCTTACCTCTTCTCTAATCGAAACCAAAGCATCAACAACAGATAAAAAAGAGCGATAATTTGCGACCGTAACTTCCTGCATCTGTCGTCGACCGCAACTTCATGCATTTGCTGCCGACCATAATCTGCCGCCGACCGCAACTTCCTGCATCTGCCACCAAATCCTCTCCGTATAAACTCGAAGAAGCTCCGGTTCCTGCCAGAAATTCGAAAATGGCACAAAACATAGAGCTCAGAAATGGAGAAATTGAGAAAGAATATGAGAAAATCTGACTTTGTGAAAAAAAATCGAGGGTAAAGATAATGGTGTCTAATGTAATACTCTGTAAAGATTTATTAAAGAGAGCAGCTCCAACAATAGTTTATATGCCTGACCAATATTATTTAATGGCTGACCAATATTATTTAATACCTGACCAATATTATCTAATTTCTAATACTTATTATCTAAAACCTGACTAATATTATCTAATTTCTGACACTTATTATCTAAAATCTGACCAATATTATCTGATTTCTGATACTTATTATCTAAAACCTGACCAATATTATCTAATTTCTGACAATTATTATCTAATTTATGATACTTATTATCTAATATCTGACCATTATTATCTAATTTTTAACAGTTAATTTTTTTTTTGTATGATTGGACTCATGTGAGTCCGTTCTACACAATAATTTTCCAATATATAAAGGACAAAAGGGAGATTGGATACATAGATGACTTAGTCACATAAGATCTTCCCTAGCTTGTTGGATACAAGTATAAAATAAATGCAAAATTCTCATTGGTAAATAACTTAATAAACAAGCTTTCAAATAAAAAATAAAAAAAAAAACTTAATTAAACAAGTGTGGATATCAAATTATCAATACACGAATATACATATATAAATATATTGATGCGAGGTGTTGTACGAATGACAAAAGAGGAAATCATATATTCATATGTTTATGCTTTTTATTACTCTATAGTCGTATGATTTTAATTAATTATTATTACTTGTAATAGTAGGATGTATAGTTTTGAATACCTGTATTATATTTTGACGAGATAATCTTTTTCGATTCTAGGGTCTTTCTTTTTTTTTTTTTTTCCTTTGTTTTAATGTGGGCAAAAGTCAAGCACTTCTCATTAATTAAATTATACACAAACTATTGGGTGATTATACACAAACTATTGGGAGCGGCAGTCCGCAACCAATAGTTCGTGCGGCAAGAAGGAATTGGGAGCGACAGAGGTGGAGTTCGCAATAGCAGGTTGCAATTGCCGGAAAGTACGCCGTGAAACTCCATATCCATTGCAACGAAGGAGTAATTGTCGATCAAAGATCGGATCAACAAAACCTCAGATTCAAGATTATCAGACCATACCTCACTTTGTTGCAAGATTATTATCAGGTCAAAATTCAAAATTGAATCTGATAATCTTAAAACACTACCCTCTAATTCAAGATCGCAAAAGAGGTGCGATTTGCTGGTGCAGGTCGTTGCGGAGGTGCAATACGTTGGTGGAGTTCGTTGGTGGTAGTGCGATTAGCTGGTGGAGTTCGCTAGTGGTGGTGGTGCGATTTTGGAGGGGTCGTGGGTTGGTGCAGTGAGTGAGGTTAGGGTGGTGGCTGGTTGATGGTGGCGTGAGGTTAGGGTGGTGGCGTGAGGTTAGGGTGTTGGTTGTTGGGTGGTGGCGTGAGAAAGAAAGAGAGGAAGAGGGGGAAATAGGAGAGGAAAGGAAAAAAAAATACTAGTATCATATTAGCCAACAAATAACGCATATCAGCCACTAAAATGAATATATCAGCCAATTGATGTTTGATATCAGTCAACATTAGAGACATATCAGACATTAATAAAAATTTATGATCAGTCAACACAAGAAATATATCAACCAACAAATGAAACATAAAAACTGTATGCTCTAAAGTACATTTTAGTATCCCAATACATGGTCATAACTAAAGTTAACATCACAAATTTCATGTACTAGTGAATAATGATACCCCCAAATAAAGAGAAAAGCTTGATAAGTCAAATTTGGAATAAGATTCTTAAATCTACAACTACTAATTGCATTGTAATAATAATCTTATAGATTCTTTCTAATTAAACTTGGAACATACAAATTGGTCCATTATATACATCACTATCATCATATATTTATTTTTCCTTTTTACATGTTGACACTACTATAAAAATAACCTTCCACAAACATTCTCAACTCAATAATATCACTATTAAGCTTATATTCTCAAGTCTCAACTTCTCAAGTCTTTATCAATAAATATATAACCTAATATCTAAGTCAACCTAGCTAACCATGGCAATCGAAGGCGATGGCAGTGGTGGTGGTGGCCAGCTCCGCTTTGTGATGTGTGTCTTAACAGGGCGATGGTTCATGGTGTTTTCCTCCCTTCTAGTAATGTCTTCGGCGGGAGCCACCTACATGTTTGGGTTATACTCTAAGGACATAAAACAATCCTTAGGGTATGACCAAAGTACAATCAACCTCCTTAGCTTCTTTAAGGACTTGGGGTCCATTGCCGGGGTACCTTCCGGACTACTATTAGAAGTCGCGCTGCCTTGGGTGGTTCTAACCGTAGGCGCGGTCCTTAACTTTTTTGGCTACTTCATGATTTGGCTCGCCGTTACTAGCCGCATCCCCAAGCCTAAAATTTGGCAAATGTGCGTGTACATATGCGTAGGTACGTACGTACGTGATAAATTATTTACTATAGTCAAATCATATATATGCTATGTATGCTTTGATGATATCCTTACCATAAAATATTGCTTTTTATAGCATCATATTCTTGTCTGCTTTCATATCAAACATGTAATCTTTGAAAACTACATGTATTGTTTCGGTTGAAAACAATGGGACCTTGCCGAAGGTCCACTAAAATGGAGAAGACTGGATTCGATCCAAGCTGTGTTGGGCCGAAGGTTTCCTGCACAGTTAACACACGTAAACTAGCCTCGGGGGTGTTTCCGAGGAAGGCCCCTCCGATGCTAAAGTCAGTACAATGTGTAAAAAGGAAGACACTATGCAAGAGAGTTTGTAGCTTGAGGCTTTTGTGGAGTATTTCTCAATGCAAGAATGAGCATATGAGTTGGAATAATCCGTGTATGAGATAATGTATGTGATGATGCATGTGTTGTTGTGTCTGATAGTGTATATGATGTTATGAGATGTCAATATGAGGGCTTTTATACCTCATCATGCTTGGAGAGGTTGGGCTTTAGCCCAATTGGCTTACTTTGTGGGCTGACTTTTGACTTTTGAGCAATTGGAGAGTTGAACCTTGACCTTGGGCTTTTAATTGGATCATTTAGTGCTCCGGCCCAATTTTGACTAAATTGGACCCAAACAACTTGCCCCCCAGACCCGATTTGGAAGAATGACGGGTCGGGTTTGATTTAACTCAGAAAAGGAGGGAAGTAAATGATTTAATTGATCCAAAAATTTGAATTTAAACCGTAATTAATGAGATAACAACGGTTAATGATTTGCGGAAGTTGGACGGATAATGGGCAGTTTAATCACAAGACATGTGTTTAATGGTTACTTAGTGGGTACTTAAGAGAAATTAAAGCACAGACTCTTCGTATCCCGTACCTGGAGGTATAAACAGAGGCGCGTCATTCTCCTCACTTATTCACCAACACAAACCCAGAATTCTTCGAGAGAGAAACCAAGAACCCGCATCAAAACTTCGCAAATTCCCCCGAGCATTGAGCTTAGAAACTGAGACTTGCCACTACGAACTCGTAAATCGGCAACTTTCGCTTCAGATTAAGGTAAATTCCTTTGATTTCAGTTTATTTTTCTTCGAATTCGAACTCCTTCCCCCTTTCTTTCGACTTTTCACTTCGAAATAATCCATGGCAAGAGGAGTTAGAGGTAGAGCCCGTGATCCAAGAAGAGCAAGGCCGATTCCCGATCCTAGGAATAGGATTGGGACCTGGAATGGTCAAAGGCCGGAGTCTGTCCCTGCTGAAGGGATTAGGGCGACTCCCCTTTCCTCGGCTCCTCCTCAAAGAACGGATGAGCCGAGTGCTTCTGGACGGGACGATGAAATCCCCGCTGTCCTTTGGGATATCCTCCCTGGGTTTTCAGAGTGGGAGAATGCCGAAGTCGCTTCGGCCATGATAAAGAACCGCCCCTACTCATGGTGGGTAGAGAACGCCGATCAATATCGATTTGCTGAGCAAATTGAGTTGCACTACGGCATTTTTGAAGCTGATGGATATTGGTGCCGAATGCCCTCAGCATCCGATAGAATCCATCGTCCACCCCCGGGGTATGTGGGGGTGTACACGAGACAGCTTCAGTATGGGCTGAGGTTCCCTTTGGACGTTTTCGTCCGAGACTTGCTGATCCATTACAACATTTCCCTATGTCAGCTAACCCCCACCAGCATCCGAAGGGTGATGACATACTTATGGGTCTGCAAGTTCTTCAGATACGTGCCGAACCTGCACTGCTTCAGAAAGCTCCATCGGCTAGTGCCAAATATTCAGAGTGGGCACGGAAGCCATGGTTCTGGGTGGTATCGGATTGAGTCCCGGCCCCAATACTTGACCATGTGGCCAAATGACTCTTCAGACAAGGACTGGAGAGGTCAATGGATTTGGGTTAGGGCACCCACAGATCCGGGCCACCCTTGCGTCTTCAGCGCTCCCCGGTACTTAGCTGAGCCTGATCCCGAAATGGGAAGTCTAGGTCCCCCCGCAGATAACGGGGCGGATCCGAACCTGGATCAGCAACATATCTTCGGCAAGCTGCCGAACCCGGGGGGGAGTGGTCGAATGCAGCATATCCCGGAGACTTGGCTCCCCGATACGCATTACGTTTTCCAAGAGAATATGCTAGCAGCTGTTGGCCTCAGCCGAAAGTTTAAGGATGGTAAGCTTCTTCGGCTGGGGCCGAGGCTTTTTAACTACCTCTTTTTCTTCTCTCGCTTTGCTTTTTTATGCTGTGCCAACATATCTGAGCTAAACTTTTTCCCTTTCCTTTTTTCAGAGCGAGACGAGACCAACGTTGGTATTAACTACGCTCGTCTTGGTGTTAACCGAGAGCGAGTTGTAACTGAACGGGCCCCGTCTATCACTGAGCCGAGGCATAGGGAAGTTCATCTGGACTCTTCCCACTTCCAAATTGAGGCTGTCGCTCTGTATCAGAGGCAGAAGCCTTGGTGGAAGAAGAGAGACCCTTGGTTTCAGCTGCTGAACGAAGAAGCTGAAGCTGCCCGCACAGCCGAAGAGGTTGCACGGGTACTTGAGGCTTGTGAAGGAGGAGAAGGGTCCTCCAGAGCTGCTGAAGCCGAAGCTGCAGCTAGAGCAGCTGAAGAAGACGAGGCTTTGCTGAAAACCTCGGTGAGCTTTCAGACAACTTTTTTCTTTTCTTTTTTTTTTTTTTTTTTTTTTTTTTTTTTTTTTACTCACACTCTTCTTCCCCCCTGTCTGTTACAGTCTGAAGAGAGTAACAGACACAGAGAAGGCAAAGCTCCTGTTCGTCCCGAAGATCAAATACAAGAGTCTTCAGACTCAGATATGGACGAGCAGCCCCTTCTGAAAAGGCGCCGAAGGATGGCCATCATCGGCCCTCATGACTTTCAGCAGAGGCCGATGACCATCGGCGTCGCAATAAGGGAACCTGAGGAAGGCAATGGATCGCCGAGGGTTCCCCAGCCAACACCCCAATCTCCTCAAAAGACCCCTCCGCCACCTCCTGAGATGGAGGTGGATCAGAGGACTCCCGAACCTAAGGGAGGGGTCCAAGAAGAAATCAAGGAGAGTGCTGCTGAGCACGGAAATAAAGATGCCGTGATGTCAAGTGCTGAAGGCTTCACGGCAGATATCGCAAGAGAGGTTGAGGCCTTCGTCCTCACCCCTGAAGAAGAGGAGGTCATAGTACTTGACTCCTCTGAGAAGGACGATGCTGAGACAACCAAAGCTAATCAAGCTCCATCGTCGTCCTTCCCTTCTTTCCAGACTCTGCATTCTGGAGAAATGGGTTTCTCGGCCCCCCGAATTCCAATCCCAGATCACATCTGGGACCTCATATGGGGTCAAAACCGAGAAGGAGCTGAAGCCTACTTCGGCAGTTTTGCTGGCATGTCCGAAGTAGACAGGGCAAGGATCTGGTCGCTGAAGGCCACTGCTGGGATGGGCGAATCCAGTAGATCAGTTCCTGACCCAGCCAGGTCTAACCAACTGCTGATGATGCAGGTAATTTTCCTTCATTTCCTCCGAAATTCAGCTCTATTTTTTTTTATTACTTATTTTTTTTTGTCTTCCTGTTTTCAGTTCGTGCACAATCAGACTCTCACTGTAGAGCTGATTGATACCCTACAAGATAGGGTAGACGCTGCTGTGCACGAAAGGAAGGTGGCTGAAGAGGAAGTTAAGCTTGCTAAGCTGAAGCAAGCAGCAGCTGAAGAGAAGCAGCAGGAGGTTGAGGAGTACGGTAAAAAAGCTGCCGAAGCTCTGAAAACCTTCTGCGATGCTATGGAGATGGAGGTTTTTCCCCCACTGATGGAAGGGGAAAAATTCCTCCAGGAGCATATGGGAGTGGACGTCTCCAAATTCAAGGCTGCTATTGAGAGCCGAATTCAAGAAGGAACTGCTGCACAAGCTGAAGTGCAGCAGCGTCTAGAGGCTCTTGAAGCCAGCCGAATGGCTGCTGAAGAGTTGCTCTTGGCCAAAGACGTCCAACTCTCAGAGGCTGCTGCTGCTGCTGAAGCTCAAAGAGCTAAATTCCAAGAGGCTGAGGATCAACTGCTGATCCAGAAAGTTGAAGTGGCCCAAGCTCAGACAAAGGCTTTCCAAATTCAGCAAGAGCTGAATGAGCTGAAGGGTTCCTCCTCCAAAGTCGCTGAACAGCTGAAGAAATCCAAGGAAGACTTGGAGGAGACCCAGAAGAAGCTGGCTGATGCTGAGGCTTTACTCAAAGTCCGTGTTTACACCCAAGAGGAATATGAGATGGGTTTCAGAAACGGATTCCGAGTATGCCGAAGACTCTGCCTTCATGCTGAGCCGAAGCTGGACTGGTCTAAATGTGCTGAGTGGGTCCAGAATCCCGAAGACCCTCACATGAAGTATGCAACTCCAGCTGAAGCTGAAATTCTTAAGGCTGAGGAAGCCGAAGAGGAAGCTGAAAGACTGGAGTTGGAAGCTGAGCAGAGGGAAAGGGAGGCTCGGCAAAATGCAAAGCCCGCCTCTTCGGCTGCTGGGGCTGAGGCCACCATGGGACTCAACGCTGATCAGTCTGATCCCCCGGCTGAAGCATAGGAACTCGGGCAGTCGTCTTCAGAATCTTGCGGTTCATCATGTGCTTAACTTTAGACTTGCCGCTTTCTGAGTTTTTTGCCTTGTTTTTTGCTTCAGCTTGCCTTGTCGTACAGCAGTTTTATTTTTTTGCTTATGTACGTATTTCGGCAGCTGTTATTTTCCGCTTGTGGGCGGCTGCCGATACTGAATTATTGAACTTGTAGCTCAAAAATTTTTTCTTCAGTTGCTTTATTTTTGAATGCTTTACTGTTTCTTTTCTTCAACTCTGCCGAACATAGCTGCACTGCGTGCTTCTTGCCCCCACAGAAATTGAAGTATGACTTTAGTTGAATAAGCAATTTCTGAACTTCTTCAAAATAGATATCCGAAACACAGGGCCAACTTAAGGCAATGCTTCTGGGATACAAGTCTTACTGAAGATTGACTGTCTGAAAGTTGGATATCCGAAACACAGGGCCAACTGAAGGCAATGCTTCTGGGATACAAGTCTTACTGAAGATTGTCTGAAAGTTGGATATCCGAAACACAGGGCCAACTGAAGGCAATGCTTGGGATATTAGCTTTCTGGGACTAACCTCTTTAGAACAAGTCTTACTGAAATTTGACTTCAGCTGAAAGACCAGCGTTCTTAAAGAAGACGTATATCCGAAACACAGGGCCAACTTAAGGCAATGTTTCGGATAATGGCTCTCTGGGATACAAGGCTCAGTTAAGGCAATATCCCAGGATTGTCCATGGACTCATGTCTTTGGAGAACAGGTCTTACTGATGTTTGATTTCAGCTGAAAGACCAGTGTTCTTTAAAAAGACTGAGTTTTGTAAGCCATCTGAAACCCAGTTACCCGAAGGCGAAGGTTTCAGACGAGGCTGATTTAAAAAGGCTGTTATCCTTGATTTTCTGTCTATCTTTGAAAAATGGATACCCGAAACACAGGGCCAACTTAAGGCAATGTTTCGGATAATGGCTCTCTGGGATACAAGGCTCAGTTAAGGCAATATCCCAGAATTGTCCATGGACTCATGTCTTTGGAGAACAAGTCTTACTGAAGTTTGACTTCAGCTGAAAGACCAGTGTTCTTTAAAAAGACTGAGTTTTGTAAGCCATCTGAAACCCAGTTACCCGAAGGCGAAGGTTTCAGACGAGGCTGATTTAAAAATTTTCAACTGTTGCTGTTATCCTTGATTTTCTGGCTATCTTTGAAAAATGGATACCCGAAACACAGGGCCAACTTAAGGCAATGTTTCGGATAATGGCTCTCTGGGATACAAGGCTCAGTTAAGGCAATATCCCAGAATTGTCCATGGACTCATGTCTTTGGAGAACAAGTCTTACTGAAGTTTGACTTCAGCTGAAAGACCGGTGTTCTTTAAAAAGACAGGTTTTGTCAGCAATCTGAAACCCAGTTACCCGAAGGCGAAGGCTTCAGACGAGGCTGAATAAAAAACCCTCAAAGAGTAGATAGAACAAAGAAAATTTTGAAAGGATAAACAGTTGTAAATTTTATATAAATGGCGGCTCCAAGGCCTGTCATTAGTTCAAAATGTACTTACAAAGATTGTTCTGCCCCGAAGGGTTTACACATGGTATTTTTTCAGTACATCAGCATTCCAGTGATTCTTCAACTCAGTTCCATCCAACTGCCGAAGTCGGTATGTCCCTGGCTGAAGCTCATCATAAATTTCATAAGGTCCCTCCCATGTAGCTGAGAGCTTCCCATGGATTCGGCCTTTCTGAACTGCAGCAGCATTCCGAAGGACAAGATCCCCAATTTTGAGAGGCCTTGCATGGACCCTTCAGTTATGGGAGATGAGGTCTGAACTTATCCCGGGCATATCAGCTGCCGAGAAAGCAAACACATCTCTGTTATCCCGCAGGAGCTGAATAAGTTCACAACGGGTGTTAGGATCAAGGTCCATCCCGATTGTTACACATTTCTCAGCATCTCCTTCGGCCAACTCTGCTGTTTCAGTCTGTTGGTCCATGTCCATTGCTGATGGACTGGACTCTTCAGAATCTGGTCTGCTGCCAATGTCAGCAGGTGTCCCAGTCTTTGTGTTCTTCGGCTGGCTCTCTGAGTCTTTCGGCTCAGATGAAGAGTCAACCTTTTCCCTTTCGGGACCTTTTTCTCTGGGCACTGATCCTTGGGCCGAAGCACTTAGGCCTTTCGGCTTTTTTGTGCTTGGCTCTCTTTCTTTTTCTTTCTCCTCTTCATCCTTGTCGTTATCTGGGCGACTACTGGATGGCTTGAGGTAGTTGCACCTTCGGGCGTCCTTCTGGTTGCCCTGTATCCTTTCGGGGAAGCCGGCGTCTGAGACGTAAATCATCAGCTGATGATAAGTTGAGACGACCCCTTGGATCTCGTGAATTATGGGTCTCCCCAAAATCACGTTGTACACTGAAGGAGCGTCGATGACCAAAAACTCAATCATGACGTTCCGGGCTGCCTCATCGCAACCGATGGTGACAGGAAGCGTCACCTTCCCATCTGGATAAGTTGAAGCCCCATTGAACCCGGATACCGGATAGGGTACCGGCGTAAGGTGCTTGGGCTTCAGCTTAATTTGGTTGTAGGCCTTTCGGAACAGAATGTTTGCTCCGCTGCCACCGTCAACAAGGACCTTACTGACGTCGTGGTTGGCCACCGTGGCGATGATCACCAACGGATCCTCGTGAGGGAACGTAATCCCCCGGCAGTCGGCGGCTGTGAACGTCATGTTCGGCACCGGCGACTGGGGAGATTGAATGTCAGCGTTGTTCACCTGGTGAGTCAAAGCTCTAAGGTGACGCTTGTGCTCCCTCCGAGAGTATATTCCTCCCGAGATAACATTGATCGGAGGGAATTTCCCCTCCGGTTTTTTACTGTTTTTCCGAGGGAAATCAAGGTCCTGCCGAGGGTCCTTTGCTAACCTTTCGGATTCTTTTTTCTCGCGGTGATCCGCGATGTATTTTTTCAAGTATCCCTTCCGGACCATGTCTTCTATCTGGTCCTTCAGCTGGATACACTCTTCAGTGTTGTGGCCCGAAGACTCGTGGAACTCACACCACTGATTTTTATTTTTTCGCTGATACCACTCTGGGAGTGGTCTCGGCTTTCGGTAACTCTGCTCCTCCTTCGTCACACTGTAAATTTTGGCGCGTGGAAGAGAGAGCGGAGTGTAGGACTCGTATCTGCCTGTGTATGAGGCAAACCTGTCCTTCTTTAGGTCGCTGGCCGAAGATGGCTCCGAGGCCTTTGATTTTCCCTTTGCCTTATGGCTTTGGCCTTCAGACAAGGGTATTTGCCTCTGTTTCCCTCCCCCGGATTGAGGTTGGGTTTTTGCTTTATTCCATTCTTCGGCTCGGATGAACTTATCCGAAGCACTAAGAGCTTCCTCCAAGGTCTGCGGGGTATGCATGACCATGAAGTCTAGGAATTTTCCTGGCTGAAGGCCATTCTGCATTGCAAAAACAGCTAGCCCCTGGTCCAGCTGAGAGACGCTTGATGACTCGTTACTGAAACGGGTCAGGTAGTCTCGGAGGCTTTCAGTTTCCCCCTGTTGCAGACCCATGAGCTCTGCGGTAGTCTTCTCTCGGCGGTTTGCCGTGGAAAACTTGCTTCTGAACTTGGAGGACAGATCATCCCAACCTGTTATGGAGCCTTGCCTTACTCCCTTGGAGATCCACGCTTGCGCGACCCCCTTGAGAGTGGTTGGGAAATATTTGCACCAAGTCGCCTCGGATCTGGGGCAAAGATGCATATGAGTCTCATACGAGGCCACGTGGTCCTTCGGATCCGTGGTCCCGTCATATGTGATATGCGACGGTATTTTAACCGTGGGTACGCGCTCTTCTAGTATCCATTGCTCGAATGGTGAACTAGCGGGAAGCATAATGGCCTTGCCCTTGTTCCTGGCCGAAGGGACCGCGCTCCGCCCTCTCAGAGAGGTAGGAGTGGTTTTCGTCCCTGGCTGGGAAGTCTGGGCCTCGGCTGCAGGGAACGTGAGGCGACTACGCACGCTCGGTTCCTGGCCGCCGAGTCGGTCAAGGACGCTTCTGCGAGCAGTCTCAGGTTCCCGGCGAGCAGATTCTGGCCGAGAAGCTGAGCTGCTGCTCTTATGCGCTGCTGGTCTTGAGGATGAGGATCCTTTAAATAATTGAGAGTTCTTCTTCCTCTGTTTTTCATTTTTCCAAGAATCCTCCTCCCACTCTTCCAGTTCCCGGAAGGAAGGAAGCTTCCCACCGTCATGGTCTAACTTCCTCCGCTGATGCCGGGTATGCGGAGGAGTTCGATCACGAGGCGGTGGCATATTCTGTGCCCTCATTGCCTCCATGAGTACTGCCAGCGCTCTTGCCACCTCTTCCGAACTGGGCCCCGTCAAAGGGGTCTCCGGCCGAGTGTGGGCATGAGGCCGTGCAGCCGATGGTTGGCTTCGGGACACTGAATATGTCCTATGATCAGACAGACCCCTGCTAGACCGAGAGTGGTCCGGCCTATATTGAGAGTCATGCATTATAGGAGATAGGGAATCCTCCTTGTGTGATCCTCCCCCCGAGCCGGCACCCTTGGGAGAGTTCCGGTCCGGCGAGGGCGATGGTGTAGGGGTTTTAGGCTTTTCGCCCGCTCCTTGACGGAGGCTTTTGCTCTTGCGGTTCTTAGCCATGGCTGCTAAGACAATTGCAAGATGATCTTGGTTAGGAATTTGGCTTAAAGATTTTTGAAAGTCTTCCCCACAGACGGCGCCAAATTGTTTCGGTTGAAAACAATGGGACCTTGCCGAAGGTCCACTAAAATGGAGAAGACTGGATTCGATCCAAGCTGTGTTGGGCCGAAGGTTTCCTGCACAGTTAACACACGTAAACTAGCCTCGGGGGTGTTTCCGAGGAAGGCCCCTCCGATGCTAAAGTCAGTACAATGTGTAAAAAGGAAGACACTATGCAAGAGAGTTTGTAGCTTGAGGCTTTTGTGGAGTATTTCTCAATGCAAGAATGAGCATATGAGTTGGAATAATCCGTGTATGAGATAATGTATGTGATGATGCATGTGTTGTTGTGTCTGATAGTGTATATGATGTTATGAGATGTCAATATGAGGGCTTTTATACCTCATCATGCTTGGAGAGGTTGGGCTTTAGCCCAATTGGCTTACTTTGTGGGCTGACTTTTGACTTTTGAGCAATTGGAGAGTTGAACCTTGACCTTGGGCTTTTAATTGGATCATTTAGTGCTCCGGCCCAATTTTGACTAAATTGGACCCAAACATGTATGATTAGTAATCATGCATACATGAAGTATGTTCTCTAGCTATGTTCTTAAAATAAAAGGTATATATTGGCCATTTGATTAGCCTTATCATCATGTGTGTGAGACTCTAGTTTCAATTCATCCCTCAATCAGACAAGACTTATATGATGTAGTACATAAACCCTTAATTAATGACAATTTAACAAGTCATAATTTAAACTCTAAACTACGTCATGTAAAAAATCGTCATAAATTATCAAAAAATTGTATATCCGATCCTCTTACGCTCAACAATTAATATCTATCTAGTTCTAATTATAAATAAGTAAAAATTACACCATATAAAAAGAAATAGTGTAAAAATATACAAAAAGACTATTATAACAAGATCTTTTATGACTATATGTGTTTTATCATATCCATAAATAACAAAATATAATCATATAAAGTTTGTAAACATTGTCAAAAAACAGTAAAATTGAATTGAAGAAGATATATCTTTTGAAAATGCATATTAAAATAAATAAGATATCAAAGAATCGATCATATTGTGTATATATTTAGAAAATTACTTATAGTGAGTTTATCGATCTGAACTGGCCTAATTTAATGTTATCTAAACTGACTTAATTAATGCTATATACTTCCCCCATTTTCTTTTACTTGCAACACTTTCCTAAAAAGAAAATGTCACAATACTTGCAACACACTATAAAAGGAAAGTTACTTTAGAAAAAAACTATACTATTTCCCTTATTTAAAGCACATGACCCACTAAATTACACTCTTAACAACCACTCATTCTATTTTAAAGTTTATTATATCATGTAAACCCCATCTTTCTTAATTACCGCGCTAAAGGGTGTGTTGCATCTAAAAGAAAACGGAGGAAGTATTATTTTAACTTTACAAATGTTATTTAAACTTGGAGTAAACATAATTGGGATGATTTTACAATAGTTGTTTGAAAAATGACTACTATTATGCATACATATTTATTGAAAATTTTAATCCAATGTATAATAATTTTTTTTTGAGAAACTATAAAATAAGAATAAAAATTACATAAATGTTACTAAAAATTTGATAAATAAAAAAAAATGTTGATAATACTATTTTATACCTAAAATTAAGTAAAATAATTAATTATCTGGAAAAAAATATATCAATTATAAACTTTATAATCATGAAAATATTATGGTGGATTGGTGGTCATATTTCAAATGACTATTGTAAAATTTTCAACAATTTCTATGTAATATTTCTCGATTACCTTTCAAAAAAAAAAAAAAAAAAAAAAAACTTAATTTCTTTATTTGTTAAATTTATCTAGAACTATCTAGAACTTCTATTTGGTGAATTATATCATCTCTCATTCTCTTGTTTAAACTTATGTTCTTGAAATAAGGTGACTAGACCTAGACCTTAATCACTAATAATGACATTATTTTTACATCTACATATATAGGTGCAAACTCCCAAGCCTTTTGGAATACCGGTGCACTTGTTACTAGCGTAAAGAACTTCCCAGAGAGCCGATGAATGGTTTTAGGCTTGTTAAAAGGCTTTGTTGGTCTAAGTGGTGCTATCATAACTCAAGTCTACTTTGCATTTTACGGTGGTAATGGTAAACATTCCAAGGACTTAATCCTCCTCATTGGTTGGCTACCCGCCGCCTTATCATTAGCATTCATTCGTACCATTCGATTTATGAAAGTTGTTCGACAAAAAAATGAGGCCAATGTCTTCTATGAATTTCTTTACATCTCCCTAGGCCTCGCCGGTTTTCTCATGGTAATGAGCATACTTGAAAAGACCATAACCTTTACGCGAGGTGGGTACATTGGAAGTGGTATAGCCGTGATTCTTTTGCTCCTTTTACCTCTTTACACCGTGATTAAGGAAGAGTACAAGCTACGACGAAAGAGGATTGTAGTAGAGTTACAAAGTTTCTCCAACAATAATGTTGTGGTAGAAGACGTGATTGAGGATGTTGTTTTGAATGCATTGCCTCAAGCATCCGTAAACGGAAAGAGGGGAAGATTATACCATACTACAAGCAATTTTCAATATCGATATGTTCATTTTAGTTATCACTATTATAAACGGACTTGGTGGCACATTGGCATCTCTAGGGTACCCTCCTCACAGCATAGGCACATTTGTGTCCTTAGTCAGCATATGGAACTACTTAGGTCGTGTCGTGGCAGGTTTTGGTTCTGAACACTTGTTAACCAAGTACAAGATTCCAAGGCCTCTTGTGCTCTCTTTCATGCTCTTCATCTCTTGCATTGGCCACCTTCTCATATAAATGCGCAATGGGCTTTATGTTGCAACTGTGGTTATTGGGTTTTCTTATGGGGCCCAATGGCCCTTGTTATTTGCCATTATCTCTGAATTATTTGGGCTTAAGTACTACGCAACTTTAAACAATGGCAAGCCCAATAGGAGGTCACATTCTCGGTGTTAGATTAACGGGCTATATATATGATAAAGAAGCCCAAAAGCAAATGCATGCTTTGGGCCGAGTTAGGAAAGAAGGTGAAGAATTGACTTGTATTGGCCCAAAATGTTTTCAGTTAGCATTTCTAGTGATTACAGGTGCTACTTTATCTAGTATGTTTATTTCACTAATTTTGGTGGTTAGAACAAGGAAGTTTTACAAGAGTGACATGTATAAGAAGTTCAGGGAGGCAGCTGATGCAGCGGAGGCTGAGGCCGCCGGTGGTGTCGTAGTGCCAGATAATGGAGGGAAGAAGTGGGAGCCGAAGGTGGCAGAAAGCTAGGAGTGTTTATTAGTTTTATAGAGGTGTTTTTATAGTACCAAATGATTGGTAACTAATCTGATAAATGTACGTTCAATTGCTGTATTGTTTAGATTTCTATCTTATATCCAAGTGTACAATGATCATGCTTTAATTTTCTAACACATACACTCGTAATTGTATGCAAATTTGTGTATTTTGGCAATAAACAAGAAAACGATTGGGATATATTGTCCTTGTTAATAAATTGTACATTATATCTGAGTGTATAGAAAGTGTCACGTGTGATACTATGTATGTATAATATAACAAATGAAACGTGTTTTAGGATTGAGGTCGTCATGCATATATCAGTATATAGTCATATATATATGGTGCCAATCGTGTGGGCATACTTGGATCAATTTTAGCAGTACATGCATTTATTACCAGCAATCCTAATTGTAGTACCAATACTTTTGGACATTACATATAAAATGTACATGCATCAAGATTTATGTCCCCAAGTCTGCTCCTTTCAGCACTAGTTGCCTTTGCAGCACGCAATATCTTAGTTCATCACAAGATTCAAATTCTTTGATATAGTAAAAATTCTAAATAATTAGCACATACAATTATTTTTTTAAAAGTTTATCACATCAGTCAGTCCAATGCACTTTATAAGAACCTTATATAAAATCTTTATCCGAATTTAATTAGTTGGCTCATTGTTCTAATCTCTTGACCTCTTAATTTGTAACCAAGTATCCTATGTATTCTTACAATTTCTTGGAGTAGATTCTGTCATTTTTCTTCTATTTGCTTTACAATTACACTTTCTTTTATATTATTACCTTTTTTATATAAGGTCATAAATAATGTATCCTAAAACATCTAATCATAAAATACTATATATGACTATTAATTCCGAACAAAATCTTGCCATAGTATTCAGTATTATATAAATCGTATAGTTGTTCACCGTACCGACGGTCCAATGCAGACGTGCTTGATCACTCCATTGCATATTTGCATGCATGGAAAATTTTTTTATGCAGCTTGTAATTGCTTTGGATGATCTTAAAAATGTTTTCTTCTCCTTTTAAGAGATTTTATTTTTGGTAGATTTTAAATTTTATTCAACACATACTTTCTAAGATATGAAATTTCAAATTTGATAAATACAATAATTCCTGCAATTCTATAATGTTAATGTTATGATGTGATGTGTGCACTGCACTGTGATATGAATTGGAATTCAATGAGGAAAGTTTCTTATTTGTACCCCACTACTTGGAACTATGGATCATCCGCCCTTGCTTGTCGGAAAATAAACAAAAAAAATCTCTATTTCCTTTTAATATTTTTTTTTATTTACCTACATTTTAATATGGATATATAATTATCAAATTTTTAAATGAACGTGGTTCACACTAATTTATTGTGGACCACTAATATTAGAGAAACTATAATTGTTTTATTAATAAAAAAAAGTCACTATAATAAAAATAAGGTCACTATGTTGAAATAAAAGTTATTTTGGTAATATATAGGCTATAAGAGGTTAAATTTTTTAATGAAATAAATTATATACTGGTCAATATGGAAAATAAAGGTCACTATGTTAAAATTAGGGTTATAACGTTGTATTCAAGTTCACAATAATATTAAATGTTATACAAGTTTTAATAAAGGTTACTATGTTAAAAATAAGGTTACTATGTTAAAAATAAAGGTCACTATGTTCAATATAACGTCAGTTGTGTGTGTAAAAATATCGGGTCCACAATAATATTATTGTGGACCAGGTCCACGCAAGTCTTTTTGTTAAATGAACCTGGTTCATACTAATTTATCGTGGACCACTAACATTAGAAAAAGTATGGTTGTTTTATTAATAAAAAAAAGGGTCACTATAATTAAAAAAAATCACTATATCGAAATAAAAATCATTTTGGTAATATATAGGCCTAAGTGGTTATTTTTGTAATGAAATATTTTATATACTGATCAATATGAATAATAAAGGTCACTATGTTAAAATTAGGGTAATAGCGTCGTATTTCAAGTTCACAATATTATTAAACGTTGTATTAGTTTTAATAAAGGTTACTAGGTTAAAAATAAGGTTACTATGTTAAAAATAATGGTCACTATGTTCAATATAAAGTCAGTTGCGTGTGTATAGACCTCGGGTCCACAATAATATTATTGTGGACCAGGTCCACGCAAGTCTGGTTCACACTAATTTATTGTGGACCACCAATATTAGAGACAATATGATTGTTTTGTTAATAAAAAAAGTCACTATATTAAAATAAAGGTTATTATGTTGAAATAAAAGGTATTGTGTCATAAGCTATAAGAGGTTAATTAATTTTTTTAATGAAATTTTTAATTCAATGGTCAATATGAATAATAAACACCTCTATCTTAAAATTAAGTTACTATCAACATAATGTCGTACTTTAATTTCATAATAACATTAAAGGTCGCACAAGTTTTTAAAAAGGTTACTATATTAAAATTAAGGACACTATGTTGAATATAATGCCAGCTATGTATGTATAAATCTCAGGTCCACAATAATATTATTATGGACCAGGTCCACGCAAGATTTTTTGTAATTATCAATGCAAGAGTTATTTTGATTAATCATTTGTTTATTTAACTTCTCTCGATCTTTTATATTATATATATATATATATATATATAATGCATTACGTGTTAATAATAACATATGTATGTTACTATGTTGTAAGTAAACAATTAAAGGAAAAAGTACAAATTACTTCAAATCATTTCAGTTCAATTCATTTTCAAAGTAATTAAATTTCTAGTAATTCATGTTAATAAAATTATAAAATACTAATGGATAATTAATTAATTAATTACATATTTACATGCGTATGAACTATTAAAGGTGATTAATAATGAGTTTAAATGACCATGTTCAATACCTACTCAACAACGAACCCTCATTATTTTCATAAGCCGAGTAATACTAGTAACTACTAATTAGTAAGCTCGACAGGAGACGGTAGACATAACCAATGTAGTAGAACAAGAAGGACAAAGCAAAATGGACAACAAACTTATAAAACCCAACAAGGGAAGTAATCCCCAAAATGGGCGTTACTTCCTTCCATATGTTTGCCTATTGCCAAATACATTCCCTTAACGCAAACATATCACGAAGCAAGGTTGAAAAAGCTACTATCACTGTCCCACTCGAATTGTCCCATAAGACGGAATATCAATACTCCATATATTTTCCCACCTTTTATAAAGTATGAATAAATTCTTATAAATATTATTGAGACGATTATGTCCCTAAAAATGTTTATTTACGTATTAATTTTATTTCCTTTCAAAAGTATGACCACACTATTATGAATAGTGTTGAGACGATTATGTCCCTTGAAATGTTTAATTACCTATTTCCCGTTATTAATATCAATTATTTTTGTAACTCTTAAAAATAGTGTGTAGACATTCATACTACCCCTAAACATATTAGTTTAACACTACTAAAAACTAAATTTATAACATAACACCAAATCAAAAGAAATTTCCGGTCATGGTTCACTATGATGCACGCATCGCGCGTGAACCTCCCTTTTAAAAAAAAAAAAAAAGTTTTAAGCAAGCACTCCGTAATAATGATATAAAAATTTGGTGAAGTGATATAAGATCAAGTAAACTAGCTAGTAATCAACATGTTACGTATAATACGGGATAAATTCAATCAAAACACACAATAGTAAATTACGAGATAATTTTAGTTGGAATGAGGGAGTACAACCAACATAAACCATCATTTTCATATGATATAGTCCTAGTACAACGTAGACAGGTGTAAGAAGGTCACGTACATACTAAATTCCTTAATTCTGCAGTTTATTTATTTTGTGCTAATTAAATTTACTGCTACTGGGTATTGGTATAATGGTATTGATATTGCTAGCTTCGTCTTCACTGTCTTTCTCTCGTTTACCGTTTTCAATGCCCCACTGACTCCGTTATGACATCTTACACAGGCCAGCTCATTGCCTCACGCTTTTCATTTAATTTTATTTTTTCAAATTCGAACTTTTTTTAATTTTGGACTTTACTCTACATTGCCATGAATTTTAAGGTGCAATAATATTAACCTTGATCTATAAATTTAATGCAAAATAGAGCTATTAGTTATGGCATTATATGTTATAGTCTTATAGGATTTGATAGTTTGGGAAAGCATTAGTACAATATAAAAACACAAGTAAATGAATATGTAAAAGAAATTAATATTAAAATAATATAACATAGCGAATGTGACAATTTAGGGTCTGTTCTGACTGAACTGAACTGAATTTATTGGAGCTGAACGGAATATTTTATGAAAGAATGAAATTAAGAATTGAACTGAAATAGAAGTGAACTTAATTGAAAATAATCTGAAGAGAACAAGTCCTAAGTGTAGTATCATATTCTATGAGTGACTTGCGCGTCTCACCATGGACGAGTGCTACAATCAACTTGTTAGTACTACAATAAATATATAAAAAAAAAAATTAAAGTAATTTCAAAATGCCTTTGTTTGAAAAGGGTTAGTAATACTTCTTAACATGTAAGAGAGACTTATGTTGATATATTATTCTTAGCTAGGTGTATTAAACTATAATTCATTTTTTAATTGATATTCCATATGTAAACAACACATTTTAAAGATAAAACAAAATATAGGGGCGAACATGTTTCTAGGTAAGTAACCCAAATATATAACAGACATTACCCCTAAGATAATACAAACTAAACATTCATTTTAGAATCCAAATTACTCCAATAGCACATACATACACACCTCATTAAAAGCTCATAACAACAAAAGAATGAAATCTGTTTTGGTAAAATCTAGTCACAACCCTTATAACAAAAAAAAGCCCTTTTTATAGGGGATTATTTACATATGAAAGGAACAAATTCTACAAAGTAATCAATGCAAAATTTAAACTTCAAATGTTACCAACAAACATTTAAATTAATTTAAATTATTAATAAACATAAAATAAAATTAAAACTAGCTAGCTAGCCCATGCATATCCATCCACATCTATACCATTTTTATGATCACTGAAAACCGTCTTTATGGCATGACAAACTTCCTCCCCCTTCTAACCCACGCGGTACACCTTATAACCAAGTGCTAGCTAGCTGTTTTTTTCAATTTTTTTTTTCATAAATACAAGAAATTTCCTCTAAATATTTATATATATATATATATATATACCTTAAGAAATATACATGTATTTATATATAAATACTCATATATAATATATATTCATATATTATTATTGCTTTCTTTCTAAACCTTATAAATATTATTGTCATGGGTTCTAACACTACTACCAACAACAACAACAACAAACAACAACATTCCATGCATTATTCAACCTATGAATCTTCTTCAACCACCAACAACACAACTTTTGTTCAAGCTGACCCTTCCAACTTCCGTGCCATCGTCCAACATCTTACCGGATCCCATACGACCGCCTCCTCGTCTCAAGGTGTGGCTCCATCCGAAGGGATGGTTCGGATGGGGCCGGGTTTAAGCTTCATGAGAGGAGGCAGCAACAAGGTGCTTATTAGGAAGTTGGAGATGATCAAGCTTAATCATAATAGTAATAATAGTAATGCTCATAATAATAATAATCATCATGGGCCTTTAAATGGGCATGTTAGGGTTAGAGGAGGGCATGATGTGGCTATGGTTTCGCCCGTTTCGACGTTGGATGGGTTAGGCCTCGGGGTTAGAAGCCCGAGGACTAACCTAGTGGTAGCATGAGTGAGGAAGAAAAGAGGGTGGTTATTGCTGAGAAAGGGTTTTATTTGCATCCGGTTAGTCCATTAAGTGGTGGTAGTAGAGATTTTGAGCCTCAACTCTTGCCTTTGTTCCCTCTTCATTCTCCTAGAGATAATGGTCAAGGTTAAAATAATTAATTTAATTTCTATGATTTTGAATTGTTTACTTGATTACTTCTACTATAAATTAGAAGTATTAGCTGGGAAAATAGAAAAATTAATTAAGTCCATCGGTTTTCTAATTAGTGGTCTTTGTATCATAGTTTTTTATTTAATCATATAGCAAAGAGAATTGGCATGGTTGATTTATACAATGTGGATTTAATCATTTTTTTTTAATGTCATTAGTTATGGTTCACATTTCATCAAAGGTAAAAAGGTGTACAGACTGTACATTTTAAACGAGATAAGGTGATAAGGATGTTTTGAAATTTTGGTAAGACAAACATTCGTGTCTCGATAATAATGAATGATATCGAAAGTCTCAAAAAGCATGCATAACAAGATGTTATGGGGTATATCTAATTAATGATTAGTTGTAAAACTTATTCTTTACATATAAAATTAGATGTCTTGAGCACTACATGCAAAATTTCTCCAATAGTTGATTATCTTTAGTGTTGGATTGAAAAAGGTTAAACATCATTGTAGCAAAAATTTAAAATCTTAATTAGCTATAGCCTAGAGAGGAAAGATATTACACTTATTATATAATGATAGTCTATGTTTACATCAAGGAGGATTTTTATTGATCTTTCTTTTTCTTAGGAAACCATGGACAACAAAAACTTTTCACATCTTTTATGCTACAAGTAATTTATAAACTGTTTAAATTTTTTTAATAATATAAATTCACATCTTTTATGCTACAAGAAATTTGTAAATTGTTTAAACTTTCATAACAATTATACAATTTATTGATTCCTCATATATATATCCGTCAAATCTTGTAGATATCCGCCAATTAAGTCTTCACCGCAATAATGGATGAATCTTGAAATTCTCAATAAGCTCGCAAGGACAAGTTGGCAAGGAGTTATCTAATGACCATAATTACTTTGAA
The DNA here is from genome assembly GCF_001683475.1 of Chenopodium quinoa. Taxonomy (NCBI): domain Eukaryota; kingdom Viridiplantae; phylum Streptophyta; class Magnoliopsida; order Caryophyllales; family Amaranthaceae; genus Chenopodium; species Chenopodium quinoa. Next base: position 666,575 of record NW_018744718.1, read on the forward strand.
ATGATTCGATATTCTACTCATACCGACTAGATGCATTTTATTAGGGAGTTCATCATATGCTAAGATACGTACACCAAAGATAAGTGTAATGGGTTGAGAGTAGAGTTAGAATAATATATGATCTATTGGAAAGTTTTTTGGGTGATCATGAGTAAGGAGAAAAAAATAAGTCAAGAAGAACTTGTATTGGTTTGTGATCGAGGATTGTTATTGGTCCTAAATGCACATTTCATGACAATTGCTTGGCTCTACTTGAGGCCTATAATTAAGGATTCCCCCTTCCAATCAAGGGTTTGAATTGTTGAATTGTTTACCATGTATGCAATATAATTGAAAATTGAATTAAGTGTCTTACATGCCATATAATCCTTCAATTGAGGTTGTTTTTTCCCGTAATCTGTTTATATCCAGCACTTAATAGATAAGCATTGAAAAGTGTGAAGAGGAAGCAACTACAAGCACACGCATAACATACAGCTGGGAAAAAAAAATTAACAGGCGACAAACACCTACCATTTACACTCATAAAAGTCTTATTTATTTGTCGCTTGCTAAATGCTTTTGATTCTAGTTTGCAACTATCTTGTGGTAACCTTCATGTGAAAGACATGAGTACACATTAAACATGATTTTAAAGTATTTAGTTAATCTTAAATTGCGTAACGATTGTACTTAACCTTTTTTTTATTTTAAGTAAAAATGAAAGATATATCACCAATGTTAAAATCAAAGATAGATTTTTTTACTCCTTATGGCATGCTTAACTCATCAATGAAAGAAGTGATGTTTTTTGGAACCAATTAATTGTAACATGCAACAAATTGTATAATATCTTTAATTTATATTTGGAATTTCAATTTTTGGACAATTTTAGTCTACAACCTATCTCACACCAGGATCTTTGTTTCCACCATATCCAATTAATTAGTTAAACTACATAATCATGTAGTATTGCTATACAATTGTAGTATTGTAGTATTGCTATACAATTGTAGAGAAAGTCGGATAATGAATACATGATTTGATCCTAGGTCTTGAATACCACCTTATAAGTCTTAACAGTTAGGTTTTGCTTCTTTTCACAAAAACTTCACAAAAATATAGGTAAAATTATAAACAATTTCAATTATAACTGATTTTTGAACCAATTTTTGTATAAGTTTAACTTTATGAAGCAAGCATGATATTACATAAATGAACAAGTATTCCCACTCCTCAGTACACATTAATTGAAACTATTTGATACAAAAGCAAAGAAAAGAAAAAATTTATTTGCTGCTGTTATATTATCAGCCAAAATCTACAAAAGAGAAACAGATTTGTCTTTCCATTGTCATAACTAACAATCCATTGGAGTATAATCATCGCTTCATCGGTTCCACAACGATGATTCTTCCCATCATATATGTACTTTTACTCAGCAACATCCCCAAAAATGATGCTGCAATACTGCAAAAGAATTGTTTCAAGTGCAAATTGATTGTTGTTGATTGTATACTATGTTATTCCCAACTGCATTAGCAGCAATATGTTGTCGATTTCTCCTACGTTTTGAGACAACAACGAACCCTTCTCCATCCCCAACTTTGTTTGCAAATTTAGCATTGATCTTCTCGGGATCATTTGATCTTACAACCCCATCTGCCTTCTCTTCACTTCCTTGGAAAATCTTGATAATTGCACTGTCATTTGCTATAGCTTCTGAAGAATTCTGCCAGTTTCCTGACTTCTTTACAGTCCTAGCAGACTCGCTTGAACGATCTGATGAACTCTTCTGCACTGACTTTACAATGAAGCTGAGTAGAATTTGCCTTGCTAACTCTGCCTTTTCAGCCTCAGAAGTACTTTTCTTTGATCGATCATCTTTCGATACTTCTTTTCCATCAATTTCTCCTGCATCCTTTACCACATCAGGAGATGGAGGTGCATCAGCTGCCAATTTCTGAGGTACAAATTCAGGAGCATCAGGATTCATGACTGTTGCACCACCTTGTTTAGCTGGCACAAAATGGTTTGTCCTGTAATACAAAGGTGACCTTGGACCACATGCAACTCTAGCAGAAATAGGAGGGAACTCGTAAAAATTAGTTGCTCCAAGGGTTGTTGGATTAAAGGGTGGCGCCAAAGCAGAGAGTTTTGACCCTTTTGTTTCCAAGGCTGCCTTTTCTTGACTATCCAAACACGGCGTTTCATCATTTTCAGGAGCTACCATCGATTCACCTTGTGGAGAAGAATTTGTAATATCATCTGAAGCTTTACTTTCTTCTTCATGAACAAGATTCACATCATCTGCATCATCGCCTTTTCTAACATCTTCAGAAATTTCAGGAATTTTCTGGTTTTCTTCTGCATTAGCTGTTTCTTCATTCTGCTGCACAGGCTTGAAAATAGTTCCTGGGGGTGACATAGCAACTTCTTTGTAGGAAATTGCCTTCGAAGCTAAAGCAGTCACGGTTTTCTTCGATTGAACCTGAGTTCTTGATTTCTTTGGTGGAGAAGACTCCTTCAAGTTCACGGTATGATTCATCACTCTCTGCTCTCTTGGCATGACTCCAGATACATGGCCATTTTCTTTAGCCTTTGAAGATACAGAGTGATTGACTTTTACTTTCAGATGATTAGGCCGTCTTTTACGGAACTTGGTCTCATTAGCATTACCAGAACGCACTTTCGTGCTGGCTTCTTGCCACCCCTCATCTGAACTTGTATCAACAGCCTCGCCAAAGACAACCTGCTCACCAATAGTAACATCGCTATCATTTGATTCTTCAGGAATTTGTTCTTCTGCTTCTTCCTTAATAACAGTTCTTTCTTCCACAACAACAGTATCATTTATTATGTCATGATCTTCAGGTGCTGAGCCATTTGACACTTGACCCTGCTCCTGACCCTGAATGTTTTCAGCAACCTGCAATATCTAATAAAACCGTATAAACATGTTATACAAACTTGCCCAAGTTAATTAGTAACAGACATCTAAAAATGCACAAATGCACATAGTTATAACAATGGTTTATGTAGTATATATATACCTTTGAACGCCTATGTTTCTTCTGAGCATCTCCACCCTTAGGGTCATGATCAGGACTAATAAAATCGAGGAGATCCGATACACTGTCAAAAAGAACAGCGAAATCAGTTACCGACACGTTTGTAATCCTGTAAGACATCTAAATTGCATAGAAATCATATTCAATTTGCTTAATTGAAGACTTTTACTACAACAGTTTGCCCATGTTATCCTTTTTATTTTTGTTTTCTTATCATTTTATTCTTTCTTAGACTTTATTGTTTATTTACTGAGAAGTTATAGAGGTTTATATTCCAGCCTGAAGCATTGTTATATAATTATCATATCACTGCATTAAGTTAGGCTTACTGCAGTTAGCATCATGATTACCTTACAATTACCATTTGCATTACTTCCAACTACAACAACTCAGGCAAACATTTTTAGTACCTAAGATGCCCTTTGCTAGCAATGGATGCATCCGGTTTTGGTGTTCCTGTCCTTGCTAGTTCCTGCTGTTCGATTACCTTAGATTCAAAATATTCCAGCCACGCTGCTGCATCCTATAAAATCAAAAAACTTCATAGGATGAGTCTTGAGACCTTTTATTGATCAAACTCTTAACAAAAATACAAACTGACGAAATGTCAACTATGAGACCACCAATTACCTGTGTACGAAGGTCTTCAGCTCCAAGCTTGGCTTGAAGAATTTTGAGCGTAGTTTGCTCATGCTGAACACTGAGTGAGTAGGCCTCCATTAATGAAAGTGCAATCGCTATGGCATGATAACTGGCAGCAGTCTGAGAGCAACAATCAAAGAAGCAAAAAATTACTTGATACAAAATCCAATGGTATCACTGTCAAGAAAAAAAAGTTCATACATGGGATAGAAAAGTTCAATTCGTGACAAAAACAAGCCAGAGTCCAACAGCAAAAGCAAAAAGATAGGATAGTGTTAAAAAAAACCTGGATATGATCAGCTCCTAAGAGCCTCTTGTTGCATTTCAAGGCTTCATGGAGATAGCGGAGAGCAAAGTTGACATTCCCCATCCCCTCTTCCATCATGGCTACGTTTATATAAGTTGCAGCACTATTTGGGTGCGATAGTCCACACGTAAAGTGGAGCAAAAATAAAGCACGGTTGACATACCTGGCAATAGGATGTCAAATTTAATGTAAGAAGAGTGAATAGAGGGATGAATATCTAGCAGAGCATGCAAATTAGTGAAAAGCAAGTTGGTGAATAAATTAAACATACTTGAGTGCTAATTCGATGTGTTGGAGACGATAATAAAATACTGATAGATCCCCATAACTCTTCATAGTATCAGGATGATCAGGACCAAGTTCCCTTTCATTGATATCTAATGCCTTTTGCTGATAAATGGTAGCCTGAAAATGGGGAGAAAAAAAAAATCACTTCAGCCCTATCATCCATGTAACGACAATATCCAAGCTAAAAACATCTGAAGTTAGCATACAAGAACCCAACTTCTATGGTAGGCAAACATTGTTCATTGAAGATGGCATTACTTAAACAGAATGATCAGTTGTCACATCAGCGAAATATATAAGACAGAAGGATTTATATGAATTGTTTTACAAACCAGCTATTGTAACAATACATTACCTGATTGAAATCTCCTGTGTGGTATAAGACTACAGCAAGAAGACTATAAGCACCTGCAGTTGTTCGATGATAGGGACCACATACAGCAATGATCTTTGCTAGAGCCTTCAAATTTAACACAAATAAAGGAAATTTAGAATATCTTTTGTAATCCAAGGACAGCACAAACAATTAGTTGTAACACATCTACACTAAACAGTTTGTAGCAAGTTGACTCTAAACACATACCTTTGTTCCATAAGTAACAGCGTCTTCTAGCTTCCCCTTGTCTAGAGCTACCTTGGAAGATTCCAACAGAGTTCGGCCATCTGCAGAGGAGCATATCACATGCTGCAGAGTATAATTACAAGAATTAGTCCACCAGGAGAGGGAAAAAAAAAGGACAAATGAAAACAAAAATAAAGGGAAATTAAGAAAGTTATTTACCTTGCATACAGGAACCATGCTGATAATATCCTCTTTCCTAAAAGGGTGTGGAGCATCGACATCATAGTCTCTTGGAACCAACTCAAAACCAACCTAGAAAGGATAGCAGGATTAATACAGTGCTATGAATAAGGATATAAAGGTCCAAGGAGCACAAAATCACTATCAAAGAAAAAAGAACCTTGTGGCAGAGGCCTCGAAGAATTGACAACTTCCTTAAGTGAGGAAATTCATCATTGAGCTTCCACCCAAACCGGCTTAAGAGGAAAGCCCTTAACCACCTAACTTTAAGCTCATACTCTTCAAAGTCGGCATTGTCACTATTATTAGTAGAAGTGGACCCAAAGAGGACATTCAAAGATGTTGCAATTGCTGCTGGTATTTGTGACACATCATCAACAGAAGCAACAGAAGCTTTCACAACATACTTGAAAGCCCGGGTGACCATTTCATGGACACATAGGGATTGTATGTGAGGAAGTTTCTCAGCTAACTCGACCTGAATCACATAAGAAAAACATATCTTGATTAATCAAATTAGGAAAAAGATCATCACCTAGCCCCAAAAAATGGAAGGGGCAACTAAAGACAGTTAAGAATATGAAAAGCACAAGAAGGAAAAACAAGCTATTAAGACACTTCTAGTAATTTGACAATTTTGACTAGTATTTAAACAGTTTGAATAAAATGATTTAAACAGTTTCCTCACCACACGACCCAAAGAGCTCATCTTCAGTCCCCTGAGATGCATGAAATCTGTAAGTGTACGTCCATCAACAGGAGAAAGTTCAAGAGAAGCAAAATCTGTCACCTGAGATCATTTAAAATGTTTGTGTTAGACAACGGTACATACAAAGAAAATCAAATACAGCTAAATAGTTGGCGATTAATTACCAGCTTTGGTAAAGCAACTTCATCATAATAGGTGTGAATCATACTGATAAGTTCATCTATAGTCTGTGACAGAAAACAAAGATGATTTAATCAGCTAAAGAAATTCCATCAATTCAAAGGGATATATATATCTAGTTAGGAAAGCTTAGAAACCTTAAGATGAAGACCAGTTCCTGATTCTTTCAAGCGTAAGAAAGCTTCTTCAGAGAGTAGCTTTTCCAGCTCAGAAACTTCGGTATCTTTGCAGAAGCCATTGGTTTCAGGGCCAGAAACTTGAGGTTCTTTCTCCTCTTGTCCATCTGAAGAGTCCACACTATTCGGCTTTTTCTCTCTTTTCTTTAGCGATTTGAATTCTTTTCCCAAACCTTTAACAGAAGCTTCACTACTCTTCTCATTGCCAGCTTCCTTAGGATTTTTTTCACTTTCCTGCTTCTGCAAATGCTGTACCCAACACGAACCAAGTTCCCATCTAATGCCCGCTTCAGCCTCCACAGGTTTTTCCTCCCCTTCCAATTTGACTAAACTATCATTAAGTATCTTTATGACTTGAGATCTAGGATTTTCTAGTTCATCAGATTGTGCCACGGGAGATGTGCTTTCTCCAGAGAGTTCGGCGTTAATTGGCTTATGTAGGGGCATCCTTAAGCTGCAAACATATATAAAATGCAGAAATATGGGGCATATAAGTACGTATACCAGTAGACATACATTCATTCGAAAAATCAGTGTTACATATACAATATTAGGATTTCTGGAAAAAATGTCATACTTTCTAAAACAACAGTGATTAAAGCTAATTAAAGGAGTAATAAGGAATTTAGCATAATTAAAGCGTATACTAACCTGTAAACATTGAGGGCATTAGCTCCTCCATCAGGCTGATCTTCAACTTCAACATCATGGTGTTCAAAATTCTTCTTGACATTTCCAAGAACTTTGACAGTCGCAGTGTACCCACAGTACCTTAAAGTGACAGTTCCAAGTGAAGAAATATCCTGAAAAAAAAAAAGACGTTCACTACTTCATTAACAAACCTTCACAAGTACATCAATTGAAGCTACATATTGTTTAGAAATAAAACTCACATGAACAGTCACATTTTCATCTGCAGTCAACCCTTTGATCAAATTTCTCTGAACAACTCCTCTAGCAGAAGTTTCAGACTCCTCACAGAAGAGAGACTTGTCATCCGGCTTCAAGTTAGCATCAGCTAAGTCACGCTTAACCACAATAAACAGGTCACCCACACGGCTTTCATGGGAATCTCTTCCATAGGAGTCTGATTCAATCAAATGGCGAATAGTATCTACAGCTTTGAAGATTGACACGTCGACAAATAAACTGTGAAGCAAGAAAGCCTTTCGATCACGTATCACTCTCTCCTCTTCAGTTTTGCAAGGCAAACTAGCCAACGTAGCAAACTCTGTAGCCCAAGGCCGAAGATCATGCTCACCATTTCTTCCTTGACCTCCACCATTTCCACCCCAATTCTCATCCTCAGTTGGCAGGGGCGAGAAGTTTGATGGAGATTCGGCAAGCGAAGGTGGGGTAAGCCAACAATTTGCACGGAATCCATAAGGTAGATTGCCAAACTGAGATTTCACATTGTTTCATGAGTTCAATTTCCTTGCATAACATGTACGAAGTATAAGTAAATAGGTTCAAGACAGACACATTCTGCGAGCATTACCTTATTGTGTTCCACAAACGCTTTGATAAGTGCATCATATGCCTATGAAGTAAAACAAGAACACAAATTTTTCGCTTAAGTTAGAATTAAGAATTTAAGATACATACAACTACATAATTTTTAGATAACTTAGTCCTCAAGTATACTCACATTAGCAAATGCTTGGCTGTGTTGATGCAGGAGATCCACTAAGGAGTGAGATTGTACTAACTGCTTGCCCAAAGTGTAGAAGCCTTTTTTGGATGCAACGACTTGTATTATCTTCCCATTGCAAATCTTGATCTATATGTAACTGCATTAGTAAACTACTCACAACTAGAACCACTACAACAGCATTACAATAACATGACAATTGTTTGCATTTTAAACCATTAATCTTCAACTCGAAATCTAGAATTACTTGTAAGCTGAAAACAACTATAGTTTGTAGTCAAGATTATATTGTTCAATTCCAATATGTAAATTCAGACATTATTCTTTGAAAACATACATCTACAACTCCATTCTTTCTAATTTTGGACAACATTGTTAATTTTAAATTTGACCATCTAGCTTATTCTTAATTAGAAAGAAAATTTATTCACTTAATCAAACATTACCCAGTATTTTTTTTTCCGGATCCTTCAAAATCTGTACAGGTCCAATAGCACAAGCATACACTTTAATAGGTATAGAGTTTGAGGATCCATTTGGTTCACTTACCTTGGACATTTCGAAAATATAATTGATAACACAAAATTATAATACTACCACCGTTAACTTTTAGTTGTAACTTTAGAATATTTTATAGTATCTCAAAAATAATACCCCAAAATTACAACTAAAAGTTAACGAAAGTAGAACTACATATTTTCTAACTTCATTGGGTCATCATTAGTAAGATTTCCTGGTGGGTAAATCTAGCATTTTCCAGTCACTTTGTATTTGATTTACTTAATTTTGGGTCACTCAATAGTGTCATATAATTTTTTTTTTTTTATAAAACTAGACACTTCATTTTTCCATTAGAAAACCAAAGTATAAATGCGTTACCTGACCCCCATCAATATGACAATACACTTATTGTGTCAAAATTAAGGTCAATAGGTCATAATCATGCACTAGAAAATCCAATATCTATTCAAAATGTGCACTGTACATAACTGATTAACTATATGTCCATTTTAAAATGTGTAACACACCAGCACATGAAAAGGAATATAAAATTGACTATACAGAAAAACAGATATATACCTGTAATTCAAAATAGTCCCCATCACGTTTATCTTCCAACTTTCTTTCACACCTCTTAATACCTGTAAATCAACCGTCTCATTAGTATATGAAAATAACATGGAAAAAAAAACATATTAGAATATAAACAAAATTTGTGACTATATAACAATAATTTAATTGCAAAAACTTAACATTACATCAAAGAAGGCAAACAAACCACATGTAGAGTGTACGTAGTGTCTTACTCAATAATCAATACCTTATCAACTTGTAAAGTTTAAAATTATTACATGCATTTGAGTGTATCTAAAATTAAGTGTGTTCAATGATATAAAAATTATGTGTATTAATCATTTCATTTGTTTTAAAAGTTTTCAAAAGAGCAAAATATACTTTTGTCCAAATGCATAATACAAGTTCTCCTTTTAACTTCAACAAGTAAGCATATAATTCTTTGATTAAAACAAGAAGTCAATATTTTATGGTGAATTCCAAGCCACCTAATTTTGGAAACAACAAAAAAAAAATATGTGACTCAAAATAGATCACACTAGAATACAACACCAACCACACTATGACAAAAATCACAAAAGTTCCAACCATGCAATTTGGCCAATCATGACTCATGCCTTAGAAAGTTAGAATTATTATTTATTTTTTTTATAAAATAAAAAAAGTCAAGTGAGGAAGAAAGAGTAGGACCCACCAAGAAGAGGAGGAGAGAGGTGAGAGAAAGAGAAAAACTCAAAAAATTCGGAGAGTTTAGGTGTTGGATGAAGAGCAGCCATGTCATTTTCTTCTGAGATAACAGAAATGGACGGTCCATTTTGAATTCTGAGCTCTTCATTTGATGGAGGTGGTCCCACTTGTATTGGACTGTGGGCCTTACTCTTTTTCGATTTGTGGTCGGATGATGTGGGCCGCTGTCCTTTGGGCTTGTTAAACCAACTTGTACATGCCACAATGTCTAGTAGCCTCCTCACGTGGGCCATTGCTTCGGCCTTGTTATTATATTCATCTGTAAAAAAAAAAAAAAAAATTGCATAAATTTAGCCAAATTGTTACTGTAGTAACTAGCCACAATGTAGGCTATGTAGCTGTACACTGTACGAGAAGCGAAAGTATCAATCAAATGAATGTTATATCCCGTACAACAACAACAATAAGAAGGATACTCCGAATTTAATATAGCCACGTTGCCCACGTACCTTAAGATTGTGCACGTCAACTAAATTAATTGGTTTAATTTCAACGTAATTAGGGAATTAATCTATAATAAAGGTTGATGGTACGGAGTGTATATTTTAGTCACATTCTTAATTTCATCATCGAGGTTGTTTGATATTATACACTCTCTATAAAACTGTTTATTAATCTTTCAATAGTCTAAATTTATACTCGTATTACAACGTACAATTTTGAAATATTTTACCATGTATTAGAATTGCAAAGGTACGGATGTAAACATAATTCAATCTCTAATTTAAAATTATACACTTCCAACTGAATTAGTCAGAGTAACTGATATACACATATGCGGCACATTTCATGTACCATTAGATTCCCCATGATTGCATAATTGTACCTAAGTACCTAACTACAAGTAAAAGACAAGAATATACACTACTATAGTCACTAATAAGTGCATGAAGTTGCACCTTTTATTGGTATATTTAATATCAAAAATGATAAAATTGTGCATGATACATACATAAAATGGTAAGCATCATGGACTCATGGTTATTGCCTGCACGATTACATGGTACTATGGTAGGTGAGTTGGTAATATTTTATAATTTAATTTTACTTTAATTATATATTTTTATACATTATACAATATATTCTTCATTCCCTTAGATACCATAAAAAACACAGATTTGATTTTATATTATAGTGATCAATGATTTGATATTTGTAGTCCAACTTTTGACTGAATGCAACAAACAAATAAACAACACATTTTTTTAAGCTTTTTTTTGCAATTTTACCAATATAACAATCCTAGAAATTTGTAACATAAAACACTATAATTTTCAACATCTTATCACTTATTAAAGTATTATATAACCACACAATTTTAGATTGTCTTATCACTTTCTGTACAAATATTCATTGCGATATTTAAAATATTTTCTTCATGTTGCGTATTGGCCCAAATTTATAACCTCATTATTTTGGTGGAGTATTGTGTATATTCTAGAGGCTTTCGGAATAATCAAGGAAGGTCATTACTTGTTCTTGATTTTTGTAGAATAATATCCTAATTAGATGTTCTGGAGCATTATTGACATTGTAAGGTATTAGAATATAATACATGATTCGTGAATTTTCTTGAACATTATAGATACAAGAATGATGGAGCAATTTTATAGAATAATCCGGTCATTTCGTCCAAGCTCCATCTACACTTATAAATATAGGTCATGGGCATTTCGTAAGACAACACAACACAACACAAGAAGTCATACCGTACACAAGCCTATATTCTACACTTCTTTGTACTATTTAACTTTTTTACGAATTCACTATTCCAACTTAGTAATACTCCTTTGTGAGTTTCTATTTTGAGAGTTATGTTGTAATATTCACCCTTTCAAGAGTTACTGTACTCTCCTATTTTCAAATACTAAAATAAAAGTGCTTGTCGTTACATAAAATTATGTATTCAATTTTATCATTTATCTTGTCAATTATCAATTTAATTTATATTTCTCAATCAAACACATTGTCACACCTTGTTTTTACATGCATTGCCCCTTATCCCTTATTGTTTACTATTTTTGAGGTTAATTATTTCCTTGGCGTTTAAGTGTCTAACAATTGCTAATTCTATATAAGTATGAGGGGAACCTACATAGTATTATAATTTATCAAAATAAAATACAACATTTGATTAATTTATTTTATATTAAAGTTGTCCACATTATATATTTATCACGTAATAATATACTCATTATCATACACTGTCAACTACAAACTAAATAAATTATTATGCCCTACTTTTTTATTTAACTTTATATACTTTGCTTTCCATTGTTTTTTGAAGTTAAAAATAACCAAAAATCAAACGAAAATATGGTTACAAATAACCGCACAGATTTGACTACTTCCTAAACTATGTAATTTTTATAAATAGTTTATTTATGAGATTGATTATGATTGCATAATTGTTATCAAGTATATCAACGTTTTTTTTAAGTAAATATTTATTAAAAAAGTATTGGTCATATTTCATGTCATTTATAAAAAATTAAGAATCCCACGTGGAACACGAAATAATCAATTTTGCATCAACAACTTCAATTGAATTTGAAACAATTACACAGTTCAACCATACCTTCAACCATCTTCAATACACATGGTTTCAGAGATGTAATTTCAACTTTGTCATTCAATTTTTGCCCTCTTACCTGAAAACCATATTTAACAGCAATTAAATCCCAAAAACTACCTAATTATCACAAATTTAGCAGCAATGATTAAATTCCATAATATGAATAAAATACAAAAATATAAGCAATAAAAATGGTAATTTACACTCACCTCATGTGAAAAAGAGTAATTGGTAATATGGCATGTCTCTACATTTGAAGCTAGTAACCTTCTCACATCTAATATCTTATCAGTAGATATCCCCTTCATTCACATTCCAAAAAAATACACATATCAAAAAATTTGTATGTAGGCAAAAACAATCCCATTTCAAAATCATCGAATCGAATCGAATTACTAGTTCAAATTACACTATCGACGTGTCAATTATTTCCAAACATTGATATATACCTTGAGAGTAACTTGTGAGTCATATGGGGTAATGACAATAATGTCAATAACACTAGGAACAACTGCAAACCCACCATTAAAGAATCAAAACCCAATCAATATAATAAGACGAACATAATAAAAACATCAAGAAATGATGTAAAAAATAATAGATAATTAATTAATCAACCTTTTTCCTCTTTCTTCTTCTTCTCGGATTTTGGTTTGTGCCCTTTACTGCGACCTGATTTTGGGGCCATTTTTCTTTCTTCCTTTTTTATTTTTGTGAAATAATATTTTTGGGTTTGGGAAGAAAGAATTAATGGGTGGCAAAAACAGAGTAGCAGAGAATGAAGAAAAAGAGGGGAAAATAAAGAAGATAGGAAGATAAGGGGGGGGGGGGGGGGTTTGGGTTTTACCAGTATTGGAGATTTTAGAGAAATCCTGACCTCTCCTTATTGCTTAACTTATAATTGTCTTTTTCCCTTTTTTTTTCTTTTTTTTTTTTTTTGAATTTCTCTCTCTTCTTCCCCACTCTCTATGTGAGATGCATGTGATGTGCTGTAATTTATGGGCGAAAATGCTAAAGGTCGTAAATTGTGACTGTAAATGAAATTGTATGAGTGTGTATATAGTGTGGATGGATGAATGAATGGATGGTGATAGAGTGGGTGAATACGATTGGGTAAGAAATTGTATGAGTATTACGTGGAATTGGTGACTTAGCACGTTAATATGATAGGATGACCGGTAAGGAAATATTAATAATGAAATATACGAAATGTATTATCAATTTGAAAATTAGTGATACTTACCCTAAATAGAAGATTATTTTAAATTTCAAAAAAGGGTAGTTGTGATTTTTTTGAATTTTTAATACTACCTCCGTTTTTTTTTATGTACAACTATTGTCATTTAAGTCCGTTCACTATTATGTGCAACTTTCTTTTTTCTATCTATTTTGGGTAAACAAAAACCCTAAAAATTACAAATTTTCCCTTACTTAAAAATTCAGATTTTCTTAATGTTACCCTTTTTTATTTAAACACAATAACTTTTTTGTCTAATCTAAAATAATTAACCTAATTTTACCCACCCATTTACTCATCTCTCTACCCACCAGCCACCACCCATTCACCATCTTCATCTTTGCTCTTCATCGCTTTCACCTTCATCCTCATCGTCTTCATCTCTTTCACCCTCACCTTTCATCTCTTTCACCCTCCTCCTTCAAAAGTCACGACCACCGTCTTCTCTTGTCTCCATTCTCTCATTCCTTGTTTATTCTCACTTTCTCTCTCCTCCCCTATTTTTCTCTCTCCTCATAACATCCATGGACACCCCTCCAAAATTGGGATCTACTCGCCGTTGTCAGAAGCTGCTGCTCCACCACCACCACTACAACCACCACCACGGCAGATCTAGAACCTTCTCCATCAATTCCGTCGCCTCCTCCGTCGTCGTCGTCTTCTTCGCAATTTACCCTTCCTCCTAAATTACCTCAGCAGCAACAACAACAACCGCCTAAGCAACAACAACAACCTCCTCGGCTTTATTTGGCGTCTCCGGTATCTTCGCCTTCTTCAGTCATCACTAGAAGATCTTTTGGAATTGTTGAATAACAACAACATCAACAACAAACGCAGCTTCGAGGATTAATTAAGCCTTCTCATGTCATTTTTGGAACTTCTTCTCCTTCTATTGCCGGAAATAATGCTTCGCAAACTCCAAGAACTAAGAAAAGGTTGGTTTTGTTTGGATTAATTTTTCATATGAATTTGTAGATTGGTGTCAATTTTTATGGGTTTTGTTTTGATTTTTGTAATACAGGAAGAATATGAGGGGTGTGGTGGTCTGGTGGAGGTGGTTAGGGGTGGTGGTGAAGGGGTATGTTAGATTTTTGGGTTTTTTGGTTAGGGAGGGGGCTGCCGGAAAAAGGAGGGAAAGACGTGAGGGTGGTGGTGGTTTCGGGGGGTTGGTTGTGGTGGTTTCGTGGGGGTGGTAGTGGTGGTGGAGAAGCCGGCGGTGGTTTTGGTGAAGGCGGCGGTGGTGGTGGCTGGGTATGGTGGTGGCAGTGGGTGGTTTGATTAATTAACCAAACATTCTCTCTCCACCTTAATTACATATTCCTATAATATATTAATCAGCATTATACTATCTTAATCTTTGCCCTTCAATCTTTTGCCTCGTGAACCGCAACTTGCCCCAAAGTTGCACATAAAAAAAAAACGGAGGTAGTATTAGGAAATTGACGATTTAAATTGTAATTGACGTTATAGTCTCACTAGTTGAGGTAAAATTAATTTTAGGAAATTGATGATTTATATTGAAATTTAAAAGTGTTAAGTTGAGGTAAAATAAATTATTTTTATGATCATTATTATAAGGATAAGCACGTAAATTTACATTATTTTGCGGGCGATAATTAGATATTCGAGGGCGATGTTTAGCTTTTCATTCTCACTACCTCAAACTTTTGTGAGTTCCTTTTTCGAAAAAATGTATATTATTAATGTTTTTTTTTTCTTCACACTTTCCATCTTGCACGGTATAATTTTATGTTTATATACTTTACAAATTAAAAAATATGAGTAAGTTCAAAAAAATTAAATTTGTTATGAAATATCGTGTGGATGACCATTAGCTCTTTATATCATTCCGGAATATTCTAAATATATGGTTTATTCTTATCTAAACATATGTGTGGATGTCCATCTTGTATCACTCTAGAACTTTCTAGAGTTTAGGGTTTATTATTCTCCAAGCAAACTCTATCAATTATTGTACTATATATATATATGTATACCTTCATCACATGAAATGCAAGTAGAATACACATTTCAATTCCCTCTCAATCTCTTATATTTCTCCTTATTTTACAACAAAATTAATATATAGGTTTTTGTAAATAAATAAACACATAGGTTTTGTTGTGTTATGATTGAATTGAATTATAACTAGTCATTTGACTTTTTGCTAAATTGAAAAAATAACAACTTTCCGTTGGTTGCCTTTTGCACATCACTCTATAATTTAGCAAAAAAATACGTTCAATATTTGCTCTACAAACTAGTAAGGAGTAAGTAGTAACAAGCCCTATA
Source organism: Chenopodium quinoa (assembly GCF_001683475.1). Lineage (NCBI taxonomy): Eukaryota > Viridiplantae > Streptophyta > Magnoliopsida > Caryophyllales > Amaranthaceae > Chenopodium > Chenopodium quinoa. Next base: position 682,305 of record NW_018744718.1, read on the forward strand.
ACTAAAATATAGTATATTCTCATTTGCTAAAAGCGTGAACAGATAGACAACATTAATTGAAAGTGGAAATTTTAGAGTGAAACTAATATTAATTACACCGAACGACGCGTGATTTTGTCATACATTTCTTACTTAATACTATTTCAACTAATATAATTATTCTTTATCTAGCGCCCCGGGATGCTTGTTAACATTAATTTCTGAAAATTTTAAGGAAATCTAGGTAAGTCAATCAATCACTCTACACTTTGATTTGTTTTCAAAGTTGTATAAACGATGTCATATGGTTGGGAAGACTTTGCCATGGTACAGCATATATGATACCAATCACTCTCGATATTATAAACGAAAAACTAGTCAAAGTAATCCACAAGTAGCTACTCCATAACAAATTAACAAACTAATAATCTAACTACTTAGAATTTTATAATGTAGTGTATATATTCTATAGGATCACACCAATCGCAGGTCGATAATGGATGGACCAACAAACCATCAATTAAAATAAATATTGGACAAAACAATATATATATATATATATATATATATATATATATATATAAGAAACTTTTTTTTTTTTGTTTTTTTAAAAATCTATTACTCGTATATTGGACAAACATATTGACATTACCTAATAAGAATCTTGTCCATTAAAACTTCATAATGAGATGAATCTAACAAGATCTATTTTAATAATGTTTTTCTTTATAGATTAGTATTAAAATGCGGTCTAAGTTTAGTCAGATTATTAAATCAAATCGAGTCAGATATCATAATAAATTTCAAATCAAACCTTATGGAAATCAGACTTGCTTTAGCTTAATTTTAGTTCAATTCAGTTCAGCTCCAATCAATTTAGTTCAACTCTTAATTTCTTTCTCTCATAAAATATTCATTTCAACTCTATTCAGTTCAGTTTAGCTCCAATCAGCTTAATTCAGTTCATTTCAACTCAATTCAATAAATATGAACAGATCCTTAATCTCCTAGTCTCGGATTAAGAGAACAAGTTTTTTTTAACTTAGGGCCTGTTTTTTATATAATGACTGAACTGAGCTAAACTGAACTGAAATGAATATTTTATGTGAGAAGAAAATTAGAAGTTGAAATAAAATGAACTGAAAATAAACCTACCAGAACAGCTGAACAAGTTGTTAGTTTTCCTTCCCTTTCTCCGTGGCATTATATACCAAAACGGCAAAACCAGACCTAAAAAAGCGCGCGAAATATTCTCTCTCCTAAACAAACTAATCCGCCATTTTCTCTCTCCTCCGCCATGCCCGAGCTTCCCGAGGTTGAAGCAGCGAGGTCCGCCGTTGCTGAGCACTGCATAGGTAAGAAAATAGTGAAATCAATTATTGCAGATGATTCCAAGGTTATCAATGGAGTCTCACGTTCCGATTTTGAAGCTGCTCTTCTCAATAAAACCATTGTTGCTGTTCATCGTAAGGGCAAAAACATGTGGCTTCAGCTCGATTCCCCTCCTTTTCCTTCATTCCAATTTGGTAATTCTTCCAAAACCCTAGGTTTACTATCTCTTTATTCTGAATTTTCGTTTCCCTAATTTGTTGTGATTTTAGGGTTTATAAAAATGTTGGAAATTTTTGTGAACTGATTTTAGGGTTTTTGGGATGGTGAAATTGTGCTGTATACGGTGATAAGATTTTGGGGTATTCTCTATTGAATTTGAAATGTTGTATAAAAAGATGGCATTTTATTTTATGCTATAGATATAAAATGTGAGAATTCTGTAATATGCTGATTCCTAGTCCATCATTTCATCTCACTTTAGAGTTAACTCTTTCTTTTATTTTGCAGTCAAAGTTCATCAATTTTCTTAAACTATGTAAAAACTAAAAAGGGGAAAAATAAAATAAAATTAAAGATTGATAGGATTGTTTTAATGGGTTAGTAAAAATTTCAACTTTTAATACATTTTATTAATATGCAATCAAACTATTACTGGAAAAGGCGTGTGTTAAGACTGAAAAAGGGAGGTATTAATGTAAAATGGGATGGAGGTAGTGTTATATAGGGCCTTGTGTAAAAAACGAAGATATGTCTATTTGTAACAGAGGGTGTAACTTCATTTTCCAACTTATATGTATATCTTCACCGTAGATTGAGTGTGTAATATGTCACAGGGATGGCAGGTGCTGTATATATTAAGGGTGTGGCAATTACCAAGTATAAAAGGTATGATAGATAATTGTTAATCAATTGCTGATGTGATTGAATTCATTTTTAATTACAGTATCTGCTTGTTTAAATGATTTGTGTGCATAACACTGTAGATCATTGAGGGTGAATTGCATGTGAAATAATGAAACTTGATCCTCATAGGGAATTTGACCTACTCTGGAGTCTTTGTCTGAAATTTGAGGTTAGAATTAGGCATTAAAGAGACAAAATATTGCCAAGTATGTTAGCTGCCAAAAAGGAAAATCTACTTGAATGGGTAGCTGATTTGTTTATGAAATGTGCTGCTGTGCTGCAGCATGTTAAATCTAGTTTATTTTCTTGTTTACGTATAAAGTAGAATCTCTCTATGAGGCTATAATTATCTTTATAAGTTTATTTAAGGACCTGTAGTACACATTTCTCTGATGTGAAATTTTTACTATTAACATGCTGAAGTTTGAAGGCTGAGATTGGTTTCTGAGAGTAATATATCAAATTCTATGATAATTTATCATAAGTCAACTAATACTCCAATTATCCATCCTCAAAGAGAGTAAGAAAAAACATGAAATCTCTTAAGCTTACACTGGTTTATGTTAACTTCACTTGAAGACATTTAGAGTTTAGATGTACATATATACAAGCTACACCGCATTTTCTGCCAACAAAGTGGGATTTGAAGGAAATAAGGTGAAGCTTTATCAAACCTATATGTATTTCCGACATGTCTGTACCCTATCCTTTGTTGGAGATTTGGAGTTAGTTTGTTGTCGTTGGATACTTTTGTTGTAGATGTTAACAAAATTACAAAAAAAAATAAAAAATGCACTCGTAATTTTAAGGTACTGGTCCATCTTCAAACATCTTTCCTTGCCCTTCATAATTCCTGTCCCATGCAAAACTTTTTACAGTGCAAACCACATTGTTTCAAATTGGATATTTTATCAACTACTCAATGATGTAGATTGGTATTGACCTGATCTTTGGTCTTTCTCTTGAGCAATTGTATAAAATTTGAGGCTCAATGGTCCATCCCATAATGAGAGAGAGAGAGAGATTCAGTGTATCCATTCTGTATTTTTAATGGTTGTTTTCCTTTTGCCTCATATCTCTTCATTTGACATGGTCTTCATTACACATGGTCATATGCTATGTGGCTTATACTTTTTGATGTTGCTTATAAGCATGTCATATGCTGTGTCAAATTTTAACATGGGATATTGTCATGTTTTTCATTGGCTGCAGATCTGCTGTAAATGATGCTGATGAATGGCCCTCAAAATATTCCAAATTTTTCATAGAAGTAAGAATTCTTAATTCAGTGCAACGTTATCTAGGATTTGTTATAGAAAGACTGCCATCATGGTTGTGTTCTACATAGGGTCATGAAATAAGTTTTTCTTGATTATGTCTACTGATGTCAGTGGAGCGGGTCAAGTAGGAGACCCGCCCCATCCCCGCCATGGGTCTCGGTTTGGCGGGTGGTGGGGCGGGGATGGGGATAAAAACCATACCCCCCATGGGTGATGGGGCGGGGGTGGATTTTAAGATGTGCCCGCCCTATCCCCGCCCCGCCCCACTTCGTACCCACCTCATCCCCACTTCATACCCACATCTATATATCTTTGAAAGCAAAATTACATACTTTTATACTATTTTATAAAATAATTACGTGAAATATAATATTAATTATAATATTTGTACGACACTTATATTATAAACAAAAATGTGTGTAATATTAAGAATGTATTATTTCTATTATAATCCGTATTAATTATGTATGATTATGTATTTTAGAGACGGAGATTAGGTGGGTCTTGGGTGGGGGCCGCGGTGGGGATTAGGTGGGGATGGATATCCAAATGGGGGTGGGGTGGGGATGGTTTTGGAGCTGTACCTGCTGGGGCTGGGGCGGGGATGGAGATGAATATTGGACCCGCCGCGGGGATGGGGATGAAAATATTAGGTGGGGTTGAGGATGGGAAGACCAACATCCGCCCTGCCCCGCCCCATTGACATCCCTAATTATGTCCTATCTGATTGGTCATAATTCATCAACTTAACTAGTTTATGGGCATGAGTGGAAACTTACTTTGATTTTTTTTAGGTAATAACATCCCTATCTGTCTAATTGCCCCTTGTTCAAAAACGTAAGTTGATTTGATTTAATACTGTAGGTACTAATGTCCCCTTGTGTAATTGCTCCTGCTTCAAAATTTCAGCACCCAACATTGTTTCTGATATTGCCTGGTGCTGTTGCTGAGCTTCAAATGAATTTATTCTTTATTTGCAGTTAAATGATGGTCTGGAGATTTCTTTCACGGACAAGAGGAGATTTGCTACAGTTCGTTTGCTGGATAATGTATATGAGAATTTCCAAGCATACCATGTTCCTCTTTTCCTTAATCTTAAGTGTAATCTCTAATTATTGTTAAATTGTGATGCAGCCAGCTTCAGTTCCGCCAATATCTGCACTCGGTCCAGATGCTTTATTGGAACCCATGACTGAAGGGGAGTTCATTAAATCCTTGAGCAAAAAGAAAATTGCTATAAAGCCTTTATTGCTTGATCAGGTCAGGATTTTGAAATACATGCAAAATGGCATTAAGTTTTTAGCAACTTTATGTAATTTATGGCTGTTCCTCATTGTCGTTATTTGCTTTGTTGGGGGAGAAAAGGAGAGGGGGGGGGATATTGTGGTATATTATTGCTGGACACGTTATCCAAATTGCTTTCATCACATACTTGTATGTAGTAGATTTAACAACGCTCCATTCAATTTCAGAGTATCCATCTCAGGCTCTCAGCACTCCAATCTGATTGGCACGCCCTTGAAACACTTTGTATAGTAGTATGTTGACATGATAATGGACTCCACATATCAGTCTCCAATCCCATACATGAAAGATAATACTTTGTTTTTCATTTCAAGTTTATGCTCTTCAATCTTCTTTCCCTGGCTGTGTGACTAACTGCATGGAATTTGTGTCCAACTCAATTATACTTTAAACCAGAGCAGTTTAGTTTTTGGTATCAAGTTATGGTGCCTTAATTCTAACATTTATATCCATCAATATACCTCCATTTCTTTACATTGATGCCGAGTTTTGTTTTGCTTCACAGAGTTTTATTTCTGGCATCGGGAATTGGGTTGCAGATGAAGTGCTATATCAAGTGAGTTTTCAACTTGACTTTTGATTGTTAGAGGAATTTGTCTTCCGCATATTCAAGTTGATTGTTCACTTTTCTAACATGGAACTTTGGAAAGCCATACTAGAGAGAGGTAATTGTGAAATTAAGTAAAGAAGAAACATCTAGCATATGTGAAGTATGAACTCTTTAAAGGCTAATTATTCATGTATTCTTCAAGCTAATTGTGGGTATCTCTAAGTATGAAGTTATACCTCAAGTTTCCTTATTAAAGTTCATTCCAAAGAATTAAAACAAAATTCATTTTGCATCTTGCACTCTGTTGAAATTGAAAAGATGGAAATTTTAATCAGCATTCCATGAATATTTATGATGTTTTTATTCTTCATAGGCAAGAATTCATCCTTCACAAAATGCCTCTTCCCTGTCAAAAGAGGAGGGTGCCATACTGCTGAAGAGCATAAAGGAGGTGGGTTGTCTTTTAATACACAGAACTTTTCCTTAAACATTACTATAGTATAACATATCAATTTGAAAGGAAATATAACCAGATTAAAAGGATGCTTAGACCCAACACTTGTAGGTTATACAGCATGCGGTTGAAGTTGATGCTGATTCTCAACACTTTCCTTCTGATTGGTTATTTCATTTTCGTTGGGGTAAAAAACCTGGAAAAGTTAATGGTAAGATTTCTAATAAATTACCATTTCCCGTTTGATTAATAGGTACTTGAGAAGGCTGTTGAGGTTGGGGCTGATAGTAGCCAATATCCAAGTAATTGGATTTTTCATTCACGGGAAAAGAAGCCTGGAAAGGCTTTTGTCGATGGTTAATCTCCTCACTCAGAGAATCTTAAATTTCCTTTTAAAATTGTTTACATACTTATATGTGTTGGGTGAACTGTGTTCTTTTTTTAACACTTCTGAATTGCTGGTACATAATGTGCATTTTCCGTTGCTATTGACAATATATGAAGTGAACCAACTTAATTGAAAATTATTGAATGATGGCATTATGGATGATGCTACGCAATTCAGATTTGCTTTGTTGAGTGTTCATTGATATTGTGACATTATGCATTATTTGAGGCACAAATCCTCTGTTTCATTGCACGGAATGCACGCCCACTGTCAAATAATAGAACACAACTACACAAGTTAATGCACTTACTGGAAAATTGATTTTTTGTGGATGTCAAGCTGCCTTGGTAGAGCTAATAAGAGATTAGCAGGTTAACCTTGTATGCGGATGCTCAACTCAGCCATGAAAGTGACAATTCATAGACTTCTTTGTCCTCTGTAATTGTCATCGAAAATATTTTGGTCGACTCATCATTTCCTGGAACAATTAATTTTAAGGATAATCAAGCATTGCTTAATCTCCTTGCACTGTCTTCATACCCCTTATGAAATACTCAGTAGTTGCATAACAAAATGTGCAAAATGTTGGGACTTGGGAATTATACTAACTGAATGTTTTGAATCTCAACACGATCATACTCTACTGTCCATTTAATTTTACTGTGATTTTATGCGTTGGATGTAGCTGTTGCTTATTAGCTATAGACTACAACTTTTAGCAAAATTGGTGCATGACCTCTAATAATATTTTCCTGGCTTTATGCAGGAAAGAAAATTGACTTCATTACTGTACGTGGAAGGGTATGTCTTATTTCTTAACTTCTTTTGTGCAATTGTACTGCAGCAGAATTAACTCTTTGCATTCTATTGTCAGACTTCAGCTTATGTTCCCGAACTTCAAAAGTTAACTGGAGTGCAAGCCACAGAAGCTCCTGCTAAACCACGTAAACAGGCCTCTAAAAAGAACAAGGACGAAAGCGATGATGATGATGATGCAAATGATGATAATGGGGATGGTAGGGAAGATGAAGTGGAGAATATGAAATTTAAGCAAATGAAGAATAGCAAAAGTGGAAAGCAGCCACCTAGAAGGAAGAAATCTATTAAAAATGATGATGACGATGTTGATAGTGGTGATGATGATGATGATGAGAGTGATGGTAAGACAAAAGGAACTCGTGATGACTCAGCTACTGCAAAGAGGAAACCACAAGGAATGAACGAAAGTCAAGATGCTAACAAGAGCAAGAGATCCAGAGGTGGGGGAAAGAAGGCTACAGCTGAGTCGAAGTCTAGGGAAAGCATTGATTCTGATGGTAGCGATGATGATGTCCATGAGAATATTGATAAGAAACCAACAAAAGCCGGAACCAAAAAGCCCCAGAAGCAGACTAAAAGGAAAGCTAAATAGGGGTAAGCTTTTGGACGGCACAAGAAGTAAACAGATTTTGTACATTATTCCTGCCAAGCTTCAATGAGCATCAATTTTGATAACAGTGCTTCGCGTATTAATTAGTTAGTAGTGTGGTAATTTAATGTCAAGTTAGCTAGCAGTTAGTTGATGCACGTGCTATAGGTATGTTTGATGCTCTCCTGTAATTGTTCAAACATTATGCAGGATATAGACATCATTAGTATTCCAGGCTATTGGAGGGGCTGTATTTTGTCGCGTTAGTGGGATACCATGCTCTGAATTGCCCCTTCTCTGTGAAATAGTAGTAAAAATCATTTCAAGAGACCTAACTTTCCTCCGTTCTTTTAGAAGTGGATAGTAGGAGTTGATGGGTACCGAAGCCTGTCATGGTATCTAGCATGATATGCACGTTTTAATTTTGTTGTATTTGAATGACGGAAGCCAGTTGTTTGGTGCAAAACTGCAAATGCGCAATGAGATTCAGATGGTGACTCTTATGTTGCTTGCAAACTTCTCTTTGGAAAATTAATAGGGAATTTTGAATTTAAAAAAATTTAATTAGTGGCGTCACAATTTTGCCCTCAACATTGATTTCTGATCTATATGATTTTCTTGAAATACTTGGTTTTTCGATGGAATTACAATTTACGATATAAATCAATTAATTATAGTTTTGCAAAATTAAATGAAGGTCTTTTAATAATAAAAAGTAACAATTCTAGCACAAAACAGCAAAAGTATACTACTCGTATGATAATATCATAAATCAATCAATTTGTCGAGATAATTTGATTACTGTTTGAGGGCTGCAAAAATGCTTTATGTTCTCGAGCAAATATTGATCAAGTGCTTAAAAATCAGTGGAGTAACAACCTTTATGTTTATATGTTCATTCCGTTCTTTATATGTTTTTCTCATAAATTATTGTAAGTCCGTCTCACCTAAGAAAGTCGCTAATGCACTTTGTATCTTCAAAGCTTGTCACCTGTTTTATATTAAAACCTCGGAGCATTATTAATTGTTATTCCAAATATGCTTACACAGAGTTCTTCATAATAGATTTTGATTACAGCTACGGCATTAGAAGCCCTTATACAGTTACTTAGGCCATCTAGCAAAGTTCCCTTTTTTTTAAACATACGAGTACTTTTAATTACTCGTTGACATCTATGGGAAACAGACAAACAGCAAGTTCGATCAATAAAGCCAAGCTTAAAGCACTAGAGAAAATTTCTAGGAATTTAAAGGTTTTAAGAGGTTTAGTAATCAAATATGCCAAAAGGAAATTGTTATAAATGGAATTGCACAAATAAAATAGTAAGAACAATGTTACCGAGAATAAGACTGAGTCGCGGACTATGTCGCTCTCTTTAGAACATTCGCGGCACTGCCTCAAACTTGTGCAAGCAGCTCGTACCAAACCGGATGCCCCCAGGATAAAACAGTCTTTCAGAAGTATAAAATACCGGCGGTTTTGCACCGAACCACCGGACAACGGAACACCAGAAAATCAGAAAGAAACTGCTCGACTGTTTTGAGAGGAAGAGAAAATATATTTTGCAAAGTGGTTTTGTGTATTTTTTTCGTGTTTTAAAAAACAAAGCTGGAACCGTCCTTTTATAGGTAAAGATACGTAACAACTTAAGCATGAAAACGGGAGAAAGATTAGCAACGTTTACTGCAATTAGTGTATTCGTTAAGCAAGAATCAAGGCATTAAATCAGTGTAACGGTGCAACGTTTAGCAGTAAAACAGCAACGAGAATCAAGCAATGTAACGGAAAAATTTAAACCAAAACAGTAAAACGTTTTGTAACTGAATATTAATCAAACCGGTAACAAAAATTAAGTTTGTTTAATAACCCAAACCCAAACCCGACCCAGCCCAGCCCGGCTCTGTTCGGTTCGGCGCGCGTGTGATATATGGTTTACCATATAGGTCCTCCCTCTCCACAAAATGTGGGTAGCCCAAGGGCCACACCCCTTTAGCCCACTCTCTATATTATAAAGAGAGTAAAACTCTCATTTCCCACCAATGTGGGACTTTGAGTTTTTTCACAAAATTCACACACTACACACTTGTTGTTCCAACAGAAATTAACACAATATCCAAATAAATGAGTTAAGAGCGATAAAATAATAGAACTATTACAATGTTAATAAATCAAAGAACAAAGATAAAAGTAATAGGGGCATTTATGAGTAAGGACGAAGTAATTTTGACGAAATAATATCAGAAATTATAGTATAAAAGTGTTGTAAATTGTATTAGGTCATATATGAATGAATTCCATTACAATGAATATCCTTTTTATAATGACTTGTAAATTTAATACAGTACATCATCATGGAAGAATCCTTGTTATCTTGGTAATGTTGAAAATATTGATTGAAATTTTCATTTCTTAGGAAATGTTGACATAGTTGATTGATATTTCCTTGATTTGCTCTTTCAATTCTGGGATGTAATCGTGCTTGTTTCCCAAGCATGCATTACGTGACATCGACTGGTCCAAGTTTTGAAGGGAAGTCGTCTTTCTTAGAAAGGCAATCAACTTACTCAGAAAGGTGCAGTTAAGTCCGTAATGTCCGTACTCAGTTGAGACCATTGCGCGAATAATATTTCGTGAATCAAGTCATTTATTTCCTGATTTAGTTTTATTTGATTGATTCAATAGTCTTGATTGATTTCATAATATCTTTAATTTGATTTTTGACTTCTTGATTGGATAAATCAAATCCTTGATTGATGAGCTGTGATTCCATTGATATCTTTGACCATGCATATTTTACTTTTTCAGCTTGTTTTCTTATTATGTATAAATGAAGTCAAATTTTGTATTCTTTAATTGATCCTTTGATTGATTTTTTTTCCCTAGTTTATGAGTTGCTGGAATCCGCTCCCAACACACAAGAACCTCCTTCCTTACCAGATCATGTTTTGGCTCAAATTCTAAGCAGTCACCATTTACCCAAAATTTCAAGTCAACCAAATCACTTTAAAATCGCCCTTTCTTAAATTGACTGATATAATTTGGTATGGCTTTTATGAAATTTAAGGTAACTAAGCCGATATGTACATAACAAATTTACAAATTTCGGTGATCTGAAATGTGCTAACTGTATCATGTTCCACAATAGCTGTCTACTATACCTTTGGGGTCCAAATTTCAGGGCTCCTGGCAATATTAAAGTGATCACAACATTTTGTGTAACAGAAAGTTAGCTCTATTTTTGGTAAACAGCTTAAAACTGGTTCTTTTAATTACACCCTTGAACAGAATGTGCAGTAATACTGTATAATAATACATCATACATCTGACTCCTATTCTTCCATAAGAACTAGTTGGAGCCTGTGGCACTGGGTGGTGATTTTGTTTAATTTCTTTAAACCGACACGGACAACAACCCAGTTCAAATGATTGCGAAAGAAAAGTTCATATCGAAGCATGTATTTTGTCTGCCACATCGGTTCCTTTCTTACTGTTACACATGCCCTCGGCGCCTTGGCTACTATCCTTTGATCAGCCCATTCAAAGATTCTCAGGCTAGATGTATCTCTTTGATGACTTCATAAGAACATTCTCAAAGCATCAACAACTTTTTCAGGCCTGTACGCATTACATCTATCAGCTTTAAACAAAGGCAATCTTCAAGTTAGGAATACTACTTCTAGTTATGTTGCATGTTTGAACAGAGGAATACTTACCAGTCTTCCTGTGGCATATGACCAGCTCCTTCTATTAATTTAAGCTTCACAACTGATGGATTACCCTTTTGAAATTCTTCTGCAATTGATTGGGGAAGATATTTGTCTGATATACCCCATGCTAACAGTATAGGTTTATCCCAGCTGGAAAAACAATTATGCATATTAGCAATCTTATAACTGCACTTTCCTGATTCAATCTGCTAGCTATTAGAATTGTCTTTAAAGCTAGTTAACTTGAAACAGTACCTTCCAGATGCAAACCCTGTAGCTATCTGAGTTGCTACCTCTCTGAAGTTAGTTCTTCTAGCAGCTTCAAGCAAGGCTAGAGCAGAAAAATCACAAGACTAACTTTAGCAAGTATAATGAAGAACTTCAATTTACATCATAACTCCTTATACAAGTACAAGACAGTTAATGTCTATGTAAGCAACATAGCTGTAATTCTCAGATTCTTGTATGCAAATTTTCCCAAAAATACTCATTGAATCATGATTATCCGTACGAAAGGTGAGGAAATATTTTGTACAGGCCAGTAACTCACTGTCCATTGTATTTAATTACAATTAATCAAGGTCCTTTTGTAACTTATTCATGAGGAAACTGAATACTTGATGTCGGAGCTGCCAGCTTGATAATGGAGGATAAAGAACAAAAAGAATACAAATTTCAAGTTTCCATGAGAGTGATGAGACATCTACTGAATGACAGTAAATAAGTGATCTAGTTGGCGGGGCAACAAAAAGTATTTGTTCACCAGGAAGATTTGACTCCAGGTTTAGAAGATTAAATGAAGTCAATCTACACTCAAACAGTTAGAGAGTAACCCACCAAAATTTTTGGCTAACCCCATCTCCAGCATTATTAAAATTATGACAAATAAGAAATGAATTAGAAGCCAAACCAAATCCAGGACCACTGCTTGATAGATATGGTAGCCGGTATACATCAGCCTTTTCCAGCTTCAGAACATAACTGTAGCAACAATAAATGCAATCAGAAAGGACTTTAGACAAGAACTTAGCACAAAAGACGGTAGATTTGTAATTAAAGCCTCTCAAATCTCCATGCTTCATTTTATATGTTAACATCTTATTTACCATTGCTCCTTTAAATTGAACACAATACATCTCAGATTTAGTATCACATGTCTACAAAATTGTAGTATTCACAAAGATCAACATAAAATTTCCAGCCAAATCAGCAACATCAAAATTGTCTTAGTGTCACAAAGATGTTCCTTTACAAAATCAATTGCTTCTTTAGTTCTTTGTATCGGAGTATTCAATTAATTACTATTCTAAACATGCACAAACGATAAAAAGAAGGTAAAACAGCTAGGATCCCTATATGGGCGGATTTTGCCAGAAAATAAACTCCCTATCAGTAATGTGAATATTCAATCATCTTTGTTCTAAAAAAAAAAAAATTCAATCAGCTTGTTACCAGAATTAAAAAAAAATGGTATACGCAACTAATCAAGGATTATAAAGACAGTTACTGCAGAGATATCTATGAAGTGATGAACTGGATACATACGGGCTACCTGCTTCAATAAAGCGTTCGGCGATAATAGCATTCTGGCTTGTAAATTCACCTAAAAGAGGAAATCTGCAAAATAAAGCATATACAAGTTCCTCATAAATCTGGGTTAAGGGGGAAAGAATAACAAAAGACATTTCTGATCATATTCCTCAAGTCAGGCGGCTCCTCTAGAGATCTACATCAACTTTGAGAATTATATTATTAAAAATCTTGCTTGAAGTCTTCTAGTTATCACAAATCTCTTTTTCATTAATCTTTTCTTTTTTGAAGGAGGAGGGCTAATGACTACAAACAGAAATCTGACTGCATCATCATTTGCAGGCTTGTCAAGGTTTCAGAAAACATCTCGACAAGGATATTGTCCTAGGACTTCATAACTTATGCAAGTTAAATTTCAAGTAATAATCTAAAATACAATTGCATTATCTAAGGTCCTCACTCCTCACACGACTCACACTAAAGTACTAAACGTCCAAAAACGCTAGGTCCATGAAGAAAGTTTTCCTTTCTTGTAGCAATAGACTTGGAACTTGCTACACCCGATTAGATGATAAATAATTTAGCACAACAATATACAACTATTTCTATTCCCACCCAATGGAAAGTGTAACCACTTGTCACAAAAAGTGCCAAGCCCTAATGAATATTAGGCCTTTTTTTTTGCCAACCTCTATCTCTTTATGATGTCAGAGCTTCACACTTCAAACTCAGATCAGTTGGCAAGAAGATTTTCAAGCTTGATGGAGGGCGGTTGTCCAGATAAAATCATTTCAACTCAATTGACTAGGGGAGCCAATAACCAAAATAAGACAAAACAATATATTTGATGATTGATGGCTCAAGTAAAACCTTCTTCACCCAAAAGGTTTCCCTTAATGTCTTATATCCCTTTCTCAGAAGTTACTGGCCCCAATTACAAATCTACAATTGTGGAATGATGGCCTTGATTACAATAGGATGGCAAATGTCCTTTCCTTAGCTAGTGTGGTTAATAGCTTGAAGACTACCTTGACATCTTGAAGTATGTTTACCAATCAAAGTGTTGATTCATTTACTGATTAGTGGCAAACTGATCTGCCATATGACTAAGCAATGCAAGTATCAATCAAACACCGTCACACTCAGGCCCTCAGAGGTTTTGGACGGATTAATGACCACCCAAATCGAAGGGGTTTGGACATTAAGCGTCACTGGGCAAGTTAATTATATATGATATCTACCCAAAATTGTTTCTAAGAAGCCTATTTTAAAGATTACAGAAAATCGGAAACTATGAAAACTTATATTATTGGTTGCCATGATTATATACAACAACAATTCTTACTACAGATTCATGAACAGTAGACCATTTCAAGATATCAGTTGAATATCTCTGAAAATTTGAGGTAAAGCTATCCAAGTTAATACCCAAGATCGCTTGAGGCCTACAATGGCCAATTAACCATACTCTATATGAAATCAAACCCAGAAAGTTCATAAGCTATAATTACAAAAAGACTTCTAGGTGAACTGAATCAACTGATGGCAAAAGGCACTAATGGATATGTGAAGAGATTTATTAGTTTCCTAATTTCCAGAACCATTAATGATGACAATGAATTGATTGACAGCAATACTGCTAAAATCTCAAATCAATCTAACCATCACATAAACATGCTTGAAGTTTAAGCCAAGAAAGTGTATAGCAGGTAGGTGATCATGTGTACAGTACTTGTTTATAATCAATGAATAAAAATAAAAAAAAAAAAAAATTTAAGAACATGTAGTTATAGATCAAAACCTTAGTTGTTGAAACAATCCAGGGACTGGAGATGAAGCTGTTAGTGGACTGTTCAGTATCACGAGTTTAGATATCCTGTCGGGATTTTTCAATGCCCAGGTCAATCCATAGGAACCTACTAAAAAGCCCTACAAAGATAGATGATCAATGAAAGTACATAAAATTAAGGTGGCGGTTCTGAATAAGCAGTAATGCAGTATTCTATAATCAGACTTATTAAGCTATAAATTAAAAAGAAAATGAAGAAAATGTTGGTGGCCTGATGAACAAAATAAGAGTTAGTTATATGGCGCAAGGATGGGTCATACACAGTTGAATCAGGGACTTTATCTACGGTGCATGTCGTTCACACCTGTACTACCAGAAGAAAAGGAGATCTCACTCCCAGCACTTCAAGTAATTTATCAAATTCATCATGGAACTCCTTTTCTGTTACAACAGGATTTATGCATCAGACTTTAAATTAATGAAAAGAATATTCAATTATAATTCAAAAAGAGAGCAACATGATAAAATCAAAAACCTGTATAGTCAAATCCGAATTTTGGGTATGGCTTATCACTGAAACCAAAGCCTATCCAATCAGGTGCCAAGCAGTGAAATCCAGAATCAGACATCTATCAATAACAACAGTAGTGTTCAGCAAACAGAAGTACAGAACAGAGCTTTTTCAGAGAGAACCACTTTATGTTTCCTAGCTGCTCCACCCACTTATAAGATTCCAATTGAAATTTTCTGGCCAATAAAGGACAGAAATATTCAAGTAAAATCAAAACAAAAGAAGTTTGAGAACATAAACAAAGAGATTAACAAAATGGAACTTTGTAAGGAAGGTATAGAACACTGTTGGTCAAGGTAAGAATGACATTCCATATACATCACATTATTAACTATAGCATGAGAAAGATCCTTGAGGCAATTTGAGAAGGTTCAAAATTTCTAATGACTACATATTGTTGGAAGTTCTTGATATAAAATAAGAGGGATGGGGAAAACAAGAGAGAGAGAAAAACAAATGAAAGGGGAAAATCCCACATTGGTTGGGGGAAAAGGTTTTTCCTTGTTTTTATATTGTAGTGTCTTAACACTACTTAGTTGAGTGAGTGGGAGTTAAGTGTTACTCCACACACACACGCGCGCGCGCCGAGCCGAGCCGGGCCGGGCCTCGGGACTTGGGTCTTGGGGAATGCGATGCGCGGGCGTGGGTCCTTGTTAACTTTTTGGAGGAATTTTATTTCTTTTTCCTTGTTAAACAGAATATTCTTTTTATGTCTGTTGGGAATATTCTTTTCTGTCTGTTGGGAATATTCTTTTCTGACTGTTGGGATTACGGAATTAAGTCAGTCATTAATCCCTTGATTATAGCTGATTAATTAATTCCTTGTTTCTTGCTTACGTTGTTGACTGGTTGAATGAATCTGGTCGTTTTCTTAGCCAGATTCGTACCTCGTTTTACGTTTCATGTCTCCCTTCTTCTGCCTATATATACTCGTTGCTTTTTCCAGTCAAAAATACACAACACATTCAGTTATCTCTCCTCTCTAAAATTATCTAAACACGAGTTTCTTCTGTTCTGTTTTCTGGGCAAGTATTCTGAGTTCCAGTCGGGTTTGTGAGTGCACATAAACTCCGGCGCCGTGCTTATCCTGGAGGGCGACCGCTTCTAGTCTACTGCACCGGGAGGTAGCGCGGAATCGTCTTTTAGGTTAGTGGTTTTCCACGACGCGGCTATTGTCACTTTGGTTCACGCATCAAGAGATAAGTAATTTCTGTTTTATTGCTTAGTAGAATAACAATCTAAAAGACGATTATGGCTTCCAAGTTTCTGATTCCTGATATGTCTAAGTTAGAACCTCTAGATGGAAAGAATTATAAACGTTAGGCTGTTAGGATGCGTTTTTATTTGGAGCAAATTGATGTTGCATATGTTCTTAATGATATTGTTGAACCTGATTTTAAGTTTGCTAAGGATGATAGAACCTGTAAGGGCATGTTGTTGCATTATATGTCGAATAGTCTGTTGGATATTTATATGGGTTTTTATCATGCTAAGGATATTTGGGATGCTTTAGAGAAAAAATATGGAACTGATGATGCTGCTACTAAACGTTATTGTGTTAGTAAGTGGTTAAGTTTTCAAGTTGTTGATGATAAGCCTATTATTGATCAGATTCATGCTTTGAGAGTGTTTGTATTAATATGGCTGCTGAAGGTCTGTCTATTTGTGATACTACCCTTGCTATTGTTCTGATTGAGAAACTCCCTCCCTCTTGGAAGGATTTTCGTAACCAACTCATGCACAAAAAGAAAGACCTAACCTTAGAGGAACTTGCTGCCCACCTCAAAATCGAGGAGGAAAACCGTATCAAAGACAAAACCCCTTCTGTTTTTCCTTCCTCTTCTTCTGCCAAAGCCAACCTTGTTGAACCCAAACTCAACAACCAGTCCAAAGCCAAAAACAGTAACCTTAAGCCTAAAGGGAAAATTCAGAAGTACAAGTTTAAGGGTACTTGTTTTGAGTGTGGTCTGAGTGGTCACAAGGCTAAAGATTGCAGGGTCAAGAAGAAGAATGGGCAAAGTCAAGCAAATCTTATTGAGGATTCTGACGTTATTGTTGCTGTTGTTTTAGAAGATAACTTTACAGGTAATGTTGCTGAGTGGATTGTTGACACTGGAGCTACCAGACACATCTGCGCCAACAAGGACATGTTCACTACCTATGACAAGGTTGAAGGTGAAAATGTCTTCATGGGCAACTCAACTTCTGCTTCTATCCAAGGCAAAGGGAAGATCGTTCTCACTCTCACTTCTGGAAAATTACTTACTCTGACTAATGTTTTGCATGTTCCAGAAATGCGCAGGAATTTAATTTCTGGCAGTTTACTCATGAAAGCTGGACTGAAGCTCTCATTCGATTCTGATAGATTAGTTCTTACTCGCAATGGGGAATTTGTGGGGAAGGGATTTTGTAATGGGGGGCTTTTTACTCTTGATGTTAAGATTGACACTATGAATAAGAATGCTAGTACTTCTTCTGCTTATATTGCTGAGTCTATTGATTTATGGCATGCTAGATTAGGTCACGTTAATATTGATTCTGTTAAAAGGCTTAAACACTTAAATTTGATTCCAAGTTTTTCTAATACGGATTTTTCAAAATGTCAAGTTTGTGTTGAAGCCAAATTTACAAAGAAGCCATTTAAATCAGTAGATAGACAGACTGAAGTACTAGAGCTTGTTCATAGTGACTTAGGTGATTTTAATAATCACGAAAGTAGAGGGGGTAAAAAGTATTATATTACTTTTGTTGATGATTGTTCACGTTTTTGCATGGTTTATCTTCTCAGGTCTAAGGACGAAGCTAAGCTGAGGAAATGTTCCTCAAATATAAAGCTAAGGTAGAAAACCAATTGGACAAAAAGATTAAAAGGGTTAGGAGTGACAGGGGTGGTGAGTACAGCCCTGACACTCTTAAGGCATTTTGTGAGCAACTTGGCATTGTTCATGAGACGACGGCTCCCTATTCACCCGAACAAAACGGTATAGCTGAAAGGAAAAATAGAACTTTAAAGAATATGATGAATTCTATGCTTATTAGTTATGGGCTTCCTAATAACATGTGGGGGGAGGCTATTCTTTCTGCTCGTCATGTTTTGAACAGGGTTCCTCACAAGAAGCTTGACAAGACTCCATACGAAATATGGAAAGGTCGAGTGCCAAACCTGAAATACTTGAAAGTGTGGGGGTGCCTAGCAAAAGTAGGCATACCTAGTTTCAAGAGGGATAAAATTGGTCCCAAAAATGTTGATGCTATTTTTATTCGCTATGCTTATCGTTTCTTTGTTAAAGGTGCTAACAACTCTTATGCAGGTGGTCATATCATTGAAGCTAGAGATGCTGAGTTCTTTGAGAACATTTTTCCTTTGAAGATGTCTTCTTCTAATGATAGTGAATTGCATGCTAGTAGTTCTGTTAGTTTGCCTATTGCTAATGCTCCTATTACTAACGATGATTTTGTTTTAGAGCCAAGGAGAAGCAAAAGGGCAAGAAAGGAAAACAGTTTTGGTCCTGATTTTATTACTTCCTGTTTATTTGAATCTTCCTTAATTGATGATGATTTTGTGCATATTTTTGTTTTGGAAGATGATCCAAAAACCTATGATGAGGCAATGAGGTCAGTTGATGCTGTTTTTTGGAAAGAAGGAATTGATAGTGAGTTACAATCAATTCTCAATAATAACACTTGAGAATTGGTTGAACTTCCTAGAGGTTGTAAGCCCATTACTTGTAAATGGATCTTTCGGAAAAAGTTAAAGGCCGATGGATCCATAGACAAGTATAAGGCAAGGATAGTGGTAAGGGGTTTTACTCAAAAGTTTGGCATTGATTATTTTGATACCTACTCCCCTGTTACTAAAATTGCAACCATTAGGACTTTAATTGCTCTTGCATGCATTTTTGATCTTGTTGTTCATCAAATGGATGTCAAAACTGCTTTTTTGAATGGTGACTTGGATGAGGAGATTTATATGGTCCAACCTGAAGGGTTTGTTGTTCCAGGCCAAGAGAACAAGGTTTGTAAGTTAGTCAAGTCATTGTATGGGCTCAAACAAGCTCCAAAGCAATGGCATGACAAATTTGATAAGACTATGACTGGTAATGGTTTTCATGTTAATGAAGGTGACTCTTGTGTTTATTTTAAGCATGATAGTCATGGTTGTGTAATTATTTGTCTTTATGTGGATGATATGTTGATTTTTGGGACTGACTTGGATCGAGTAAATGAGACAAAACAGTTTTTGAGTTCGAATTTTGAAATGAAAGACATGGGTGAGGCAGATGTGATTTTGGGAGTAAAAATCAAAAGGACTCCAAAAGGCATCTGTCTTAATCAGTCACACTATGTTGAAAAGCTTCTTAAAAAGTTTGACTCATTTAATGTCGATCCAGTTAAGACTCCATATGACCCAAGTTTCCACCTAAAGAAAAATAATGGTGATCCAGTTAATCAGTCTGAGTATGCTCGAATTATTGGTAGTGTTATGTTTCTAATGAACTACACTAGACCTGACATTGCTTATTCTGTTAGTAGGTTGAGCAGGTACACTCATAACCCAAGCAGTGATCATTGGATTGCTCTTAGGAGGTTGCTTAGGTACCTTAAGGGTACTGCGGATTGGGGTTTGCACTACTCCAAGTTTCCTGGAGTTTTGGAAGGTTTTTTGTGATGCCAACTGGGTATTCGATAATGATGAAGTTAACTCTACTAGTGGCTATGTCTTCACCCTTGGTGGTGGAGCTGTATCCTGGAAATCTTGTAAGCAATCTTGTACTGCTATGTCTACTATGGAATCTGAGTTTGAGGAACATGCTTGCAGATATTCCGCTGTGGGGGAAGCCAGCTCCTTCAGTTGCACTTCATTGTGATTCGCAAGCTGCTATTGCTGTTGCTCACAACCATGCCTATAATGGGAAAAAGAGACACATCCGTCTGAGGCATAAAGCCGTCAGAAATCTGTTGTCTGAAGGGGTGATATCACTGGACTATGTTAAGTCCGAAAAGAACATTGCGGATCCGTTAACTAAAGGCCTATGTAAAAAACTAGTTTTGGAAACATCGGAAGACATGGGGCTAAAGCCCGTTGTATGAATTATGAAATAGTGAACTCCTACTCACCATGAGTTCAAAGGGGAACATTATATAATAATTCGGAAGCACATTTTGTTTTTATTGGACCATCTCTAGATGTTTGTTGTGCTTAGCTACAAAAGAGAAGGAGGTTGAGCATATGGCTCTTACTGAACCCATATCCATATTTTTGGAGGTGTGTTGTAGCTCACACTTGATGGAGTTCACCTACTTAGGTGTGGAAGTGTGGCCGCTTCCTATGAGTATTTCGTGGGCTTATACTCTAGAGCACCTATGAGCATCCAGGCTGGACGTATGGCCAGTATAATGCGTCACCTTTATTCGCGGAATTTCAGAATATTATACATGTTCAATTGTGTGGCTCAAAGTGACGGGTTCCTAACTCCCTATTAAGTTCAAGACGAAAGTCACTTGGTAGGTGAGGGATCATAGCTTGATGTCCACTATGTGTCAATTCAAGTCGCGAGACATTGACACTTATGCAATTGTTTTGTTTTGCCCAGAATTCATCTTTTCCTTCCTTTCTTTTTCATATCTTCGAACCTGTGGGGGATTGTTGGAAGTTCTTGATATAAAATAAGAGGGATGGGGAAAACAAGAGAGAGAGAAAAACAAATGAAAGGGGAAAATCCCACATTGGTTGGGGGAAAAGGTTTTTCCTTGTTTTTATATTGTAGTGTCTTAACACTACTTAGTTGAGTGAGTGGGAGTTAAGTGTTACTCCACACACACACGCGCGCACCGAGCCGAGCCGGGCCGGGCCGGGCCTCGGGACTTGGGTCTTGGGGAATGCGATGCGCGGGCGTGGGTCCTTGTTATCTTTTTGGAGGAATTTTATTTCTTTTTCCTTGTTAAACAGAATATTCTTTTTATGTCTGTTGGGAATATTCTTTTTCTGTTGGGAATATTCTTTTCTGATTGTTGGGATTACGGAATTAAGTCAGTCATTAATCCCTTGATTATAGCTGATTAATTAATTCCTTGTTTCTTGCTTACGTTGTTGACTGGTTGAATGAATCTGGTCGTTTTCTTAGCCAGATTCGTACCTCGTTTTACGTTTCATGTCTCCCTTCTTCTGCCTATATATACTCGTTGCTTTTTCCAATCAAAAATACACAACACATTCAGTTATCTCTCCTCTCTAAAATTATCTAAACACGAGTTTCTTCTGTTCTGTTTTCTGGGCAAGTATTCTAAGTTCCAGTCGGGTTTGTGAGTGCACATAAACTCCGGCGCCGTGCTTATCCTGGAGGGCGACCGCTTCTAGTCTACTGCACCGGGAGGTAGCGCGGAATCGTCTTTTAGGTCAGTGGTTTTCCACGACGCGGCTATTGTCACTTTGGTTCACGCATCAAGAGATAAGTAATTTCTGTTTTATTGCTTAGTAGTATAACACATATGAAAATGAAACAATGAGGTGATAAATAATTGCGAATTTGGGACAAAATGGTATTCTGACCTAGCATACCAGAAGACTTCAAATCTAATCAGTCCCACCAATACTATATTCATGGGGATGATTTATATGGAGCATATACTATTACAATCATACAATGTATAGAACACGAATTCTCTAAGAGGATTGATCCACAATACTTGATAAAAAAGATTTAGATAAGTTGCATAAAGAAAATCAAATACTTGTTACAGTAATGGACAAGTCAAAACAGCCTAGGAATGGAAAGGACCCTACTAAACTATTAGTGAAGATTATCTTGAACTCTTGAAGTGTCATCATAATGGTACTACAATTTCTGAGAGTTGAGATGTCCATTCTAGATCCTAAACATTGTATATTTGACCAAGATAACTGATGTTACTTGGTTTCAAAAAAAAAAAAAAAAAAAAAGACAACTGATGTTACTTCAAATCTTCATTTCACCTTGAATACCCATGGTAAATCTCTGACATTCCAATTGGATATGAATATTAAACTCATCATTTTGAACCTAAAGCATGAAATCTTTTCATAAATTAGCCAAGTTTGACACTGGTCACATACCCAAGCCTGACGCTGACGCAAATACCCGAGTCTAACACAGAGCACCAATGCTGTAAATAAATAATAACTGAACCATACCATATCATATATTCATACTTTCATAGGCATCACATTTTTTTAAATTTCAGATCATGGTATCACATATTTTATTCTTGACCAACTAATATTAATGAAATGAGGGAAACCCCAAAACTATACAAAGTACAATGGAAGCATAAGGGCCAACGTATCCTCTACAATTTACAAGAGAGCATGCCAATCAAGTTGGACATTCAAAAGTAAAATGTAGCATAAACATTGAAAGTGTCAGCATAGTGAAGACACACACATATATATAGTCAACACAAATGTATGCCCCTTTAATAAATTATAAAAGGAAGCCAGCATGATAGATGACCCAATTAATCACAAATGCTAGGCACAAACCTGTGACATAACAACTCGATAGCTATAAGATTGTGTTGGAGCCCCATGAAGGAAGACAATGGTTCCACGCCTACTGTCAGGCGAACCTACAGAAAGTGATACATCAGGCAAACAATAATCCCTAGCATCCCAATTTGTCCTGATATTTGGCAAAAGAAAGCTTAAAGTCACACTTTCCAATTATTGTTCATATGCCAAAACAAAAATAATCTAACAATCAACCATTTCTTGCTTGTTTCTTGATGCTCAACAATCATGCATAAACAATTTGGAAACTCAATTGTTAAAAATGCAAGTTGCTCTTTAACAAATTACCCAATCATTCATGAGCAACATAGCTAATACAAAAGGGCAACCAATTCACAAACACGACAACTCGAAACGAAGAATGTGAGGATTACTATTACCTGTTTCTCTAACAAACCAAATTAAGTCCCCGGATTTAATAAAACGCCCATAGTCCTTTCCCTTGTCCTCTATTCTCTGCAAACAAACCACAATTTGAAAACCCATATGAAATACTAGTACTTAAAAACACAATATTTTCACTCCTATACAAAAATTACCATCTTAAAACTATATGACATTTACCAATTTTCAAATATTTAAGTATTTACATCAAACTAACACAATGATGTGATCGAAAAGTAGGAAAATGATATACACAACCCTAACGCTAGATATTAGAAGCTAAAAGACCAATATTTCACTCCTGTACAAAAATTACCATCTTAAATCTAATTGACATATAACAATTTTCAAATAATAAAGTATTTACATCACACTAACCAATGATTGTGACCAAAATGTAGGAAAATGATATACGCAACCCTAAAGCTAGCTATTAGAAGCTAAAAGTCAATACATTGAACATTAATAACACCGATCAATGCTATGGTTACCTATTTTTAGCCCTAAGGGCTGCATATATCAAAAACCCGAATAATTAAAATCGAAATCGAAATAATGAGAGAGAGGAAATTACTGACATTAAGCATTTGGCCGACATTGCCGTCCTCGGCAGGACTGTCAGGGAGTTGAATTGCGCTTTTGCTAGACGGATTATCGGTAACGAACCCAAAAGGATTAAACGACGGCGCTTTATCATCATCGTCGCTACTTTTGGCGAAGATTTTAGCGGCAGTAGTTCTTCTTGCTGAGCTCCAATGGCGGATGTTTCTAGAAGCGGAAGTGGAAGAGAATTGTAGGTTGAGTGGAGGAGAGAGAAGAGACCAAGCAGTGGCCGCCATTAAAGTGAAGCTTTATTGGAGGAGAGAGAAAGAGAAAGAGAAAGATGGCGGGAGATTAATCAACTGTTTTTGCAATTATTAACGACCACTAGTTAGTGGAGTAGAGTATGAATGAGAATCTTGGGATTTTGGATATTGGGGCCATGTAAGATGATGATACTTGTGTGTGTGGATTGTCATTGTGGTTGTTATTTCTCATATTTTGTGGCCTTTAATTTGTTTCTCCATTACTATATTCACTAGAACTCTAGAAGTATAGAACAAATGACATTTGTGTTATGGTGTAAATTGTTTATTCTATAATTAGGCTTAAATTATATTTCCTCCGTTTTTTATTACTTGACCCGCTTTGACTTTTACACTATTCACCACTCCTTCTTTGACCGTCTTTCGTGAATAATATGTAAGGAAAAATATATTCATGTATGATCTTTTTGGATTCGTCTCAATAAGTACTATCATAATATATAACTTTTATAATTTTTACTTATGGAGAATTTAAGTTATTGATCGTTAAAGTTTTGCATTGGCAAGCATGATAAAAGAAACTGGTCAAGTAAAAAAGAACAGAGGAAGTACGAAGTATCTGTTGTATTTGAAGTTTAGCTTAACCAACAATGTGTATGGGTTATAATTGTGCACAAGGGAAAAACCACCGTGTTTTTTTAAAAAAAAAGTTAAAACAGTTATTGTGTGTGAAATAACCACAACACTTCTGCAATTGTACAAGAACATGAAATGTATGCATGTGATTTCTTAAAAATTTTGCCCGGTAAAATCGGTAAACATTACTCCCTTTTTTTTTTTTTTTTTTTATTTAAGTGTTCCGGTTCGACTAGTCAATGTACAATTGACTAGTAATATCTTTTAATTATTTATATATATTATATAAATTATAAAAAGTTAATATTTGGAAACTATACATTAAGACGATTCTAACAAGTGTATATTTTATTATATATATAACACAAACATTGGTCAAGTAAATAAAACTGAGACACTTAAATAAAAACAAAGGACGAAGTAATGTTTAAGTAAAAAAAACGCAAATATCAATACTCGTAACAGTTTTGTGCACGAATTTGTAATTTATGACCACCATACGTGATACGTCCATACCGGCTTGGCCCGGGGTCTCGACTCTTAAACCATGGTCCATGGGTGCATATTAGAGACTATTTTTTTCTATGGAGGAGGATGCACGATGCTCCGTGCATCCATTTTCTCTTAAAAAAGGCGGAATGAACATTCCGTTGTTCAGTAAAGAACATACATGTATTTTGTAAAGAACATATAGTTATTTCATAAAGAACAAACCAAATAGCTGTATTGTAATGAACATGTAGTTGTTTTATAAAGAACATTTAACTATTTTGTACAAAAAAACATCCAACTTCATCTTCTTTATATACATCTAAA
Source organism: Chenopodium quinoa (assembly GCF_001683475.1). Lineage (NCBI taxonomy): Eukaryota > Viridiplantae > Streptophyta > Magnoliopsida > Caryophyllales > Amaranthaceae > Chenopodium > Chenopodium quinoa. Next base: position 707,690 of record NW_018744718.1, read on the forward strand.
GAACATCTGTAGAGGTGATCAACTTCGACCTGACCCAAAAAAAAAGGGTGGGTTTAGACAAGCTTAAAAATGCCTTTTTAGTTAAAAATCCAAACTCGGCTCGAAAAAATCCAAAAAGCCCTCTACATTTTCCGGGTTTTTTTGGACATGATATATTATGTTAAGGCCCAGCCCGACCCAAATTTTTTTATCACCTCTAATAATAATATAATGTAATGAACATTATTTTCATTCAACCACTATAATCTAAAGACAAAATTCAAAGAACATTTCAAAATAAACGATTAATATATGTCACAAATAAAAGTACATTATTCTCAATTAAAGAACATGAAGATAAAGAACATTATTTGCACGTTATGTTCTTTACAATTTTATAACATGTTCTTTGCACTCTAACTAAATGTTCTTTGCACTCTAACTAAATGTTCTTTACATTTCTATACAATGTTCTTTATAATTTTATAATATGTTCTTTTCACTTAAACTAATTATTCTTTATGTTTCTATGCAATGTTCTTTCCGTTTTTTTTTTTTTGTTTTTTTAGAAGAGATGTACCATGTGGATCGTGCATCTGCCTGCACAAACCATGCTTTATTATGTTCCTAACTCTCCCAAACTCATTTTATGCTTCCCATACTCTCATAGTCTCATTCATCCAATCTCAGGCCACTGCGTCGTCACTATCAACGTCTTTTTTTCCTTCGAAAGCGGCCACACTAGCAGCAACAACAAAGCTTCTCTTCTTCTTCCTCTCCCTCCGCAGGTTTCTCTCTTCTTCAGCACCTCTAATTTTTATATCTATGTTTGATGTTGTTAACTCAAAGTTCATGTACTTAACTTTTCAATTTTCCAAATCAATGTTTCGTTGTTATGCTTTTCGTGTTAATTGCTTCATTGTAGAAACCAGTATTTAATTTTTTTTTTTTTTTTTTTTTTTTTGAATTAATGGAAAAATGACCTAGCTAACTTGCTTTCACTTTGAAATTAATTGATGAAAGATGAAGAATGTTTGAAGTTTAAGGAGAGTCCACTGGAATTTAGGGTTAGATTCACTTAATTGATTTTGGTTTTTTCTCGGGGAATTTTGATTGAATTTTGAACTTGGATGTTTGATTCGGCCGAGGCTCTCGAGGGTTTTATGATATATTGAAATTGAACACTAATTGAGGAAATCCCAGTTTTAGAACAAAGTTGGGAGCCAAAATTTCCAATGTACTTGCTACTAAAGACCACAAAAGGATAACCTTTTCGGTTTGCTCTTCATGCTCCACCCCTTTCGTTGTCAATTTGCCTGCTGGTGATGATTTCGGGTGGGTTACGGTCACAAAATGATGGCAGTTGAGCATTTATGACTGTAGTAAAAACTAAAAAGGGGGAATTTGGTGCTTGCTGGCTGCTTATTGTTTTTGGTCTTTGATTTCTTGTATACTTGTATTTACTAACATTGGGCTGCTTATTGAAGAAATATCAACCGCCAGTGATTTCAGCGGCTATTTTCAGTGTGATTTGTAATATGGACGATGATAGCCTGCAGTTGTGGTTGACAGTGCTGCAGTGGTTGCAGTGGTGGGGGTGGAGGAGGGGAATTGCCGTTGGTGCTTTTGGTTTTGGTCGGGTGCTAAATTTTGCTGGTAAGTTGTTCACATTATAATCTTATTCATTTTAGATTTGGAAATGTGGTATTAGACCTGTAAATATCCCTCCTATGTTTTTCTTTGAATAGGAAGAAAGCCATTGCTTTCAAAATGTTCATATAGTGTTGTGGTAAACTGGTAAAGCATGCTCTAAATATTTTACTTGCCTATGGGAGATCCTCCATATTGAAGGAGTTACGCTATAGGAAATATTGTTATTTATACTAAAAAGCTTTCACATACACATTGTAATAATTGACATAAAAAGTCCTGCACTCACGTAAGCAATGGTTGATGACTGAACCCCCATTAAACAACACTTTTTTGCCCCTGAATTTTTGACATGCTAAATGAAGGTATTCAACAGATACAAACTGACAAACAGAGAGTGAACGTAACTTCTGCATTTTCTCCTCCGAACTCAACCTGGCTTGGGGTTTGAACCAGCAGGCGGCAACTAGATTATTCTTCATCTTCCTCTTTTTCGAGGGTAAGTAGTTTTTTTCCCCCAAGATTTAAAATGTCAAGCAATATTTCATTAGGTCAATGTATTTGGAATTCATGGTATTGTTTTCATTCCAAAAACATGAGCCTTTTCTTTGTTATGTTTATTATTTATTTTCCATCAAATTTTCTGATATGCCTGTGAAGTTATGATTCAACAATTTTTGTGTTTGGATATTTTTTTCCTCATATGTTGAATTGTTGTATGGCAACAACTGCCAACAAGTCCAATTTCAAGGAATAAATTTTATTGAGGTAAGTAGGTAACCCATTTCTTGTGAATGGATATGGATGAATCTAATGATTTGAGTCCTTTTTTAACTGACATTTGGCGTGCAATATACTTTGATCTGCTTTGCAGTCAAACAGTCAATTCACGTGCAAATGAACAAAACAAACAAAAAAAAATTCATATTAATGAAGACTTATTGGGGGTGTCATAAAAATGGTTTGAACTCTTTGGAGTAATTGATTAATTGATTAATTGGCAGTATGTCCCTTAACTCCCTTATAAATGTGCAATTTGCATATTTGGTACTCACTATTTCAAACAGTGATGCTTTCTGTTTACCTCTGTTTCTAATATTTGGTTTGTTTTGATTTTGGCACTACTTGCATAAGTTGATGAAGCTCAATGTAAATTATGCTGATATCAACTTCTTATAATTTTTGTCTATTAATAAGTGAAGATATTGATGTTTGAAATCAAGAAGCTTGTTAACTAAACTGAAACAGAGGAAGCTTGTTAACTAAACTGAAACGGAGGAAGTACATGATTATATGCTATTCTCTCCGTGTTTTTATAAGTGCTTCATTTTGACCAAACACGCATGTTAGGCATAATTTTGACCATATGTAATTATATGTTACTCCCTCCGTCCCTAAAAGAACGATCCTTTTGGGTATTTTTATCGGGTATTAAGAAACTTAAGTGGGAAATACAAATGTATGGGGAAGCTAATAAAAATACTTTGAAAGGTAAATTTACATGGGATTTGTAAAAAAAGTAGAGAGCGGAAGTAATAAAAGTGCATGGAGAAAACAAAATTTACATAGGGAAGTTAATTTTGCACAAATATTATTGCAAATTGAAGGGTATATTAATGCAAATGGGATGAACATTTTGGGACTAAAATTTTGCCAAAAGAGTCGTTCTTTTAAGGATGGAGGGAGTAGTAAAATTATAGGAAAAATGATATTATGAAATTATACATTTATAATGAGTCCAACACTTATTTATTCAATAACTTTTGTTTTTAATATATTAGTAAATCAATCAAGTCAAAACCATTATGATTGAAAAAAGTCAAATTGTAACACCTATTAAAACAGGAAGGAAGTAGTCAATTTGGTTCTAAAGCTTCAGATTAGTATAAATCCTCTTGATGTAAATAGCTAGTTTGGATTTATTATTTTTGCAACAAGTTATGTGAAGAACAAGTTGCAAGATTTGCAACACTGTATGGATGGCTAGTGAATTATAGTTTGGTTACATATTGTTGAAAAATACTATTTGCAAGTTAGTTTTGATTATGTAATAAATTGCTTCCAAAGTATGGACCATCATTAAGTATAAATGTTAATAATACTGAATATCATGCAATCTCATCTCCTCAAATAGCTTGCAGTTCATAAGTTTTGGCATTGGACTTTGTGCTATTTGATTGGTTTAATTTATCTTATTTGCACCACTAATCAAAATTTTGGATCAGCTACTGCATGAAAGCTATCCAGTATTATATTGTGGGATTGTTGGATTGGTATGATTTGCTTATGGCACGATATTTTTGTTGTCACATGCCCAAATCATCACCTGGCCAAATGTACTTGGCTGAGGATTTCACAATTTGTCAGTTCTGGGTTTTTTACTCTTTATTAAGTTATTTTTACTCTTTATTAGGTTTTTTTATTAAGTTAAAAATCTGAGTTTCATATTTTTTTTTCCTTATAGCCTTCACCCATCTTTACTTTTGTTTTCAATAAATTATTTATGTTCTTTCATGTTTGTTTTTACTCTTTATCAGACACAAACTTCCTTTTGATGGGCTGATCCTAGGTTTTCTTGCTGCTGTTGTGAAAAAATCAATCTACCCAATTCTTTAATCTACAGAAAGATCATATATGCATCTGTTCCATTTCTCACTAACTTTGCCTTGATGAATTAGGTTGGTTTTTTACCCTCCCATATGGATGAAAATTCACCAAATAGTGAGGATCTTATTGATGAAATAGAAGACCAAGAAGATGATGGTGATGAGATATTTGAAAATGAAGGACTTGACCATGAGAGTGATGGCCACCATGGGTTTGGAATTGAGGGTGATCATGAGAATGATGGTGAACAATTTTTTATTGATGCCAGTATACACGAGGAGAGTGAGCAAGGGATTGAGCTTGAAGGTGAGGATCACTGCAGTGATGGTCAGCAGTTCCTTGAGGTGAGGGATCATATTGCCGACAATGACACCTTTCAAGTGCTTAATCTTCATTGCAATGGCGAGGAGAATAACCTAGGAAACAATACAGTGGGTGTGGATGATGAAGACAGCTCATCTAAAGAAAAATATTACCATCCACCTGTTGTGGGCATGGAATTTGAGTCCTATGATGACGCTTATAACTACTACAATTGCTATGCTAAGGAATTGGGCTTTGCTATTAGAGTGAAATCATCATGGACAAAACGGAACAGCAAAGAAAAGCGCGGTGCAGTACTCTGCTGCAATTGTGAGGGTTTCAAAACATTCAAAGAAGCAACCTGCCGGAGGAAGGAAACAAGGACAGGTTGTCTAGCAATGATAAGGTTGAGGTTGGTGGAATCAAATAGATGGAGAATTGATGAAGTTAAACTCGAACACAACCATTTATTTGATCCTGAGAGGGTGCAGAACTCCAAGTCACACAAGAAAATTGAAGTAGGTTTAAAAAGAGACTTAGAGCCAACTGTTGATGTAGAAGTGCGAACCATTAAGTTGTACCGAACATCTGCAGTCGATGCAGCCAGTTCTTGGAATTTAACTACCATGCAGACTGAGAATGGTAACCACATTCGGTCCTGTTGCTTAAAGCTTAAAGCTGGAGATTCACAAGCAATACACAATTATTTTTGTCAGAAACAATTGACAAGTCCAAATTTTTTTTACATTATGGATTTGAATGACGAAGGTCAATTGAGGAATGTGTTTTGGATAGACTCCCAGTCAAGGGCTGCATACATTTACTTTGGAGATGTTGTGGCTGTTGACACAACATGTTTGTCAAACAAATATGAAATACCACTTGTGACTTTCATTGGAATGAATCACCATGGGCAGTCCATCTTGCTTGGTTGTGCTTTCATTGCAGAAGAAACTGTGGAAACCTATGTATGGCTATTTAGAACATGGCTTACATGTATGTTAGGGCGCCCTCCTCAAACTATTGTCACAGACCGATTCAGAGCTATCCAAAGTGCAATTTCTGAAGTGTTTCCTCGGGCCCATCATCGGTTTTGCTTGCCACTTGTGATGCAAAATATCTTTCAGAACTTGGGCCAGATGGAAGAATTTGAAGCATTTCAGTCATTCTTGAATGGAACAGTCTATAATTCCCTAAAAATTGATGAATTTGAGACTTCATGGGATAACATGATACAGCGATTTGGAATTAAGGAACACAAGTGGCTTCAGATCTGGTATGAAGATCGAGAAAAATGGGCCCCCGTTTACCAGAAAGACACATTTCTTGCAGGACTTTTTGCTGTTCAAGCAGGTGAGTCTAGTCTTTTTTTTGCTGGTCACATCCATGAGAGAACCTCAGTAAAAGAATTCTTTGATTTGTATGATGTTATCATTGAAAAGAAACGACTAAAAGAAGCACTCGATGATCTTGAGTCTGGTGGATCCAACCTCTTGTTAAGAACAAGATGCTATTATGAGCTACAGCTATCCAAATTCTATACTAAGCAGATATTTGAAAAATTCCAAGTTGAAGTCGAGATGATGTCTTGTTGTGTGACTATTAATCAAGTTCATACTTCTGGGCCTGTCACAACGTATGTGGTTAAAGAATGTGAGAATGGAGGCATCAAAGAATTGAGAAATTTTGAGGTGATGTATGATAAAGCAGCATTTGAAGTTCGCTGTGTGTGTGGTGGCTTTTATCTTAATGGTTATCTTTGCCGGCATGCCTTGAGTGTTCTTAACCTCAATGGTGTGGAGGAAATACCATTCTCTTATATTCTCCAACGATGGAGGAAGGACTGCAAGCACTTGTATGTGCCAGATATTGGTTCGAATGCCATTGATATTAGCAATCCAACTCAATGGTATGATCATTTGCACAAACGAGCAATGCAGGTAGTTGAAGCAGGTATGGTGTCACAAGATCATTACATGGTGGCTTGGCAAGCCTTTCTAGAGTCCTTGAACAAAGTTCGCCTTACAGAAGAAAAGAATTTATGATGTGTAATATTCATGATGTAAAATTTTGTTAATTAAATTAAATTATTGATCAATGTGTGCATTGACTGTATTCAACCTCTTCACTTGTCTCATTTCATATTTTCTTGTCAGCTTAAACATCAAATTTATTGGCTTACAATATATATGCAATACATCAATTATCAGTTGTATGTTTTTTGACATCAGTATTTCCATTATTTCCTATACAGTAATGCCCTCCCAAGAGCAGCTAGTCCTTCTTGTCTTGGCACTTGTGTGGCATGCATGTTACTTTCCAGGGCTAGGGCCTCGTATTCAATTCGAGCAAGACTGCTAAGGTGTACAAGATTGCCATAGGCACCTTGAAAATCTGTTAGTACTGAATTTGACAGAGTCTGAGAAAATTCAAACAGAGCTAATAATCCTAATATCATGCTGGATAGTGGATACACCACCTGATTGCAGCAAGGCAGGCTAATAGGCTGGGTTACTCTGAATTAGATGCCTTTCCCCTGCTAAAGAAAGTGAAAGGAAAATAAGAAGATTCGGTTAAATTAAAAGAAAAAAAATGCAATAAGACTTTTGGATAAGCTCCAAAAAATTTAAGAACAATTCAAAAGAGTGATGTGTTGATAATATGATTTGGTGGTTGTTTTTCCGTATGATTTTTACCTAACAAAATTAAGACTTTTATATGTGCTATATCATTATATAGGTAAAAAAAAAGAAAAAAAAAGTGTGTTATAATGGCGTTGTAATAGTGTTTTGAATTTAAGATAATGTTTTAACAAAGTTTAAAATAGAATTGTTTTTAGCTTAAGGGTGAGGTGAGTTTTCTAGGTTGGAATTAGGGCATATTTACATTTACTTAATTTTAGTTTAGTTCAGTTCAGCTCCAATCAGTTCAGTTCAGTTTAGCTCATAATTTCCCTCTCTCATAAATTATTCATTTCAGCTTAGTCAATTCAGTTCAGCTCCAATCAGTTCAGTTCAGTTTAACTCAGTTCAGTAAATGTGAACAGACCCTTAGTTTTTCTTTTTCTTTTTCTTTCTTGAGTTAATTCAACTTTTTTTTTTCCATACAATTTCTTTGTTTTTTTTTCTTTTCCAAAAATATGATACAATAGTATAACATTTACTAGCAAACCTACTCCACTATGAAGCATGAGCATGACAAATACTTTTAACAAACCCTTAATGGTTGGCTAATTACTTAAGAAAAGATTATTGCATTAACTAATCAAGGAAAAATTTGTTCATCAGTACATATGAAGAGTTGAAGACACATCTCTTGGACAATGTTTTCTCAATGTTTTAAATACATATTGTTTTAAATACGTAGTTTAACGATTAATAATCAACAATTAAACTTTCAATTAAAACTTGTTCTCTTTACTTGAAATAAGGTGATCTAATTAGATTTTAATAAAAGTTCTTGTGTAATTTAGTCCATCTTTTTAGTACACAGTATGACAAATTGACCAATAATTTAAATAAAAAAAATACTCCATAATAATAATAAATAAATAAATAAAATAAACATTACATCAAAATGTAGAGCAAAATAGGTACTCCATAATAATAATAAATAAATAAATAAAAGACAGTTCCCAGTTTTTATTTTTCGACACCCTAAATCCGAAGAAATAAAACAAGAACTCATAAAAATCCCAAATGAATTTATGGCCCCCACTTTCAAGTAGTGTTGACGATCACACAGCTTCCCAGTTAATTCGTAAGTTCATCTAATTCTTCAATTACAATGCTTCAATTTCTTGTCTTTAAATTTTATGCAAATCAATTTGTTATATTCTGGAATTTTGAATTTTTTTTTTTTTTTATTTTTTACAGTGCAATGTATTGATATTGTTCATCGAGTTGATTACTGATTGCCAATACTATTATCTGACGAATTTGTAGAATTTAACTATTAGTTTTGATTTTGCCCTAAAATTTCACAATTTTGTATTTTTTTTTTTTGAATGATGATAATCTGTATATTGGGTGCTTGTTGATTCAAATTTTATTGATGAATTATTAATAGCTTTAGCATTTGTATGATTCCCGCATTGTTGAAATGCAACAATTTTATGTAATTTTTGCAGAGTGTTCAAAGGTTTTGCTGGGATTCTAGCTTAATTAGCATTTTAGTAAAGTTAGACCTCTTTGTTTATCTATATATGATGCTATTTCAAATGCCACGGTTCGTTGAACTCCCTTTATAGAAGTATATGTCCAGCTCTTGGAACTCAGCAATCGAATGTGTGATTTGTTGTTCTTAAATGTGGGATTGGAAGTGGGTTTCGTGTGGTCGAGCTAATTTTTTAAATCATCTGTAAAAGAATCAAATTGGCCTGTATTGGGATTCAATTGAGTGTGGTTTTGAATGAAGCTTGACTGAGCCAAATGTTAGCAACTAGCCATAAGGGTTTGAATCCCATTGTACTTGAATTGTTTGTGTTATAGCTTTGTTTGGGCAGCTATCGCCTTAGGTGACCCGTGACCAGCAACCAAGGTGTAAATCTTTGAATTTTCTTTTATTTCCCCCCTTTTTATTATGGGTGTGGGGTGGGGGAGGGGTGCGCAGACTTAAGAGTGAACTAAGGGGGCTTGATTAGTCGAAATAAATCGAACTTTATACAAAGGATACTGATAGAGATATATTGCTTTTATAGAAAGTTTTCTCTAGGTAAGAACGCCACTGTGGATGTCAAGCTTCTTGAAGGTAATTAGGAAAAGCTTTGAGCTTGACATTTATTTTTCTTTTAAGCATTTGGGGGACTTTAGTTGTTGCTGTCGCATTTGCTCAAACCAGCTTGAACTATATATGCTAACATTGCATACAAGTAAAAGTAAATAGAAAAATTAAGTCAGTAGGGAACTCTCGAGCTGTACCAACATTTTATCCATGTTTAATCTTAATTCAAATATCACAAAAAGTTAAAAGGAATAATGGGTTTGTAAGTTCCTATTCTCTATGACCAATCCGATTTGGTGCTTACTACTTTAGATTATATGTTTATGCTCTTCATATTCAATCTTCACTCTTGTGTTGGTTTTCTAATATCCTTATCATGTGTGATCTCCAGGGCTTGATCTCTTCTTCTTTACCCTTTGACTCCCTTTCTTACACAAGATGGAAGAAGAGTCAGGTAATATTGGGATAGTACAAGATGATGTTGTTAGTATAACTCTGCAGAGTGAGGGTAACAGGGAAGAACTAGATTTCTACAACATAGTAGCTGATGGAAGGAAAGAATTTGTTGCTCCTGCTGTTGGAATGGAATTTGAGTCATATGATGATGCATACAACTATTATAACTGTTATGCCAAGGAAGTGGGCTTTCGTGTCAGAGTGAAAAATTCATGGTTTAAACGGAATAGTAAGGAGAAATATGGTGCTGTACTTTGTTGCAGTAGCCAAGGTTTCAAAAGAATCAAAGACGTGAATCGTTTGAGGAAGGAGACCCGTACTGGGTGTCCAGCAATGATCAGAATAAGACTAGTGGACTCAAGAAGATGGAGGATTCTCGAAGCCACACTTGAACACAACCATTTATTGGGACCAAGAATGTACAAGACAATAAAGACTGTTGAGGCTGATTCGAAGAGGAAGTCTCTCTTTAACTCTAATGCAGAGGGACAAACAATTAAGCTATACAAGGCAGTTGTCATAGACAGTAGTGATACTGGATGTCTGAATACCAGTGCGAAAGAAACCCCAAGTTTCTCTAATCATCATAATCAGCTGCACCTCAAGAAAGGCGATGCACAGGCCATTTATAATTACCTCTGTCGTATGCAATTGACTAATCCAAACTTCTTTTACCTGATGGATTTCAATGATGAAGGGTGTATCAAACATGTCTTCTGGATAGATGCTAGGTCTAGGGCTGCATGTGGTTACTTTGGTGATGTCATATTCTTGGATAACTGTTACTTAGCAAACAAATATGAAATTCCCTTGGTGGTGTTTGTTGGAGTAAATCATCATGGCCAAACTGTGTTATTGGGTTGTGGTCTGCTTGCTGGAGAGACAACAGAGTCATACACCTGGTTACTAAAAACATGGCTCAAATGTATGTCTGGTCACTCCCCACAAACCATAATTACAGATAGATCTCAGACTTTGCAGAGTGCAATTAGCGAGGTGTTCCCTAGATCGCTTCATCGTTATGGTATTTCACTAATAATGAGAAAAATACCTGAAAAATTGGGAGGATTGCGTAACTATGATGCAATTAGGAAAACTTTTGCTAAAGCAGTCTATGAAACATTGAAGGTGGGTGAGTTTGAGGCTGCTTGGGGACAGATGGTTCAGCAACATGGAATTGCTAATCACGAGTGGCTGCGATCTTTGTATGAAGATCGTGTCCGATGGGCACCAGTCTACTTGAAAGATACCTTCTTTGCTGGTATGTCAACAGCACGGCCTGCTGATATTCTGCATCCATTTTTTGAGAAGTATGTACATAAACAAACACCCCTTAAAGAATTTTTTGACAAGTATGAGTTAGCGTTACATAAGAAGCACAAGGAAGAAACTCTTTCTGACATTGAGTCAAGAAGCTCAAGCTCTCTGTTGAAAACAAAATGCTCTTTCGAACAGCAACTGTCAAAGATCTATACAAAAGAAATATTTCAGAAATTCCAGCTTGAGGTGGAGGAGATGTATTCCTGTTTTAGCACAACACAGCTCCATGTTGATGGACCGTACATAATATTCTTGGTGAAAGAACGTCTTCTTGGTGAGGGCAACAGGAGAGAGATTCGAGATTATGAAGTTTATTACAATAGAGGATCAGCCGAAGTTCGATGTATCTGCAGCTGCTTTAACTTTAATGGTTACCTCTGTAGACATGCATTATGTGTCCTTAATTTTAATGGGGTAGAGGAAATACCAGCAAAATATATATTGTCAAGATGGAAAAAGGAGTATAAACGCTTGTATGTCATAGATCATGCTAACAACACTATAGATATCAATGATCGGATTCAACGGTTTAATCAGTTGTATAGAAGTGCATTACGAGTTGTAGAGGAAGGGGTTATCTCCATAGATCATTACAGTAGTGCTTCACAAGCCTTTGAGGAGTCATTGAACAGAGTCCATAATGTAGAGGAGAAACAAGAGTAGCATATGTTGTAGCTAAAGAATAATTTGTTGATAATTGTTGGTGCTGCTTGGAAATTTGTGAGCAGAAATATATTCTTTCTTCCTCCAGTGGATCTTTTTTCCAATCAAATGCGTCTCTTCTACATTTCAGCAGGAAGCAAGCTAAAGATCTGCAGGAAATGTGTCAGGGTATGACTTTGCCTGACATCATGCTTATTTACATGGTAATATACTAATATTTATGTCTATCTTGGAAGATTAGAAATGATTGATGTCCTTTCAACTTTAACACAAAATAAATTGAAATGATTTTAGGGAAATTCTCATGTGATTATTAATTTATTTTTTACAGCAGGAGTAGATCTTGGTCTTCTACTTATCAATTCATCATCCTCTTCTTCAATCCTGTGAGTATCTGAGTTTTCATGTTAATGCAAAATAAGCTTTAATGCTTAATCTTTGAGGTGAAGGTTTTTGAACTTTTTCAGTGGTTCAATCTTCCAACTAGATTTTTTGACTACTTCCATATCTTAAATTTAAGGACTGAAATTAGATGTATCATGTATGTGTATAATGACCTATCTTCATGTATAGTATTTAGATTTGAGATCGTAGTTGCAAGTGTTCAGAACATGGTAATTTGACTGCAATAACCAGAATACCATATCATGATGGTTTATCCTATCTGAAACTCCTGTATGTTGTGATACATCAAAGCATACTGTTGCATAATGCTTAGACAAATTCTTGCAGTTTTGGTAATTATAATAATATCTCGGTCAATCTGTTTGTTTCAATAGCTTTTCTACTTTTTGTTTTTTTATTTTACTGGCAATCTTGCATTAACTGCTGTTTATGTTTATTGCTCTGCTAGATGAATATGGTATCCCCCCTTAAAAGTACTGAATGTACTGGAGATGATGTATCGGTGAAGCTGAAGAGTTTAAGGTTTAAGGAGAATATAGAGTGACATAATTTATTGGACAAAATGATATATCCATGAATGTGATATGGTTTTGAGTCTTACACAGCTTTTGCAATTATAAAGCTGAGGAACGAGAATTAAAGCAAGGTTGCAAGCACTAATAGCCTAATTAGCCAATGTACTTATAGTTGATGATCGTTTTCTGGAAAACAGGAATCTGCAAATTCTGCCATAAGGTAAAAGAACTCGTGATTGTTACTAGTTTGAATTTGTATTCTACTAGGAGTATGTTTTTTAAAAGAAAATGTAATAGCAGGAAATGAATCAGAAGGTTGTAAATTCTACAGTAATTGCACAGAGTATTTGATACCTTACCATACTTACAGATAATACCATAAAAAAATGAGGCTATCAGACCCGATTATGAACTTTCTTCTTTGAAAGGTCTCAAGTCTCTCAACTATTAAAAAAGGTGGAGCGGTGAAGAAAAAAGGTCTATTATGAAAAGGGAAATTAAATTACTAGTACTTTTTTTACTCCAATATTTTAACCATTTTATTCTTATTTACTTCTAGAACTCCATTATTTTTTCTAAATGTTTTTCGTTTGCTCACTTTACTCACCTTTATTCACTCTTCTAAATGATTATTTTGTTATGTTCTTTTTTTATTATTATTTATATTGTACGGGTCTTTATTACTATTCATGTTAGTCGGCACTATATTAGTTTTATTTTTTAGTTTTTTTTTCTCTAAACTTTAAATTGCTTAGCTACTTCTTATCTAATTTCATAGAACAAAAGACGAACTTAGATCCATTTTAAGATAGTGTTTTTTTGAACAAATAAACAAAAGATAGTGTTTATAGAGTACTATAATACAATTACATAACAAGAAAATAATTGAGAAAATGAAATTTTATTAGTATCCACTTTTTAAAAGTCAATTTTTGTGAATACTCCATTGTATATAGTAACCATTTTTTTTAAAAAAAATGTTAATAATTAACTACCTTTTAATAAGATTATGTTCTGAGAAAATATTGCCTTATAAAAAAAAATTGTAATTAATCTTTAACTAACATGTGTAGCCGGAAAATGAATATTGACTTGAAATTTAGGCATTGACCAGCCACGTACTCAAGCGACTTTAATTGACCCCCCAAATTTCCCTAAACTTTTCCCATTTCCTCTTTTCTATTCTCTCTCCTCTTTGCATTAATCTTCTGTAGAAATCCCTTTTGCTTATATATGCCAACTTTTTAGGCATATTTGTCACAAACTAAAATGTTGTTAAAAATAAAAAATTCATACCAAAGTGGTTTAATGACACACTAAAGGCTACACATACACTAGATTGCCCAAAATCTTATTCTTTGGATTTCTACAGTTCTACTAAAATTCTTACTCTTTGGATTTCTAAAAAAATTGAGCTTATATCATAAAACTAAACAAGTTATCCATAAAAGTACTAATGCTATACATAAAAATTGATGGCAAAGGTAAGGTCTGTGCAATATATTCAAAGTACAACTCAGGTAAACCAACATATTCAAAAGATAGGAGTATTATCATACAGATCTTGATCATGAAATCGGAAATTAAATATTAAGACAAAGTATTTTGCAATAACAATCTACTAGTGTACTTGTTATGCAATAACAATCTATTAGTGTACTTGTTATAATAATACACACATGTTCAAATTTAACATATTACACCGAAACACATCTTCAGTAAAGTAGTAGTTTGAATCCTTGAGGACAAGACAGCCTTGCTGCAGGAAGTGTTCCTGGGTTTCGTCGTCTGGGTAGTTGCGAGATGATGACACCAGTTTTCTCAAGGATGGTCTGCTTGTCACTATCCATGGTATTATATTGAAATCCACTTTTTCACAGCAACTTATGCTCAAGTATCTCAGTTGTTTACACAATATCAGCACTTCCTTTACCCCTTGTTCTGTCACTTTACCGCAATCCTGCAGATTCAGGTGAACCAATCTGGGGCAGATCCTCCCTAACTTTGTAAGCAATCTATCATTTATTCCTGAAAATTTCGCAACCAACTTCTCTAACACGTAAAACTCCAACTCCAGGTCATTTTCAGTTAAATACTTGATATGATGGGATCCTGTTATATCCAGTTTCACAAGCCTCCTGTTGTACTCTAGGATATCAGGAACATTCAGTTTATCATGGCGAAGGAAAAAACAGTGGCGTAGCCTGAGCTTCTCCACTTCGGGACATATGTAAAGAAGTCTTTTCAGAACTGATGCACGAAATTCATCATGAGATGATAGGTCCAAGTACTTTACTGATTGGTTCTTCTTCATTAGACCGTCATACTTGTAATCCTCTTTTCCCAAGCTTGAATCAGTCATCGCAAAATGGCATAGATGAGAACATCTTTGTGTGATCATAACAAAAGCTGAATCAGATAGATTGGAACAATCAAAGAGCTTAATTGATGTCAGGTTTTGGAGAAAAGACGACAAGTACTCTATATGCTCATTTGTCAGGAATTCTACTCCCCTAAGTCCCCCCAATTCAAAAGATTTCAGAGATTGAGCAGTGTGCAGTAGGAGCCTTGAGATCCCAGTAAACGTGAAGCTTTCGCAATCTGTTAGAGCCAAGTCAGTAAGAGACATCCGTGCTTCTGTTAAAGAAATGAGAAACTCATCCGATATGTCAACATGTTGGAGCCTTAGAGATCGTAAGTTGGGTAGGAAACTAGAAGAGCCATTGACTCCAAATGAATCAATCTTAACACCTTTACATATGTATAAAAAGTTCAAATGATGGCTATTGTTAACAAGGAATGAAATTCCTTCTTCTGTCACAGTACTATAATCATAAATTTTAATATGCTCTAGTAATTGACAGTTTTTTGACAGCAAAACAAGGGACTTATCTGAAATATGTGCTTTGTTCGAAAGGTCTATCTTGCGCAATCTCTTGAGCTTGGATGACATGTAATCCACCCCTTCATCAGTCACAGTAATAGTATACACTCCTTCATGATCGATACAAAGTTCTTCAAGATTAGGAAACGAGTCTGCTATTCTGACAAGATCAGCATCTCCCTGTCCACCTGAAAATGTGAGTGCTTTATTCTTCATGTTTGAACCCAGCTCTTCTAACCAAAGTGCTCGTTGACTGTGAATATCAGACAAAGCCAACAACTCTTCCAAGTCCAACCCGGACCGTGCAATTGCAACAACAGCTTCATTCAGGTCTCCTCTCAAGTTACAGAACCGTATATTCTTAAGGTTGTAAAATCATTGCAGCAGCCTAGGGAGGATTGAGATTGGTGTATAATCTGATAACTTTATGCTAACTCGCACGGAATTGGTAATTGATAGGAATCTCTTGCAGACTAAAGTGATTGATTCTTGGTCACTTTTATGTTGGAGACGATCAAAGATCATCTCCCAGCATTCGTCGAGCAATTCTTTGCTTTCTTCTTCTTCCATTTCCATCTGCTCTGATGGGATCATATCAGATTATCAACATGAGAAAATGTATTGCTTTTGACTTGGTTTCAATTTTTTTTTTTTATTTTTTTTATTTTTTTTATTTTTTTTTTATGCAGTTATGTAATATGCTTTATTGCTTTGACATAGTTTCAATTACGTGATTGATCACCTAAATCTAGATACGAAAAATTCCCTTAACAAGTTACTCAGTCCTTCTGAAGTTTCAAATCATATCTTTGAACATATCATATCTCATAGTTGATCTACTATGAGATATGATTTGTTGAAAGATGTTTAACAGTGTCATTATTGAGAGGGCTGTTCATAGGACCGGACCGGGTTGACCCGGACCAGACCGAAGACCTAAAATTTTAATTTCATGAGCTGAAAGACTTGACCGATTAAACTAGGACCGAATTCGGACCGGGCCACTTTGAGTCGATTTTAGAATTTTATTTTTAAAATGCTAAATTTTTAATAATATTATGAAAAACTCCAAAAAAAAAATATAGGAAAAACTTTACTTTAGTGTCTTTTTTTGTATGTTAAGTACAAAAATGCTCATATAATTAAAGTTTATAAAGGTTATTAAGAATATTCTTAACCATTATCTAAGATTTTATGCATAAATATAAATTCAAGGAAAAAATTGTTCTGATTTAAGATCGGTTTTTATGTGGGTTTTGGACTGAATAGGACCGAAGAAATAAATTTCTAGGCCCAGAGACCGAACCGGTTAATATGGTCTGGCCTGATCCAAGGTTGGTCCGGCCTAGTCCAGATTATTTTTTTGATCGAGACCAATTTTTGAACACCCCTAATTGAGACCTACAATAAGCGTAACACTATGCTTTCAATAGTAATAATTGACCTATGGGCTATGGCTATAATGTTCACGTGTGTGCATTTGGTACACTTCGTACAACGGTACAAGTATAGTACACAAAAAGGCAAAATCAATTTTCTAACATACTCTCCGTGTCTCCATTTATTTGCTTGAGAACTGACTATATTTTTTTTGAAGCAAACCGTAGAAGATTATATTATTTCTTATATATATATTAGGGCTGAGCAAAACTACCCGAAAAATCGATTCGTAACCGTTTCGAAAATTAGGGTACCCGATCCGATAATCATAACGGTTCGGGTACCCGTTCTGATAATTTGTTATCGAGTATGGTTATTGGGTATCATTTTAAAATTAACGGTTTTTCGATCCGTTCCGATAAGCATTTTTTTGCCTTTTTCCCCTACTTAAATCTATTTTTTTTAAATCTAAACTCTTACTTTACTATATAATTATTTTATAATATCAATGATTTATAATATTATTAATAATTTGGTCAAAATTATATGATATTGTTGTGAATTAGTGGTAAATTATATTTTAATAACTACATAATTAAGTTTAATTATCATTATTGGATATCTTATTGGGTACCTGATAACCGATCCTAAAATCCGGGTACCCGAACTTATCGGTTCGGGATATGGATATCACTTTTAGGGATTTTGGGTATCGGGTACCCGAACCGTTAGTACTAATGGTACGGGTACCCGTCCCATACTCACCCCTAATATATATATATATATATATATATATATATATATATATATATATATATATATATATATATATATATATATATATATATATATATATATATATTACCATAAAAAATTAAAAATTGTTTTTTTACCACCCGCCGTAAAAAACCTAACGGGATTTTTTAAATTCTTCAATTTCTCGTGTCAAACACATGGTGTTTAAGGGTTTTGGGGTCATTTTGTCTCTGAGTTTCCAATTTGAGGTCAAAATTTACAAAAATGATCGAAAATGCCTCATTTTGCGTGTTTAAAAATATTTTGATTTGCATGAAACATGCAAAATGAGGTATTTTCGATCATTTATTTGTCAATTTTAACCTGAAATTGGTCCCAAATGATCTCAATGTCCCCCTAAACCTATGAAGAATATGTTTTGCGCATGAAATTCGAAAAAGAATTTTTAATCGTTAAATTTAACGGTTTTTTTTTTACGATAGGTGGTAAAAACAATTTGTAGAATTTTTTTTTGTGGTAAAATTAAAAGTTTTAGAAGTTTTGATGATAATTTTTCGATTTTTTTTTTTGTAGTAAAAGTCAAAAAAATCCTTTTTTTTTTGGGAAGAAAAAATGTATTAGCGGGAAATGAATGAAAATTTATACTCTGAAGGTTATAAATTCTATGGTAATATCGCACAAAATATTTGATATCTTACCATAATGGCATACTGTGACTGATAAGGTATCAAATATTCTTCTTTGGAGATCTAAACTATTGATTATAACTTAAAAGGTGGACTAGTGGAAAGAGAATGAAACCTCTGAAGTCTAGGTCCAGGGTTCAAGCATTGGTACCACCTCTCTTTCTCTCTAAAAAAAAATATTGCACAGAATATTTGATACCTTACCAGTCACGTGCTAGTAACGTACTCACGTGATCTGTGACCTGTAATGACCCTCATCAATCTACTGTAGAAATCCCTTTTGGCTTTTGCTTATTGTTTTTTTTTTAAGGTTGCCCACCCGGTTCATCGGAGCTTAGCTCCGACTACATCCGGATCCGACTCGAGTAGCACACCTGACTTATGGTGGGTGAGTCTCCCAACAAGAGTTTCTGCATACGGTGAGGCTCGAACCCGAGACCTCCCTTAATCGACATCAAGTTGCTTACCACTTGAGCCAACTCTTATCGGTTGCTTTTGCTTATTGTGCCTATACGCAGTTTAAAAAAATATATTCATAACAATTTGGTTCAATGGGACACTCTACATACTTAGATTGCCTGAAATTCTTATTCTTTGGATTTCTAAAAAATTGAGCTTTACATCATAAAACTAAACAAATTATCCATGAAAGTACATGCTAATCAAATGAAAGAATTATGCAAGATACACAGAATTACTTGTTCTAAAAAGTATTATATTACTCCTACTATCTTCAAAATTGGGGTAAAATTAGTGATCAGCGGCAAAGCCCCACACCTAGTTGCAACCAAAAGCTCTTAAAACACCTCTGTAAGTTGCAAATAAATATAGAGCTGCCGTATAATGACTTATTTGGTTTCCATCTTTATACACATTGTGGATAAATCTAACATGGATAAACTCTGCTGTGTCCCAAACTGCAACCAGTTGTTTGCACAAATCAGGGCCTCTAAAGTAACTGGCTTTAGAGAACTTCTGTGACTATCCAACTTCTTGCTTAGAGTATCAAAAACAGAGTCCCCAGATATTGTAGCAAAGGGTATTGACAATATATCAGCAGCCATCTTGGAGAGAGTCGGGTATTTAATTCGGTGCAACTTCCACCATTCAAGAACGTCAACCTCTTGAGACCCTCTTGGCAATAGTGGCTCGTCTAGATATTGATCTAGTTCTGATTTTGTCTGATGATTGCTTGAAATCTCTGATATATACACATCAAAATCTGATAGCCCGTCAGGTGGAGGTAATGAATCTTCATCTTGATGGGCCTCTGCTTTAATGAATCCTTCATACCTTTGGTCTACAAAAATTGATGGCAAAGGTAAGGTCTGCGCAACATATTCAAAGTACAACTCATGTAAACCATCATCGACAGCCCTAAACCACATTTCACCTTCTTCCCCGAAAACCTTGGCAAAGCTGAACTCCACAAGCTTCAACTTATACCTAGGGTCCATAGCTACAGCCATAGCTAAGACCACACAACAATCCCTCCAATATCTGTCAAATTTTTCATACAAAGGTCTGACAAAGCTGCTGACATAGTTATCCTCACTCAATGCCCCATGAGCCAGCTCCATCTGAATTTTACAAACTTCATGGAAAAATGCACTGGCAGTCGGATAGGATTTGGTTGTAAGTATGTCGGCAGCATCAAAGAAAAGTTTCAAATAGACACAAAGAACTTCTATACACTTCCAATCATCCATTGAAGGAGCTAGCTCGTAATTAGGATCAGAAGCATCTAGACAAGAAAAAACTTCCTTCAACTCACATGCTATTGAGAGCATATGGTAAGTTGAATTCCACATCCGTTGATCATCAATGACTAAACTCTCTGTATATGGAATTTGAAGTTGTTGTCTGAGTTTATTGAACATATCTTCACGAGATTCTGAAACTTTTACATACCTCACACTGTCACGAACCTTGGCAACAGCTTCTCTCGTTGCCCCTATAGCTGCTAGTGCCATACGGCTCATGACACGGGCATAGCAATTCGCAAGTAAATACTGACCATTTAACATGTGAGAATTCTTTATAGAAAGCAGGCCCCTAAGGTTACCAACAACAGCTTCATTAGCAAAAGACTGATCAACAGCAAGTGCAAACAACTTGCTTCCCAAACCCCACTCAGACAGACATGAAACAACAGCATGATTGAAAGCAACCTGTGAATCTGGAAATGGCACACGAACAAATCTAAGGACCCGAGAATTTAATCTCCAATCAGCATCAATAAAGTGCCCGGTCAGAATAGCATAACCCAAAGTTTGGTCTGATGTCCAGAGATCCACAGTCAAGCTGACACGCCCAGGGATTTCAGCAAGAGTATCAGCAAGTGACTTCTTCTCTCTCGTATAAATAGCCACAATCTCACTGTGAACAGAGTCAAAACTTACCATAGAGAAGTTAGGTTGAAGAATCTTAGCAAAGTCAACAAATCCAGGAAGTTCCACCATGTTGGTTGGGTAATCATGAAGTATGATCATTCTAGCTATCTCATTAATGCAGCGTTCTTGGTCTAATGCAATGGTTACTGAACCAGGGGATGCTCTGCAGCGCTTTCTTGGAGGAGCAGTGATAGTGCTATTTTGGGAACGAGGTGTGTAGGTAATAAGTTGATTCTTTTCCAGTTTAGAGCGGTTTGCAGGACAGATACCTAAGGATATGTGTCGCTTGAGGTGGCTGGTGCCTGCTTGCTTTTTTCCAGTAATGTAAGCAAATGACTTGTTGCACTGTTTACAACAAGCCCTAGTACAACCAGGGCTAACATTTTCAGTAGTGAAGTACTCCCAAACCATAGACTTCTTTCTCCTGCGCTTATTTGGCTGCACTTCAGGAGTCACTACATCATTATCATTTGCTGCAGCGAGGCCATCACCATTCATAATGCCATTACCATTGACATTCAAGGATCCATTTTCAATCATACCATTCATCTGCACACATTCAAGCAATTGTCCCATCAAACACTCGATTGAATCAACTTTTAAGGCCCACAAAAATAAGGTGCCATAGGATTTCCATCAAAGCTAACATTCTTTCAATATAAGGCCAAAGTACAAAATTCTACATACATATATGCATATAAATCAATGATGATGATGATGATAAAAAATAAAAACAAACATCAAGTATACTACTGTGGAAGTGTCAATAAAAAGAAGCCATTAATCAAATAATCCAGGATAATAGAAAAAACTAAACAAAAATTGCAGGAATATTTCAATCATGCTTCATTATCAATAAAGCCTTCGACTGCTCCACATCTCAAGACTAATTACCGTTCACAATCTTGACTCGACACGAAATAGCCCCTTAACTGAATTACACTAAAGTATAAAATTGAGGGCATTAATATAAATTGTAATAGAAATTAACTTTATTATCGAAACAATGAAACCCTAAATAAAATACAACCCAATTCAACTAGCATTATCACTAAACTTTCCAACTTTCAGACCTTAACTTATCAACAAATTTAATAATGGCAATAAGGCATAAACACCCAGATAGAAATACAGTACCCAGTTGAAAATTAACTCCTAAAATACACAAGACACAAATAAAATTATCAAAACACTAACATAAAACCCCAGAAAAATCAATCCCCATTAAAAAAATCCAAAATTTATAAAACCCCAGAAAAATTAGCATACACTTGATAACAAAAACGAAAATAATAACAAGATTATACAAAAATTAAACATGAAAAAATAGAAATTTAAGGGAAACTTACAGTGAAATCGAAGGGTTGTTCCGAGTTATATTAGGGTTTAAGAAGAAGTTGCAGAGGAGGGAAGAAGGGGTTTGGGAGGAAGGAGAAGTTAGTGGGCTTGAGCTTCGATAAACCCTAAATTGGACCTAGAGGCAATTTGGGGGTCCATATTTAATATTTATAGAAATTTATAATGCTTAGAATTTTAGCCCACCTTATTGGCTACATCCTAACCGTTGATATTTTTGAGATCTTATTTTACGTTCTGATTGGGATCGATGTTTATTAAAAATCTTAGTTTTTGAATTAGATTAATTAAATATCTATTCTAGTACTAAATTTTATTTTATTTTTTTTTTTAAAAAAATAAAAAAGATAGGGTGAGCTTTGTGAGAGAGTCTTTTTTTTGAGGCAATGTGAGAAAGTCTTTATTTAATGTGACTATGTGTTTCTCACCAAAAAAAAAAAATACACACACACAAAAAAAAAATAAAATAATAATAATAAAATGAACGTTAGGTTGACTAGAGGGAACGACGGGGCTCTACGACCGGCAGATGTGTTGCTTTATTCTTGGAGTAGAGGCCTTGATGTATGTGTTTTTACTTGACGGAGTCTTCACCTTTGACACAATTGGGGTTGTCTGACTTCGTTCCTGGTCGTGTTGTGTCGGCGGCAGCTCAGCGAAAGTGAGACAAGTATAGGGCGAGTTGCAGGGCTATTGACTATGGTTTTTTTCCTTTCTCCTTTTCTTCGTTGGGGGAATTAGAGAAAAATGGTATTGCGTTGCTGAAACGGGTTCAAGCGTTCGCTAAGGCTCAGGATATTGGTGCTTGTACAGCTGCTCACATCTTCAGCAGGATCGGGTTCGCTATAGCTAGAGGGGTGGGGGCCCAGATTGTATCTCGGCTCCCCACCAATTTCTTCCAGTTTCTTGTAAATTGATTGACTTTGTAGGTTTTTTTTGATATTTTTATAATAATAATAATAATAATAATAATAATAATAATAATAAATGTGATTATGTGAAAATGATAATAACAATAAGGTTACAGATTCTTAATTAAGACGAGACAATAATTAATTTATTGTAAGATGGGTCTTAAAAGTATAAATAATATTGAAATTGTAGAAAAGGCAAGTGAAAGTTGAGATTATTGTAGAATAAACAAAATTTGGGACTATTAAATCGGCTAAAGTTGATATTATTAAAGTGGCTAGTTTAGATCCCGTGCCATGCACAGTTGCTATTAAAATTATCATTACGCAATTTGACTTAACAAAACATCTTTTTATCACTAAGGGCCTGTTCACATTTACTTAATTTTAGTTCAGTTCAGTTCTGCTCTAATCAGTTTAGTTCAGTTCAGCTCTTAATTTTCCCCTCTCATAAAATATTATTTCAGCTCAATTCAGTTCAGTTTCAATCAGTTCAGTTCAGCTCCAATCATATCAGTTCAGCTCAGTTCAGTAAATGTGAATAGGCCCTAATTATCGTTTTATGAAGATTATTGTATACATTCGTGTGCAAAGCACACTCAAAAGTGTTTCTTTATTGATGATAATTAAATGAATAATATTTATCAAATTATATAAAAAAAAATCTTGATTATATATACATTGAACCTATCCCAAGTAAATATAAAAATCTCCGTCACTTCTCCCAATTTGACTTTTGTACAATATAATTACATACACCACATTGACTAAAGGTTTGCGTATTTTCAACAATTGCTTAAATCCAACTTTTTATTTAAATCCGTATAGCATCCCGTGGAAAGGAATAATATTTTGTAGAAAATAATATTAATCCAAAAATACCTTAATTCATGTCCAAATATACCTTAATAAAAAAAAGATATTTCTAATTCCAAACTTTTATTTACTCGTATAAGATGTACTATTTTCCCAATCTATGGTAAATAAAAAAATTTAGTGTATGTAGGGAAATTGGCAAGTGAAAATCACACTATAAAGTCACATTTATTTTAATTAAATATAATTAATATTGATTCTTGCCATACTTGTTAAGATGTTCATGATTTTAACAGGAAATAAATGAAAAGGGAAAAAAAAATATATTAAAATAAGTTATTTTGGCAAGAAATGTCCACAATATAAAGTTAATTATACATAATTAGGTATATATTTGGTCAATAATATCAATAATAAAATATTTATTGTAGTATAATATTTGTAAAATATGTCTAAAATCTTTTTATGATATACCTTTTTTAATTTTTAGTTATCATTATTGTTTTTTAAAATATATAGAGTATATTAAATCTTTTATTTTAAGTAATTATTATATAATGAATTGACGATAGTAATAATTTTAGAATAAGATCTTTTTAAAATATTAAAAAAAAAACTAAGGACACATCCGGAGATGACATGTGTTATCACTGTGTGTCTTTTAATATATAGTTATTGATGATATTTTTTTCCTAATTTTAATTTATTGTATACAAATATACCATTACATTGATTATTTAGTCAGTTCTATAAAAGGTCAAGATTTAATACCAAATTTTAAAGGTCTAGATTGAAAGATTACAATAGCTACAATAATATTATTGTATATCATTACGAATTGGGCCCTACCATATGTAGTTGAATGGGAAAAAAAAGGTGGAAAAATGGTCAATAGTGCAATGTGCAAATGGTGCAACATTTTTATTATGGATTTTTTTTTTTTTTTTTGGGAGTATTATTCAACCCTTTAATTCTTACTTTCTTAAAGTTGAATATATTTGTCCAACCCTTTTATTACTTCTTTTACCAAATATATCTTGTTATATTAATATTCAATTATTCAAAGTATTATCGTACCTTGTCAAAGGCGATCAAATAGTTATTCCTTAGTCCTTACCTACGCACAAGTCATGAAAACATGCATATAAATACACGTACATATTTACACTTCTTATCTTAAGCATTAAATCACATTCCATTCATCTGTTTTGTGCAAAAATCCTTAGCTTGTTCTTAATTTTAATTTTTTTAACAAACTAAACTTTAATTTAGGCAATTCCACAAAAATGAGTTTCTCTTATAATAAGATAATTAAATCATTGATGATCTTGATTTTGTTCTTGAGCTTCAACCTTCTTATAGAGCATGGAAATTGTAGGCCTTTAAAGGGTGATGAAAACGTTCTCTATAAGCGCGACGACGACGTTCAATGGATGAAGGAGTTGGAGGTTAAGTCTAACCCTTCCCCACCATCACATTCAGGTGGTCCGACTTACATCCCTGGTCCAGGAAGAAATTGAGCTTGACTATAAGCTCATGCATGTGTTGCTGAAGAGGAAAATAATATTATTATTGGTTGAATAGGTTCTAAAAAGATTACAATGATATTTAATTAATTTGATTTTTTTTAATGTACTTGTTGACGCTTACAAACCAAAAAATAAAAATAAAAAAATATACACATGTATTTATAAAGATGGAAGAATAATTTGTAGTTTGTACTTCATATTTATATACTTTCAAAGTTTCAATTAATAGTTTTGTATATCCCGGGTGATATCTAGGTTGTTTATTGAAACTTTAGATAAACTTTTTTTTTTTTATTTACATGCCACAATTTAAAGAGTGTAATTAATACAAATAATGTTATCCTTTTTCATTTATTACGGACCTTTGTCCGTTTTATTTTTTGCAATTTTAGAATATTTTATATCTCACAAATAATACCCCAAAGTTGCAAAAAATATAAAACGGAGGTAGTACGATATTTTGACGTAAGATATATACCATGAAAAAAATCGTATACCATAATTTTTTTTAAAGTTATTCGAGTTTTCTACTCCAGATTAATACACTTAAAAATCATACTTGTAAAATTAAAATATAGTACTACCGCTCATCATAAGGCTATGGGTGAATTTGGGAAAGAGCTTAGTCTATTTGGAAGTTCTTGAAAGTAACGAACTCAACTACGCAAGTAGCATAGTTAGAGCAATTAGAAGAAACTAGTTATTGGTCCGGGCGATGCCCCGGTATAATGTAAATTTATAAATTTTATGAAATTTAATTAAAAAAAGGTTAATGTTGAATAATTATAATTGAGTAAGTGAAAATATCATAATTTAGACTACTATTTTTTTTTATTAATATTATATTAAAAATGTCAAATATAAATATGAAGGTTATACATATGAATAGTTTTTGAAGTAAATAAATCATTAATATAGAGAATTAAAGCTATACTAATAAAGAGTTTTTAAGTTAATTACACGTTATTGCATTTCAATGCGGTGAGAGATGGGTGTTACATATAGGATGACACATGGCGCACATGTGGCATCAAATTATAATAAGGATACACATGGCTTTAGCATGTTAATCCCATGAGTTTTAATAATAATATAGATTAGTTTGGAGTTGCACCTTATATCTAGGATAAATTGTGATTTTAATGTCTTTAAATGTATTCATATTTGACAAGCGGGTAATAATATAGCTGCACATATATGGTAGCTAAATAAAAGATCACAAATTCTTATCTGCGACGACTACCCTGGCTGGCCACACAGTGTGGTTTCCGGTGTGGTCATCTGTCATGTGGGTTACCTCGTTAGTGTTATAGGGATTACCCTGGTCAATGTTACATGATTACTTCGTCACTATTACAAGGGTTACTTCATTAGTGTTACAAGAGTTACTTAATTGGCCAGTATTACAAGGATAATTCGATCAATATTATAACTTATAAGGATTATAGCTTAGAAAAATCCATAATTTTTTTTATTCATTTATTAATAAAAAAAAATTAGAGTACATACTACGACACTATTTCTCAAAATAATTTAAAAATTTAAAAGATACTACGATGCTATCTATCTATTACAGTAATTTATACCAAGGGCCCGTTCATATTTACTTAATTTCCCTAGTACAAAAAATTTTCTTTTCTTTTCTTTTTTTTTTTTTTTTTTTTTTGCAAAATCTTTGAGTAAACTATTTATACTTTATGATTTTCTTTCCATTTTGACAATATCTTCCATATATATACCCAAATAAAATATTTCTGAATATGTTTTATATAATTTATATTTTTGTAATATTATTGTCAAAAATATTTAACAACCGTGCATACTTTGCAATACACTTTTAACCTAGTAGTTGCAATACACTTTTAACCTAGTAGTGCTAACTACTAAGCAATACACTTATACACACAGAAAATACAAAACAAAACAAAACCAACGTTTTCTCTTCATTGTTCTTGAATCTAGCATACTCTGCATTCTTCGCAGCTCTTAAGGTACGGTAGATTTCTTTATTTAACCATTGAATTTCAATTAATAACGTTAATCATCAAATTGATTCAATTCAGGGTTCTAAGGCTAGTAATGTTAATCTAGCATACTCTGCACTCACCCTTGTTAATGCAAGGTACTTGCCATTATTAATATCTCTAACCTTTGTTGAGACGAATATAAATATGTCTTTAATAGTATAGATTTATAACTAAATTCGAATATAGTTTGAGCAAATTTGTTTGTAAACCCTTTCAATTGGTAGGCTCACCAATTTGCCTGATGAATTGTTAATTCAGATCATATCTCTGCTTCCTACCAAGGATGCTGCTGCTATTTCCGTCTTGTCTAAGAGTTTGAGGCATGTTTTCCCTTTGATTACCAGCCTCGACTTTGATGTTTCACCTGTATCTCTTTGTTTGAAACATCCCTATGCAACTGAATGTTACCCTACTTTGGTGAGCTTTGTTGATAATGTACTCCAATCGCGGTATCTCACCAAGTTCAGACTTCAAGTTAGCAACGGGGACTTTGCTAGAGTGTTTTATAATGGTTAGCACACCATGCTATCTTATTGTCTTCCAAACTTGAAATTGCTCCTCTTGTCTGTGTATGTCATATTTGATGATGGCTTTCTGCCGAGGCTAGTTTCAAGTTGCCCTGTACTCGAAGACCTTACATTCAAAGCCATTTCAAACCGTGTCAAAATCACTACTATTACGTCAACTTCCCTTCTTAGAATGTGTTTAAATGTGCGTATATGGGATGATTTTGAAGATGACTTCAATGAATTGGTGCTAATCAATACTCCCAACCTTAACTACCTTGACTACCGTGATCATTTAGCAAAATGTTACTCGATACCAACAATGCATCGTCTTATTAAAGCAAATCTGTGTGTAATTGAGACATTAGATTCAAATGTGTTTGAAGTAGCTTTTCAGAAAATAATTAACCTCATTAGACCATTGTCTTATGTTCAACATTTATCGTTGCAGGGCTTCTTAGTGCCGGTATGTCTCTCTCTAATTTTGTCTGATGCCATTTTTCCTGTACTCTTTGAATCAAATTTACCAGTTGGCTAACCTATGGTTAACTATTCGGCCAGGGTGCTGAAAAGGTCTTAATAAAGGATCAACTGCCCGTGTTTCATAATCTTATACATCTAGAGCTGGGTGAAACTGAAATATACTGCTGGAATAAACTGTTGTTGCACTTTCTCAACTGTTCACCTGTCTTAGAAACACTTGTTTTTCAAGAGGTTAGTGTGTGATTTAGTATTTATCTTACATACATGATATCGATTACATATGACCATATGGGCGATATTGAAACTCTAAGTGAAACTTTTTAATTATAATTGGTTTATTTTATAGGGACTAGTCATAAATCAGTATGAGGGGACTATGGGTGATGATATCACAAAAAAAGAACTGGAGTTGGAACGAGAATTTTTTCGAACAGATCATGAAATTCCTGTATGTTGCAGATATCATCTGAGAAGAATAGTGATTAAGGAATATTTTGGAATAGAACGCGAAGTGGTAATAAGCCATTTTTTCCTGAGACATGCATTAGTTTTGGAGGAACTAGTCATATGCTTAGCCCGGGATAGATATGCAATTCCATATCAGAATCATATATCAGTTGAGAACACATTGAAGAATTCACCAAAAGCCTCAGTCACTTGCTCGATTCAAGTATTATGATCACCATAGTCCATGTTAACATCAATCTATTCATTATGCTAGTAGTAATATTGGTGAAAGGTCTTTGTGCTTCCAAAGAAATCCCTTAAGCGAATTCCGGTTGCTTTAAAAACTTCCTTTGACCTGTTTGTGCTCAATAAAAATATTTACAAGCTAAGATGGAGTCTAAACGAGGCTGAGTTATGCAGATTATTAAGGAACTTTAAATTAGCAAGAACAATGGATTTAGCATTTTGTTTTCCTAGGATTTTTAGTGAAAAAACACATGTTATAGGTTTGGTTTGCTATGTGTCTATTATAGGTTTGATGTTAGCTTAGGGATCTTCCTAGAAGGGCTGGCTATGCTTTGCTCCATTTTTTTGTGCTTGCTTGTGGTTTTTGGGGTTTTGTTATATGGAATACTTGTTAGTGTTTGGGTAATAAAACGACTAAAAAAAGCTAGTATAGCGTATAAATGTTCATGAAGCAATTTGACTATTAAGTATAACATTGATTGCTTTTGTTAGTCTTGTTACTCTTTCCGTTCTTTAAAGATTTTTTCAATTGCATTTTTGATTAGCAATATATACTTCGTATAAATGTTTAAGGTTTGACCAATGAATTAGAAGAATTAAAAAATGCAATTGGAAAGCCTTTAAAAAATGTATACCTCGAATATAATAAACTTCACTATTACTAGAGCTCTACCAAATTCAAATTTTGCTCATAAGCTCCACTATTAGAAAAATTAATTAGTTGGATGCTCCACTTGGGACATTGGTTGCATGCTGTGCAACAACTAGGAGATGGAAAAATCTGTGTCAAAAAACAAATGGAAAAATGCATACTAATGTGATATCGTATTGCATTGTGTCGGTATGAAATTTCAAAATATATCAATGTTCAAATAATTTGGAAAAAGATATTAGGTGAGTACAATCACGGCTAAAAATAAAAAAAAAAACTTTATAAACTGAACTCTTAAATTGTTGAGTTCACTCCAAATAAATATGGATTAAATCATAATTCATTTTCAATGCAATATTCATGACCAATGCAACGTTTAACCGTCCTTATGACCTTATGTAACATAAGTTCACTTTTTTGTTTAAAAAAGTGATCCGATTCCGAAAATTATAACACGACCCAACCCATTTGACAAGTATTTAATCTCTTCGTTTTTAAATACTTACTCCATCTCCAATATTGTACTAATCTATAAATTGTAACTATTGAAAATTAAATCTATTCATTGAAGCGATTTCAACAAGTAACAACTATTTAAAAAAGAGAGAGTTGGGTAAACCCAATGTACAACAAATGCCAAAATCTACAAAGTAGCAAACAGTCCAAACATGATTTGTTAAACGTCGCCCGCAAATCTCCACATAAAGCCCACAAATATTTTTACTTTGACTCTTTTGCCCTTTTTCTAATTTTTACCGAAATCGTAATTCACTCTCACGAAGAATGTGGAGCTGGAGTGGATCGCCGAGGGACACCGAAGAGCCGTCATCGTCGCCGAAAAACGAGATAATCCGGGGAAAAAATTACGAAAAGTAGGGGTGGCGTCTGGTCAGGACGCCGCCACCATGGCTGTGGCGTCAGGGCCAGACGCCGCCACCATGGCTGTGGCGTCCTGGCCAGACGCCACCCCTACTTTTTGTAATTTTTTTTTTTTTTGTAATTTGTTATTTTTTTATTTCTTTTATTTCTTTTTTTTTTGTAATTTTATTTAAACTTTTTGTAATTTTTTTTAAACTTATTTAAAGTTTTTGTTTTTTTTAATTAAACATTAACACAAAAAATTCTGATTTAAAAAAAAAATATATACATTAGAAATAAAAACATTAACACATAAAACAAAAATATTAAACATTAACAAAAGAATTCTGATTTTCCAAAAATAAAAATATTAGACAAAAAAAAAAAAAAAAAAAAAAAAAAAAAAAAAAGTGGTAGGGCGCCTGGCCAAGACGCCCAGCCCCTGGTGGTGGCGTCTGCTCCGGCCGCCGGAACCAAGGGGCTGGCGTCTGACCTGGACGCCCAGCCACGGCGGTGGCGCCTCTGGAAAACGCCACAACCGTGGCTAGGCGTCCAGGTCAGACGCCAGCCCCTTGGTTCCGGCGACCGGAGCAGACGCCACCACCAGGGGCTGGGCGTCCTGGCCAACCGCCCCACCTCTTCTGGTTTTTTTAAAAAAAAAATTTAAAAAAAACCCTGCCACCGTGAGCCGTCCTTCCCTCCGCCGCTGTGGCCGCCAAGTCCTTGCCTTGCCGCCTCAACATTGCCGTATTTCCGGGTGATTAGAGTGTGGGTATGGGTTAGATTTTTTTATTTTAGGTTTAGGGCAATAAGGTAAATTCAATATAGATTTGTGGCTTTATGTGGAGATTTGCGGGCGATGTTTAGCAATCCACTTCTCGATACCGACCACCTTGACACCTTGTGAAGTTGTGATAAACTACTTCCCCAAATTTCCAAAAACTGCAAATTTTCTCCTCAACTACAAAAATGGCAGTAAATAACCCATTATCACCCCTGAAAAATTGAAACTTAGAAAGAGAGATATATTATAAAACTAGTATGAATGCTTAAGGGATGGATTTTACACTGTTGGATTTCGGAATTTCTGATCATCTTATATATGAAAGATTAACTCGTGAATTTGAAGATTCTTCACCAATCGTCCAAGTACAATCTACCTTTCGTCATGATGGTTCTTCCCCTTTGCCTTTGGGCATGGATTGGAGCTCCCCTCCTCAAAAATGGGTATGAATTTTTCTTTATAATTTCCCCAATTTTAATTTTTATAATTTCTGGGGTTGGGAATGCTTTTTTCTTTATAATTTCCCCAATTTTAATTTTTATAATTTCTGGGGTTGGGATATTTAATTGATTATTAATTGGGATTTTGGATTTTGTAAGCTTGCTAGTACAATTTTAGTGGGTTTTTGATTTCTGGGATTGGGTATTTTTGGGTTTTGTAAGCTTGCTAGTACAATTTTAGTGGGTTTTTGATTTCTGGGATTGGGTATTTTTGGGTTTTGTAAGCTTGCTAGTACAATTTTAGTAGGTACTCGTATTTGATTTCTGGGTTTCAGTGATTTTTTACCCCCCTTTTTTATAATATAATTGCATGATTTTAGTCAATTTGATGTTGGAAATTTGATTTTCTGTGAATGATGATGATGGCTATGAAGCTCATGACTCTTGAAATATACTGCAAGTTGGAAAGTGTATAAGGAATGTGACATAATGTGGGGGGTGAATTGGTTATAATTGAATACTATGTAATTGTATTGAATGATGTTGATCAAGGTAAAGGATTTGATGAATTAAAGTGGCCCTCTTTTCGCATTAGCGATTGTTTTTATAGATGACAGGAGAGACTGGTTAAATTAGAGAATTAGCAATGTGCTAAAAGTGCTTAAAAGAGAGAAGGGGATAGTGATTCATAGCAGGCAAAAGATTATGAAACGCTATGTAGTATGTACCTGTTAAGTAGCTATCAGTTCTGCTGAACCAAATCAAAAATTTTTTGGAATGAGAAATGCCTAGAGTTGGTACACATGGGAAAATAGAATGCTCTGAGAACTATCTTGATTTGAAATTTTGGAATGGGAATGTTAAGAGTTAAGACAAGTGCTCGATATGGATATTATATGTCATTTTAAAATGAGAATGTTAAGTGAACAATTACTAGAAATTACAAAATTATAAAGGTATCACAAAGTGGATTGTTATTTTATTTAATCAACTAAATTGATAGCAAGTAAACTATAGAAGAAATTCTTTTCTGGTTAATAGAAAATATTCATTTATTAAAGGAAAGATTAATGCATTGATATTTCAAGTAAAGATGAGTTTTTGAAATTATTTGATTTGTCTGCAGGATGGACGTCACACTGTTTGGCCTCATGATCCTCCCACTGGATGGAGTTATTGCATCACTATTCCTTCTTGGACAACTCTGTCGGATCCAAGAGGCTCTGGTCCAGTTGTGGTAAGAGTTACCTATTTTTTTAACATGATTTGCCACTTCAACTTTTTATGAAAAAAGAAAGGCAATAGCCCATTTGTATGTGATGTTTGTGTCATGTTGTAATTGCATGAAATCCATCCCAGTCAAAACAACAGCTTTAATTCCATAAATTAGTAGACCATAAAAACTTTCTTTTATCTTCCGTTACATATTTGCTAATTCATTGTATTCACCATTGCAATCAGACAATTTCATCAGATATCATGGATTTGTTTTCTATGAGGTTTCACTTGTTATTTAATTCATAAATGTCTTTGATCAATTTTTTTTTTGTTTTCCTGGGAAGTCATAGGAAGGCCTGACAGATGGAAGTAAAATTGTATGAAGCGTGTACCCCTTTCCTTATGATTTAACTTATGTATATTTTTGAAACATGTAATTTTCCTTCTGAAGATGGATTAAAGACCTTTGAGATTGTAGTATATGAAATCACTACAGTTTATTTTTGAATAGTATTTCCAGCTTACACAGCTTCCTGCCCCCCCCCCCCCCCCGTCTTTTCAATTGGGTTACATTCATAGTTTCTACTTGTTTTGGCTGTTGGGTACTCTATTCTCACTGCTATAAGCAGCAGTATTACAGGGTCCAAGTTGGCATACAGACACCAGAAGCAATCACGAGCACTCGAGGAATATTGCGTAGATTTAGTGATTTTTTGAAGTTGTTTTCAGAGGTTAGCCCTTTTTAATTTTTGTAAATTTTTTTTATCAGGGTGCTTTTTTCTATATATACCCTGTAATTGTTGGTGGTGCAATATTCTTAGAAAGCTCATGCATAGAATATCTAAGAGATCTTTTGCTAATTTACTACTGCTTGGCTGCTTGCAGTTATTATTAATATAGCTCAATTTTTTTGCAGCTCCAAAAGCTATTTCCCAAGAAATCTCTGCCTGCTCCTCCTCCGAGGAAGCTGATGGGAGCTCAAAGCAGGAGTTTGATTGAAGAGGTGAGAATAATGCTCCTTTTGATGAATTCTGAAAAGCTTCGAATTTTTAATTATCTATAATGAACTTATTCACTAAGCTCTCCAATTACCAAATGGTACTTGCTAAAAGATCTAATTGAAAGAGTCTCAATTTTGCTTTTTTAATTATAGGGAACCGGACTAGCTGGTGATGCTCTTCCTTTTATTATGTTTAAGTGTCTCTTCTAGTAGTGTGTGTGGTGATTAAGGGATTTTTTGCTGTCTAAAGTGCAGCTGTGGGTTCTGATTGTCTTTAGTAGTGAAATTTCTCATCTAGGTTTTTGATGATCCACCAAAATATCCCCAACCTTTAAAAAGTTATTTCTCTTCTGGTTTTGAATTTTGATTTATAATGATTGTGACCGATCTTTATTATGCCTCTATCTGTATCACGGGTTACCTGGGGTACAAGAGGAGAGGAAAAGATACATACTAAGTACGAAGTATATATTATGGTGATCTGATTCTATATGCACTTTGTGAACCCTACCTTTGGACTCAAATATTTAACAAAATTAATATTTAGTTGTTTGTTATTCGACTTCTTTATTAAGAATAGGTTATGGGTTAGGAGATATCTTTGTGCTCGAGTAGCTATGGAAATTTTTGATCCATATCTTTATACCATTTGGACTTGTGATTTTAATTGCCACCTCCAGTCTGCAAAATGACTTTCATTAGGTCTGTTCTTTTTGTCAGTTTCCTGTTGTAGCCTAGGTGTGTGAATTGGATGGGTTGGATTGGGCCTTGCCAATCCTAAATCTAGTCCAAAATGATTTTAGTCAGATAGAAGCTGCCTTTATATCCATTTTTAAGGGGAATTTCTATCCAAAAATTTGAAGAGTCTTGTTTCAATAAGTGTGCATTGATCCAAATCCATTCCTATCTGATCTTAATTTCGGGTTTACATAGTAATTATGTCTTTCAAACCCAATAATCATTTAATGAATTTAACCCATTATTAGATTGTCATGGATGCACGAGACTTCGAGAAATAGATTATTAATTAGTTCATGCAGCCAACCTACCCTTTGACTATAAGTCTTTGGTTTTGTTATAGTAAACCCTTAAATACGTTTGAAAATTAGAAACTTTAGAGAAAAAAAAAAAATACCAATTAAATCACATATCACAGAAATAAGACAGTTTTCTCATAAGAACTTTTAATGCAATTGATAGTGCATGTCCCTTGTGGTCAACCTAAGATAAATTCAGAGAGACAATAGGCATATAACGGGTTTGAAAAAAATATTTACTGAGAAATACAGAGAAGCATAAGATTCGAGAAAGAGAGAGAAAATGAAATATGAGAGGGAGAGATAAAAAGAGATTGCATATACTGGAAGTGTTGCTATGAATGGGGGATGGTAGTCCTCAATTAATGAAGGATATGAAATGGAAAGGGAAAAGGAAAAGTTTTTTATTCTGGTGGATATTATATTCAGATTATATATACTGGTTACTTTCTTTGTGCTCCAAGAATTGTAATATTGGTCCAGTTAAAAAATATGTTCTGAAATAGGATTTTCTACAGAGTATGCAAGCTGTTTATATCAAGTACAATCGATGTTATTGGGGGAAAATGTTACAGCAATAGTAGATTTTGTAATGCAGCTGAGTATTTGGTGAGCTTTGTCAAATGAGTTACGAGCTTCTAAATTGAATCATTTATTTATTGGATCGAGCTTGAATTGTCAAAGCTCACTTGTGCTGAGGTTTTATCCAATCATGCTCTAGTAGCTTGCAAGTTGTTTCCTCTCATTAGCACAGCCTTACTTGAGCCTGTTAATCCTTATCTAAAGTATTAAGCAGAAAAGAGGGCAAGATGGCTGGGTAGTACCAACTTTGTGCATCGTGTATTATTTAAGTTGCAATGTCTTAACATAGTTTAGTAACACCAGGGCTTTCGTATAAGTCAATGTAATCCCAAATCCAATTAATCCTGTCTAACAGTTGAATGAACTTTTAGGTATTTGATCTTGTGCTCCAGAAGAGTAGCTTCTATAGGCTTACCTAATTTTGTCAAGTTCTGTTAAAGTGGTTACATCTTCATGCCTAGACCACTATGATCTTCTCAATGATATGCACTTATATCTTGTCGGATTCAGACTTTGTAATAATTTCTAAAAACTTACATGGAAAGTTGAAAACATTATAAATTGATGTGCTAGTAATTTGCAACTGTCTCTGTCACACAGAGAAGAAGTTCTTTGGAAGGTTGGATGGATAAGCTATTATTAAATATTGATGTGTCAAGGAGTGCACCTGTGGCAATATTTCTGGAGTTGGAAGCTGCTGCCAGGTCATGTAAGTATTTTCCTGATAAGCTTAATATCTTTGGTTGTTTTTGTCTTGTATTCTTTTATTAATCAGCTTTTCTGAAAGCTCGGGAGTTGGAATCACCTTAGCAATGTCTCCATCTGACAACAGTTTAAGTTGAATGAAGTGATTTGATTTATATTTTATTCAAATTATATCAGCATTCAATGATTCATCTGCTGATGGAGTCTCATCAGTCGCCGAGTATCAGCCAAATTCTAAGGTCTCCATGACTGGCAGTGTTTCATCAGTCGCATCAGACTACGGTGATAGCACTAGTTATAATAAATCGGACATTGAAACACCTGGGCATGGAGGTCATGCTGGGGTTAATGAGGAAAAGTCTGCATCAGATATTGATTTAACTGGTGGAGCAGAAACTGCTGGTGCTAGCGTCAAATATAACAGGGCTAATAGTGATAGGAAGGATAAATCTTATGAAGATACCTTTGGAAATGCATCTCGTGATGAGTATGGAAATGAGATTCTATCTGAAGGAGAGGACAAGGTGATGGGCCATTTGACCAGTTTTATGTCAACCGACAGTACTGGAAGTGATCTAACCTCTTTAAAAGCTAGTGACTGGGGAACATCAAGATTTCACGATGAAGGTGGACCCAACTCCCCTGTGGGAGCTGATGGTCCAATAGATGATGATCTACAATCTCCTAGCAATTTATTGGTGGCTCTTCCATCAGATCAACGCCATAAAATCAGTAGGGTTTTCGTTACCATGCAAAGACGGCTGGCTACTGCTAAAGCAGATATGGAGGACCTAGTTGCTAGGCTGAATCAAGAGCTTGCAGTGAGACAATACCTTACAACAAGGGTACCTTTCTGTATCCAGATTAATCTTGTTTATCCTGTCTGTATTTGTTTAAGTATGCTGCATACAGCACCAAAGGGTGGTTCTTGCTCTTGTTCTTGATACTTTTGATGGTGGTGGTAGTTGCCCCATCACATTGTAATATTGCCCTCCTAGATCTGTTTTTACTCTAGAATTTGCTGGTTTCCACATCCTACTCTTTGCCTTCCTTCTAGCTTTGGCCTGAGTGCTAAGTGCTTTATTGTAGATTTATTGATTGTCTTGTTGTTTGTATATGAGTAGTCCTAGCTTGAATTGGCAGGATAGTCGTTTTCGACATTGTTTCTACCTGATACGATGGAGCCACTATATTATGATGTTTGTTCTTCATAATAAAGTCTTGTTGTTTATTTATCTCATGTAACCAAGACGTTAGAAAAGTCTTATGTGATCTTGAAGCTTGTATGCTATTCAAATTCCCAGTTATCTGTAGAAGGCAAGGTTCTATCAATGCAGTTGAAGAATTATAAATCAATTTCTGGAAATTGTACCAAAATTGCACTCAATGTTAAAAGCACAAAATCATAGGGCTGCCAATGAAAACTCCCCTTTTTTAGTTTAATGACCTGTCCCATCCCATGAACCTTCCATGCATTATGCCAAGTACTGTTTTTAATCATTGGCATATGAAATTGTAACTTTATATGCTCTTCCCAGCTCACAGATTTGGAAGTGGATCTAGAAACTACTAAAGAGAGTACGAAAGACAATATTCAACAAGCCTTTTCAGCTGAAAAGGAGAAGTATACTCAAATGCAATGGGATATGGAGGAACTTCGGAAGAAATGTCTAGAAATGGAAATGAAATTGAAAGCTGAACAGGTTTTAAATTGTACACTTATTGTAAGCAATTCTTTATCCATCCTAGAATGGTTTATGGTTCTTCTAATGACATCATGATGTTATGTTTCAGGATGAAAAGATGTGTTTGGCCTCAGAAAATTCAGCTATTATCCAGGAGAATGAACTGCTGAAACAGAGATTAGACGTGGCTAGGGATCAACTTGAAAGCTCACAGAAACATCATGATGAGTCTGAAACAAAATCAAAAACAGATTTGAAAGTTCTTGTTAAAGAGGTTAAGTCCCTTCGAAGTTCACAATCAGATTTGAAGGAGGAGCTGAGCAACTTAACAAAAGAAAAGCTAGAATTGGAGGTAATTTTTCATTCCAAGCCTAGTATTCCTTTTATTTTAAATGATTGATTGATTGGTATTTAGATGATTGCTCCAAGTTGGTTCCATTTCTATGAATCATATCTCCATTAATCATGTATTCTTCATTTGGGCATTCCGCTATCATCTATTTGAATTGTTTAATTATGCTTTCATGCCAAACTTATTAACTTCTCTTATTTCATCTATTTTCTTTTCTAGATGGGTTAAAAGACATTAATAAGTGAAATTCAACCATGGACTCTTAGTTCTCCATCAGGATCTTTTCAACTAAAATGTGCTAACCAGTCGTGCAAACTATTTCTTTTCTGATAGACTTTTATGTACTACGTGTTAATTTTTTGGTGTGCTCAGTGTTCTAACTTATTCTAGTATTATCTGATATCAGAGAGATCTCCAAAACGAGAAGCAAAAAAGTGTATATGCTAGTTCTGTTAATGAGAAGTTGCTGCATGAATGTTCAATTCTCCAAAAACGGCTTGAAGAATCCAGTGTAAACTTCCTGGTTGAAGAGGAAGACAAATTAGTTCTGGATACTTCACCATCAGATGCTATCGATCTTCTTACCACGTCTGATAATCGAATTGGTCTTCTTCTGGCTGAGGTACAATGCCTTTTCATGTTTACTTCATTTTCCGTGTTATCTTAATTAAGGTGATCGTTAACACCACCTTCCCTAGGGAACCATTGCTAATCTGCAAAAAATCATAAGCATGCATGGATTTGTTTAGCTTAGAGCAGTAGGATAAATTGTTGCTTTAATCGCTATTGGAAGAACCTATGGTGGTTGTGATATAATTTAAAGTCCCAAAATGCGTGTGCTGAGTTTTTTCCAAGTGATGATTATAATTTATTAGTGGATTGGAAGCCCCAGCACTTCAGAACAGATGAAAATTTATATATATACCCGGGTGCAAGATGCACCAAGGTTTTTTTTTTTTTTTTTTTTTTTTTTTTTTTTTTTTTTTGCTAATTTGATGATTCAAACCATCCTTTAATATAATCATCAAATTAAGCAAAAGATACCTTGGGTGCACCATGCTCCGTAAACCCGGGTGTATGTAACAACTTAACTAGTAAAATGAAAAGACCCTGTTCGCAAAAACAATCAAATTTTTCAGAAGTGGAATTTATTTCATGATAGTATAAACTAATGCAGTACGTGCTACTCCATATTTTGTATGGTTGTATATCCTCGTGTTATGTGCCAGTGAGCTAATATCTGGATTCTCTACTGTAAATCTGTAACCCTATACTTTTCCCTTTGCCTTCTATTGTCTCTACCTTCTAAGCCTTGTGCTATTGTATTTAGTGCCTTCATCTCAACATGAATCATAATTGTGACAGGCACAGCTGCTTGCACAAGATGTTGAATATTCAGCCGACAGATCAAATAGTACAACAGTAGATGAGCTACGAAAAATGGTTACAGAGCTCTTCGTTGATAATGCTACAAGAAGGAAACAAATAAATTCTCTAATCCACTGTGCTCTTAAGACACTTGACTTGTCAGATGAAGGTAAAGAGGTGCCCTCAAAACAAACGGTCTTGGGAAAGTTCTTGTGAAAGTTAGACAAGACAATTATTGTACAGATAAATTACATGTAAGACTTTATTAACTGAATGATCTTATGTTAGGAATAAAAGATTGAGCTTGTGCCCTTGATATAAAGATTGAGCTTTTCTTCGGTAAACTGGCTCAATTTTCATTCTCTTATATTATAATATTTTTGAGAGGATATCTGATGCTCATTTCATCTTCAATGGCCACACTTTCCAGTGAACTTCATAGATTTTTTTTTTTTCTTTGAAAGAAGTGGACTTCATAGATTGTCTAGTCATTAAACAAATAAAATCCGACTAATATGGGCGGTATGGTTAGTGTCTATTCACTTGTTTTGGAGCACCTTTGTGTTGGAAATCTACTTCTTCACAAATTTCGCAACAATCTTTCATACTCGATACTCATTACAAAATGACTTTTCAGAGGCATATAAGAATGAATTCAAGCTGAATGTAATACGTAAATATTCAAACAAAAGAACCTGTTCCTCTACTGTCCTTGAATAAAAAACACAGTATCACCTTTGAGGCTTTGACAGTTGAAATGACAAACTGATTTAAATGTGAGCGGAGATTACCATTCAAATTCATAAAGTGGGTATAAGCCTGGAGAAATTACAGAGATATGAACTACTAAGAATTTTAAAGTATGTAACAGCTTGACTTAGCTAAAATAACTGAGTTCACAGTAAAAATAAAAATTTAAAAAGAAACCTATCACTGTACTTTTTCGAGATCAAACAGCAGGCATCTTCAATCTGAGTCTCAAATTCTGCCACGAGATTCAATTGCAATTCTGGCAAGAGATGGCTGGAAAGGCGTGCTGAACTTTAGTAGGCTGGGAGGCCATATAGCAAAACATTTCATGCCAGCAGAAACTAATTTAGAGTTAACAGCAATTTTTACTTATCTCCTCCCCCGCCAAACATACTCATCATGTCTTTAGCAGAACCCATATTACCCATTTGTTTCATCAAGGTCTGCAAACCACCCATACCCCCTATCTGCTTCAACATCTGTGGAGGAAGAACCTTGCTCATATGTTGTGCGTTCATGTTACGTGACAAGGCACTCATTTCTCCCTTCTTTGGAATCTTAAGTCCCTTCATCTTGCTCCAGATCTTTGCAAGGCGTTTGTACTCCTCCAACATATCCATAACTTCTCTAACATGGCGGCCAGCTCCACGAGCAATCCGCATTATTCGCGAGTCAGTCATAAGTTTTGGGTTTGAACTATCCAACTCTGCAGCAATATGGTCAAATCAAAACAAAATCAATGTTTAAGGACTACCCAGAGAAAAAAGTGACATATTACAATGATATATCAACTACTTTCATATTATTATGACATATTTTTTAAAAAATCCCAGATTCAGAAACAAATTAATAGCTTTAAATTTGGTTCTACTGAGGGAGAATATAGCAGACGCAGCCAATACATGAAATTAATGATAATGATAAAACAATGCTCCCCCCCCCCCCCCCCCAAAAAAAAAAAAAAAAACAAAAAAAAAGGGGAAAAAAAATGACACCACCAGAATTCATCCTCCCCATAATTATATTAGGCACAGTAAAACAACATAATGACTATAAGTGTAGATAGAATATACACTACTCTACTATAATTATATTAGGCACACTAAAACAGCATAATGACTAAGTGTACATAGAATATACACCACTCTACAATAGAGGATTTTTAATCATCAATAACTTTCACATTGTTTAACCAGGGATGTTCTTGAAACCTGTGCTGCTGTGCAACATGATTGAATGGCATACATTCCTCCTGTTAATATAGACTTACCAACATAGCCTAGTTTTTACTTAATATTTTGAATATAGCAGCTGAAAATCAATACTCACAATAATAAATGTTAATGCACCAATTAAGGATGCATACTTCAAAATCCACCAATACGCCTTATTCTCAAAGGGTTTTTTCAGAACTTGTTTACAATGATTTGGTACTGCTGCACAGTGGCACACAACCATAGCGAGCATAAGGTTCAGTAAAATAGATGTCTCTGTTTTTCAATCATGATGTTATTAAAGAAATGCTCCAATCATATCAGTTAAGATATGTTATTGCCCTTTTATGGCTCTTGTTGCAACAAAACAAAAAAAAAAAAAAAAAAAAAAAAAAAAGGTCTTGCTAATTTAAGCCAAAAAGTAAATACTTTAATGCATTGTCACTTGTTCTCCCAAACAGAATACATTCAAGGAATCAAAACTTACCATCATCTGTCATTGAATCCATCATGGTCATATAACGCTTGATCTTTGCCTGGCTCTCCTTTTCTTGACCTTGGGGCATCAACTCAGCACTGAATCCAGGAAGCATTGAGAAAACCTAGGGTGAAAATAGTATTAGTAACACAAACGTTCCCTGGCAAATAAAAAGCAATGAGAGAACCCTGAATTTCAGAGTAACCATCTTCCCTGGCAAGAATTAACTAAACAGCACCTGTCCTGGTGGACAATTGAATAATTGATCATGAGTAGAGGGAACGAAAGAAAGAGGAAGTTAAGCCAGATACATGGCATTGATAGGAGTCTAATATGCTGTTGCTTTTAAGAGTAGAAAGCCCGAATAGCTAGGTATCTGGCATGCCACAGCGGACCAGAACATTGCAGAACTTGAATATGTAGCAACTAAATTGCAAAAGGCAAGAAGTCAGAGAATATGGGATGTTTAGACAATACCAAGACATGTCATATGAGGTAAAAAGTGTGTGAGATAAAGGATTACAGGAAAGAAAACGATTGTATTGATTAAGAGAAAGCGGCAAATAACTTAAGGTACTCGTAAAGTCGTAAATTGCCAAAATTTATCAACATTTTCAAATTACAGAGGCAATGAAGCAAAACCTGGAGTTTCTGATGAAAGTGACGCAGCTATAGCATACCTGACTAATAGGTCCCATCTTCATGATATTCTGGAACTGCTCGTACATGATTCTGAGGGTGAAATTCCCCTCAGATAGCTTCTGCAAAAGTTCAGGCTGCTGATCCATGGGAACCACTTCATGAATCTTATCCATGAACCCTGACCAATCACCCATACCTAAAG
The DNA here is from genome assembly GCF_001683475.1 of Chenopodium quinoa. NCBI lineage: Eukaryota > Viridiplantae > Streptophyta > Magnoliopsida > Caryophyllales > Amaranthaceae > Chenopodium > Chenopodium quinoa. The sequence goes on from NW_018744718.1 coordinate 750,697, forward strand.
GAAGAAACAGTACAACCATTCAGAATATCAGAGATGTACAGCCCATCAGGCAGAATAATGAAAAAAACAGAGTGCCAAATACGAGAACAGGTATATACCCAAAAGTCGGCTAACAAATGGCTTGACATCAAATACCTCGAACTCATCCATGTGCTCTCCAGTTCCAATAAATATCACAGGGCTCTTGGTTGCAGCCACACTGCACAGTATTTTTACAAAGCACTTGGGAGTTACACATAAGAACTTAAAAAAAGAAAGGAAGTCTAAAGCACTTTGAGAAACACTAGTTTTAAACAAAGAAATTATTTACAGTGCATAGATATATTACGAAAAGTTATTCATAAAATAGTTTTAAAGCCCACACTTCTTAGATCCATTATCATTCTTTTCCCTCTGTCAATGGTAGTGAGCAAGTCTTTCATAGAAGACAAAACTTTCATCGCAGACCAATTCTTTTATCTCCCCCAACAATTTAATTAAGCCACTGGTATATATAAGCTTCTCTTGATTATCAATCTTCCTATAAAATTTAAATCTTTGCTATTAGACTTAATTGTGTGTGAGCGAGCGTGCATGCATGTGTATTGAGAAGGGGGAGGATAGTTACTAGGAAAAATAATTAATCAATTTGTAAGGACCATAGTACTTACGCACTAAGAGCACCACCTCCCTTTGCATGACCATCCATTTTAGTAATAATCACGGCACCAACAGCAACACTTTGCTTGAAAGCTTGAGCTTGATCAAATGCAGCTTGACCAATACTACTATCCATAACAAATATGACAAGATCTGGTTTCTGCAAGGAAAGAAATTGAAAGGCTCATTAACTGCATGTCCTCTACTCAAAGAAGAATAGATAGAAAGTTGTTAACACAACAGAAGAAGATATAGTGTTAAATATAATACTGTTGCTTCAGCAACTTGACGCATTTCTTCAAAAAGAGAAGCCTCTTGTTTGTGGCGTCCACTGGTATCAACAATAATGAGATCACAGGATTCCTTTTTAAATCTTTCTACACCTTCAACAGCAATCTTCACTGGATCTGACTCCATGTAACTGTTTAAATAGTAGGCAATTATAAATATAAATATAATCAATAGTCGTCTACACAGATAGATCTAAGTATCTAACTATCAACTCAAGAAATATACAGAATACAATCGCTTCTTCTCCAGAAATAAATCTCCATTTCAACCAGCTTGCTGTCATAATAGCCAGTCCAAGGTATCTAAAAAGCTGCTCTATTCAGTGACTATGCCACAAGTACACTTCAGAATCATCTAAATAGGGGTATTTAAAATACTCCAAATGCATTTCAAAACAAATTACAATTAAATTCTAAAACTAAAGTACACGGAGAACTTCATAGTCAAGAGGTAGAGTACCTTCCATAGAAGGGAATCTTAGCTTTGGTAGCATTTTGCTTCAACTGATCAAAAGCACCAGCTCTAAAAGTATCAGCACAAACCAGAGCTGGTTTCCAACCCTTTTTTTGATGATAATATGCATATTTTGTACAGGTGGTTGTCTTTCCCGATCCTGAATATTAGAGCATGCAGCAATATTATACATGAAAAGCAGGGACGACTTTGTGTAAAAACATCATTTTAGAAAGAAGAGTAAAAAATAGTACTCCAACAACGAAGTGTAGAGCACATTACACCTCAACATTCAACTTACCTTGTAGACCAACAAACATGATGACACTAGGTTTTCCTTTCTTCGGAGCATAAGCTGGCTTCCCAGGATCCAAAATTTTGCAGAGCTCATTAAAAACAGCCTAAATTGCAGATTATCTGATTAGCAAAACACCAAATAATTTCACTTTACAACAAGATAAAAGTACAAAAGAACACCTGCAAAACATTGCGTTGTCTAAGCAAGCTGACAGGTCACACTATTTCTAAGGTCGTAGCATATTAACCTCATAACATTACAAATTCCTTTAGCTCATCATTCATTTTTTTTTTTAACAATTCACCTCATATACAACCATGCATATTGTGCCGAAACAACTAGTCCAATACAATCTCCAACCCTCTAGTTTTCTATCATTTCAAAGTGTAACCCCATCTAAGCATCATTCGATATCATCTATCACTACTAAAGCTAACCTTCAAATCAATTCACATTGCTTCACGAATTGCGAATAGGCAAGAAACCTACTCCGTAATTTGCAACTCACTTGAATTATTTCATCTCTCACTCCAATGACTTCAACCCTCTATCTCTCACCAGTTTCAAAGCATTTCCCTATCTTAAAATATTTTGCTCCTACCTCTCTAGTTACCGAAAACCTCTAAATCCACATACATAGATGTGAATTCGCAACTCGGCGAGTAACTATATCAAGTTCAATCATGTCAATACAACTTCATTTTCTATCTAATACCAAATTATCAACATTAAAGATCAAACAATCTGCCAAATTACAACAATTTCTTATTCAAAATTACAACAACCAATACCACAAATTCCAGAAGCCAGTTTCCAAAAAAAAAAAAAAACCTAATTCAATTCATGCAAACCTAGTAAAATCCGAACAATTCTAATTCACACTAGTATCTCAAACTCAGTAAAAGTCCTCAAAAATAGCAATTATACAATCAAAATCGAAAATTTGTAAACACGATGAAAAAATACCTGTTGAATAATTTTACGCTTGTTATGACCAGCAGCAAGATCATCAAGATTAACAATCTTCTTAATATTAGTGGTCATATCTCTAACAAGCTTGAATTGAACATCGGATTGCAAAAGAGCACGAGTTATTTCATTGAGACATTCATTCAGAACTTTCTCGTCGATGATTGTCGCATTGCTCATCTGCTGGAGAGCACGGGATATGGTCCCCCCTAATTGTGCTAACACCATGTTTGCAGAATTTGATTAGAAACCCTAGAAATTGAAATTGAAATTGGGCGTGATTGAACCGAACTAAAGAACCCTAGAAATCGTGAAGTTTGATGGAAGATGATTGTGTGAATTTGCGAGGGGAGTGTCCGTAGAATTGAAGAGAGAGAAAAGGGAAATGGGATTATAATTTATAATTATAGGAATTGGGTTTTATGAGGAAAAAAAATAAAAATACAAGTTTATCATCTTGGTAAATGCCGTATGGAGTAGTAGAAAAAATATCTACGGTGAAGTTAGTGTTTCATCACAAAGACACGAATAGTACAAAATTTTAACCATTTATCTTTTAGTTTGCCATTCGATAAGACATTTTTTCCTATTGAGTAAGAAAAGCTAGGTTAGCCCCTTTGATTGAGGAGACATAAAGCATTCTTTTAGATGATAATGGAGAAGAAAGGCGCAAAATTATCAAAGAACTAAAGTAAAGTTTCATGGTGGTATCCTTCTTTGCCATGTAGTATGTCGTCATATTCGTAACCCTACAACAATGGTGAACGGTGTGAGAAATCAAGAGTGTTCAAAGCTAATTCCGTGTCACAAATGATGTTGTTGATCTCCGATGAGATTTGATACGTCCTCATAATGACATTTATGACTACAAGATTATCGTCTTCTATAATCAGATTACGAATGCCAAGAAGTTAGCTCCTTTTAAACCTTCTCTTAGGTTCATTGCTTACGCTTCGAGAATTGAAGTGTTCGGATGGAGAGCCTTTGCCCCTGCAAGAATAAGGTTCTCATTATGATCTCTAATTACAAAACCAAAAGGAGCTACTTTCGTTTATTCTTGAACCTTCAAAGTTTAACTTGTGAAAATTTCTTAGAGGGGGGACCAAGCTATTTGAGTTGTATTTTGACAACTAAAATTTGCTCCAGACTTTGAAGATCTTGATCTATAAGGGATTATGGGTTGTTTTCATCGCTTATTTTAATATTTTGACCGTTGAACCATTCATTTGATAAAACATCTATGCTTGCTTGCACCCATTTGCAAGAGGAAATAAATATATGGAGTAATTTTTTTTAATAACCCAAGTAAAGAGATTCATACATGGTAATGTTATACTTATCGACTTCTCGTTGTGTCTTAATCAACCTATTTAATTTGATATCCAATTATTTCAGAAATAATCAGATGTGATATATTACAACAAAGTTTGGTCAAATCTAAAAATATCAAACACAACCAAGCATTGATAAAGTTGATCAACATCAACACTTTATCCATCCATACCTTGTATGATACTTGTGCATGATTCATATCATTATTATACTTGTGATTATATTATGTACTCCCTCTTTATAATCCATGAAATTTTTTTGTGAAAAAAAAAAGGTCAAAATAAATGTGAAGAACCTAAAGGATTAGATGGAGTGATATATTGATTAAATGGATTAGTCACAATGTTTATTAGTTCTTAATATAGTTAGTGCAAAATTGTCTAATCGACACCTTTTTCTGGTTGGAATTCCTTAAACAATTTGCAGACCTACAACCATTTTAGATTCAATCTTGTAGCCTTGTAGGTACTTTTAGACTATGTGCATTTAACGTGATTTTATTTAATTTGATTTTTTTCTAATACGGTCTAATTTTAGATTTAACCAAATTTTAACCTAATATGAACACTAATTTGTAAGATAAAAATTATCAATGAGATGTCATTAGTTTGGTATTTATATGTACTCTCCAAATATGATATTTTCATAAATTTTGCAACTACGAAAATAAATATATTCAACGATAATTAAACGGAAATAACAAAACATGATCTAGTTTGATTTGATTATTTCTTAGTAAAATTGATATCAACATAAATAAGTTGAACCGGATATAGCCCTAATGGCCTGCTCCTGGGTGTGTGTATGTATTTTTAACTTGTGGACTGCCATGTTTTGTTGATCATCGTACTTGAATTATACAATTGATCGACGCTCTTGGTAAACTCTTCAATGAGTTCAAGACCGTCATTTCATCTGGAATTGAAGAAACCTGGTTTCGAAATATGACCAATTTCTCCAATGCTACTGCTTTCCTAAGGAGAAAAGGGACCATTCCTACTCCCCGTTCGTTTCTATAGTATTTCTTTATCACTATTCTTTTGAGATGATACCTGCAACTTAAAGGAATTTCATGATCTTTACTAACAAATTCTTGTTCCAACTCCTGTGCTTCCCCGTTAAACGGACATAATCTGGCACAATAACCATCAACGAGTTCCTGCAAAGTAAACAACAGTCTGTAAGTAATCGATTCAATGTACATCAGTACATATGTAAAATGACACTAAATCCAGACACTAACCTCTGCAAAAACAAGTGTTTCTAAGACAGGCGAACAGTTAAGAAGGGGGAACAAGCCAAACAACGGTGTACTCGAGTAGTAACTATTTACCGCACCGCCCACGGCGCCCAGCTCTAGATGTTTAAGATTTGAAAACAAGGGTAAATGGTCATTTAAGACCTTTTCATCAACACATTTGAGCACCTACAACCACAGGTTAAAGTAAAGAAATCCAAAGTAGTTTATAAAGTAAAGAAAACATGAATTTCTTTTACTACAGAAGGATGAAAATAGAGATGATTCAGCTTAAAACAAAATCAAAGATTTACACATACCAGTGTCAAACAGCCTAGCAATGATAGATGTTGAACATAGGACAAGGGTCTTAAGAGGTTAAATAACATTTGATCAACATTTTCAGCATTTAGTCCATATATTTCATCAAATTGTAAGAATTCTTTAAATTCCAAAACTGCTTTAGCAAGACACTTCATTATTGTGATATTGTAACAATTTGGTAGAATAATATCATAATATTCCAAGTACTCTAAATTGGGAGTACTGATAAGCACACAAGCACTGTTATCGCCTATATCAAAAGGACAATTAGGCAACAAACAGAGTCTTCGAAGGGAACTTGATGTGATAGCGAAAATTTTGGCAACGTTCATAGAGGGTTTGAATGTAAGGTCTTCAAGTACAGGGCAACTTGAAACTAGCCTCGTCAGAAAGCCATCATCAGATATGACAGACGCAGACAAGAGGAGAGATTTCAAGTTTGGAAGACGATAAGTTGGCATGGTAAAAACATGATCAAGGCCGATATTGACCTCAAGCTTCAACACCTCCAATGTTTCACATGTGAAAATAGCTGGAGGCAACTGAGAATCACCAGGTTCGCTCACCAGAATACTAAGGTCAAGCTCCCTAAGGCCACAAAGGGTCAATGGATAAGAGATCCACGCATAAAGTCGCGGGGGTTTCAAGTCAGGGAGACAACTTGGCTGACACCCAATAAAAGTGTAACCATCAAAGTACACCGCATTAAAGTCCTCCCTGCTAACTTTAAGCCTAAACTTGGTAAGATACCGCGATTTGTGTACTTGGAGTACAGTATCAACAAAGCTCACGAAAGTAGGATAACGTTCAGTTGCATAGGGATGTTTCAAACAAAAAGATACAGGTGAAACATCAAAGTCAAGGCTCGTAATTAAAGGGAAAACACGCCTAAATCTCCTAGACAAGGCGGAAATAGCAGCAGCATCCTTGGTAGGAAGCAGAGATATGATCTGAATTAACAGTTCATCAGGCAAATTGGTGAGCCTATCAACCAATATTTCATTAACGTTGTGATTTTGCACATCCCTTGCAGTAGTACAAGTTGCAGTACATTGTTTAAAGCTACAATCCATTCGCCTATTTCAACTCTCGAAGAGAAGTGATTCTTGCTCTGAATAAAATAAATAAATAATTAGAAGACACTGTTGAATATCCGTCTATGCAAGTTCTTCCTAAACATTATCAAAAAGTCGAACTTTTAGAGATGGAAGGAATATAAAAATAAATTGTCTCTTAGTTTTATTTTAACACACAAATGACGATTATATTACTTGATTACCAAACCACCAAATACAAAATCACACTACCTACGTTAATTGCAACAAAATGGTATTATTTGTAAGACATAAAAAATTCCGTAATTAAAATTGATAGAACACATACATAGTCACATAGACGAACTACTACTATGTCTAATAATAAAATTAACTCTAACTAATAATAAAGTGCATAAAATTTCACACAATATCAAGCTTAAGCAATATTATTACATTTTCCCGAATTTCTTGTCAAAAGGGCTTTTTTTTTTTTTTTTTTGTGCAAGCAAAAGGGCAAATTTTAATTCAACGAATATCAATCAACCAAAATATAGACAACTAGAGGATTATAATATTGGATATTACAAGAAGGGTAAAGGAATTAGAGAATTTTCTAAAACTCGTCACTCAAATTTCAATCACCAACCTTAAATTTGGGAGAAAAATTCAAAAAGAATAAGTCGAAAGAGTGGAGAGAGAATTACCGTGGTTGCAGAGGGTTCTCGTAGAAAATCCAGAGGGTTACTTCTATAATTTGCTTTGCCTATATTCGGAGTGGGAACTAGAGTCTAGAGGTGTCAAAACTCCAAAACACACCTGATCCGATCCGATCCGACCCTAAAAATATCCAATTTAGTTTTGGACTCACGTGGACGTAACAACTTTAAAAAGTAACCTGACTCGATCCGATCTTATCAGACCCGATTCGATCATGCGAATTAATACCTCTAGTGGGAACGTGAATTTTAGAGGTGATTATTAACTTATTAAGTGGGCTTGGGTGAGTTATTGTTGGGATAATTTTTGTCTAGTGGCCCTAATATTAAAACACAAATTCTTATATTTGGTTATATGAGATTACTTTGTTAGTCTTACAAGGATTACTTCGTCATTATTTGTAGAATTGCAGGGGTTGCTCAGTCATATTACAGGAGTTACTTTGTTTTTTTTACAAATGGTCACATGGTGAGGCCAACCATATATAAGACAAATTGATGAATTTTGGTGTGAGAGGGTTAATGGCCTATGTTTTGGTAATTAAGACTTAGGTCAGAATCCGACTATTGACCTTAAATTTTCGAGACCCAAAAATACTCCAGATATCCTTGCAACAGGTGACTTCAAAACCGTGTGTTTTTCTTTATTCAATTTAACACAATTGGTGAAGCTTATCAAACCATACCCAAATCTAATGGCAACTAACTTGTGCACTTTGGCACCAACTCTTTGTTTCTCTCTCCCAACTTCCATCTACACCAAAACTTCACCTTTAACAATCACAGTCACAAAAACAACCATAAAAAACTACCAATATCAAATTCGACCTCCATTAATTCCTTCTGTTCGAGCTTCTTCAGGCCCCAATTCTTCTGAACCAACTTCACCTTCAAACTCAGTTACTCCTAATCTTCAGGTTAATACTCTATTTTTTTTCTCTTAATTTTGTTCATATTTTTTTCCCAAAATTCGGCCATTGTTAATCAAAATTAGGTACTATATGAATGGTGAGTGTATTTAATCTTGATTTTGTTGTCGTATCTACCAACCATTTTAAGCAGATGAAGATAATTTTTCAATTTTTTTGCTGGGATTTTTAAGAACCCATCTTAATTTTTTTTTATAGGCATATGAAAAAAAAAAAGGCACAAGTATGAATTATTGGATTCTTGCCTATGAGTTTGAACCTGGGTTTTAAAGTTACTTGCATGCTCACCTTTCATTTCTACATGAAAGTGTCTATTAAGATAACGGTCATGTGTTTTTAGTGTTTAGAGAGCCATAAAGGGGGCAGGGGTGAGAATCGATCCCAGGATTTCCTGGTATTGGGAAGGAAGCTCTCACCATAAATGTAAAATTGATATTCTTCCTCCGTTTTACTTAAATTGCAACACTTGATATGACACTACACATCTAAATATAATGTTCAATTTTAGTGAAACGAAGTATTGATTTTCTAGTGACATTCAAGGTATAACATTATACACTCCAACTTCAATACCCTAAAGGAATTTAGAAGCCACTCACAAACTTTGTGAATTAATTGTTCAAACAACTCTAGCAATGCCACCAATCTAAATAACCCTGCAGTAGACAAATAGTAGGATTTTCTTGCTTCTTAACATGATTACATGATGCATTTGCCATTAACAATGCAGGACGACGTTACATACTTGTTGAAGTTAGCTGCTGGTTCTATTTTCGGTGCAGCATTGATCAAATACGGCAGTGCTATTATCCCGGACATCACCAAACCCAACATAACACTGGCTTTGCTGATGATTTCTTCTCCTGTAGTCATATCTATTCTGCTTTTATCTAACAGTAGTCGTAAAGAATGACCCCTAATGTGATAGCAGGATATCGACACTATTGAATATCATGGTTATATGTTGAAGCAATGCAGACATTGGAGCCAAGAGGCAAACAAAGATTCAATTTTATATTATTATGAAGTTACAGCAAAATTATGTAAATCAATTGGCGTTTATAACAAACAACGATTTGAATGCAAAGTTTTGTAAACAATGTCTTTCAAATAACATCTTTTGTGTACGAATTTTTTTTATAAGCAATGACGAATTGACGATTGAACCGATATTATTTATTGATACCAGATTGAATGAATTTCACAAGAGGGCAGTAAAAACTTTAAGAATCGAGAACAGTCATTTTTTTCAAAAATTACAAAAGGTAGTTTAGTTGAAAGATATTATTAATAATTGATTCAAGAAAAATTATTAGTCTCTGCAGGTAAAACAATTGTTTGCATTCCTTTAACAAGAAAGGAGCGCGCTCAAACACCAAGTGGTTAATACTCTTCAATTTACCAATCATTGTAATTCCCTGAATCATGTCATCTGTTCAAAAAAGGGTCTATATATTACTCTACATTTGCGCATTGCATTACAATAGGTAGAAAAAAGGCACCATCAGCTTGAGCCATTTACAAACTGCGCAAAAGAATCAAAAAATTGTCCTAACTGCAGCCAATCTATCTGGTCAAGCAACCGATTCTGTTTACTCTCACTTGCTTCCTTCAAGGCATTTTTAAATGCATGCTCACAATAGAAGACATCAATATCACAAGCTGAGATCACAACTACAAATTATCCCTCAGCCATTTTAGAGCACCGTTTGCCACCGATCTGCCACAACCATTTATTTAGTTAGATGTGTAAATGATGCATAAACAGCATATGTAACCTCAAAAGACAATTAGGAATAGCTGATTGGTTACATACAATATATGATTCTATCAGAACAAAGTAGTATCCCAACTTATTGTATATTATGAGCATTTTTTTAGAAAAGTTGTGAGGAGAACATATTAAGCAGGAGTGTTTATGAAAAAAAGTCCTACATACTTGTATTAAATTACATAAACCTTAAAATTCGAGCAGCACTGTAAACCTGTAAGGATTTTTTTTATTTTTTTTTTTTTGGAAACCAGCCTGTAAGGATTTAGCGACGAGGAATGGAGAAAGCAAGAAAAGGCAAGATGCAGGAGGAAAATAACATAGAGGCATTACACTGTGGTTAGATTGGGAATTCGAAGGAAGGGAAACAGGGGATCCATTATCATCTGGATATGATCCAAACTAAAGTGACCTAGTAAATGAGAAGAAGATTCAATTCCCTTCCCCTTTTTAATAAACCAACTCCTTCCAATATTGGAAAGATTTGAAATAAAAGATGCAAGCTCACTTTCCTCCCCTTCCTTACTCCCGCATTTTCCCTTTCCTTCCCCTATATAAAATCTATCCAAACACTCTTAGTGAAAAAATTGAAGGTTGAGAATTGGTGAAAATGTAAGGAAGAATAAACCATGTTTATTCAATTATAATTTGCTCGAGCATATGTAATAATTTTAGCTGGTCTTGCGTGAGATGCACACTCCACCCTGAATTATAATACAACAATTCATCCCCTAATGAATAAAAAGACACCCTAACATTATATAAAATGTTTTATGACACAAATCACCACTAGTAGACTAATAATGTCGTACAAAGAGGTGGCAAACACGTTTGGATTGAAATTTACTCAGGTCCCTTTAGCGTGGATCATATCCAGATGATAGGTCATTCATGTCGGGTATCTAGTCAAAACGGGTCTATTATAAATTTAACCTAATTCAGATTATTTTCAGAGGGAGTCCATTCCATTTCAAGTAAAAGTTAGGTCTTCCAGTTTCGGGTACTATTCAGCCATTCAGGTATTACCCGGAAAGTAGGAACAGGTTGCTTTTCCACCAATATGTTGAGAATTAGACAGTTACCATTTACATTCTTGTGTAATTGTTTAAACCCATTTATCCTAGTTCAACTAGAATACATTCCAGATAGCAATTAAATATCTTCTAAAGAGAGGTACAACATATCAGTCTTCTTACAACAACAATATCCAAAAATGTGAATAGTAGCTCTTCCTCTATATTGCAAAATCCAATCCATTTACAAGAAAAAACCTTTTTTTCCATCTTTCATCAGTAATAAAGGAAACAGAAATTACCTATGAAGTGCAGCTAAATATGCAAAATGGCATTATTTAAGTGAAATCGACAGAAATACATGTAAATTATGAATCTTACCAATATTTGACACAAACCCACACGACAAACATCTCAATGAAAAGAAATTGAAAGCTCACTGAGAAAAGATGAAGTTTGAAGGCAGAAGTTAATTTACCCAGCAAAATCTTTTATTTTCTTCCACGGGTCATTCTGATCTCCTGATTCCTTGCTTTCCTCAGCATCAGTACTTGCCTGAGTCTCCGTCACTTCAACTTAACAGAAGGAGCACATAATTATTTTCTCATGATAGAAAAAATGGGAAGCAAATGTAGCCTTTTTCTATTAAATATGCAAAGTAATTATCACTTCTATGTGAAAAACCAAGATACGAGTATATCATTCTCAGTAGAGTTGAGTGAGTATCTAATGTTCGAAACTTTAGCTTCAAATAACAGTGTGATAAACAAATGAATCATTAACCTGTTTTCTACTACAACTTTGTCATGAAGCAGTGAGTCAGTCAATTGCCTTTCAAATCAAGGGTCTAACAAAGATCTTTTTTTATGATGAAAGGGTAAAGGCCATCTCAGCCGTGGCAGAGACTTGACATCTGCATCTCTTTTATAGGAGTAAAATCACTCACCGGCTTGTCGAGGCTGAGGACGAGGACGTGTACGGTTACTTTTCGTAGTACTAAGGACAGCAAGTTCTTCAAGTAATTCACGTTCTCGAACACTGAAAAAATGTAACATATATATAAGGGCCCTTTCGACTTCAAAGACAGATTTTAAATACATTTGGATCACATGACCAAGTACTCAAAGAGATAAAGGATTCAAACAATAGCGAGTGATATATCCAAAATCAGAAACAATTAAAATACTCTGCAACTAGGCCAACACAAGCTAAAAAACACAAAATGTTTCGTATAAAACATGAAGCCATATCAAAGAATAAAGAAAACAATATTCAATGATATTTTTCCTCTTTCAAGAGAAAATAATTGCTTTCGGTTTCCTTTTTATTTAATCAGCTAAAGTTCCATATAATTCACAATTTCACATAACATGCCAAATACCAAAACACGAAATTCCAACGACTGAATTAGAAATATTGCTGCTAGAAAGAGAACCAGGAATCTTTCTCAAAAGTGAAAGTATCATTGATACCTTGCTTGATAGAAATCATAGTTTGAGCTAAATTAAATACCCAAAACCATAGCTAACAAAGTGTAATTTGCAGCACCATGTATCACCATGCTAAAACATTCAACATCAACCAGATATTAAATAAAAAAAGTGAAGTATCAAGTATGAGTATGACAATCACAAACTTCAATTTGCAACGTAAACTGATGCAGGAAGTTCTCAAGGAAAGGAAATCTTATAAAAGGTAAGTACCTTCTGACCTCCGTCAAAAAAAAAAAAAAAAAAAAAAAAAAAAAATCTTTAACATACAAGATAATTAAAATGTGAAACAAACAACGCAAAATTTGCTCACCTGATGCGCTTTGGTATAGTAATTTTTACAGTAAACAAGTGATCGCCGCGTATGGAGGGTTTGTTGAGTTTCGGTACACCCTTCTTTGCAAGAACAAGGATGTCTCCTGGTTGAGCACCTGGTGGAACCTCCAAATCAATGGTCCCTTCAACAGTCTTAACCTGCAAAAGAAAAGGCAAATCACTATAAATGTAAATTTTCAATGAATGAGAACTGAAAAATGTTAATACCTCCATTACAGATCAATTAATGCAGGAAAGCCATACGTCTTATATCTAAGAGACTGGATTCCTATTATTCTAATACATCAAATAATAAAGAAAACTGCTCAGAACGAATACATCATCTGCCAACCTCACCCGGCAGTTCAACCCCATAAGTATATGCATGAATCGTAACATTTCAGATAGAAATAATTCACTAAAATTTAGACACTGACTTGGTGGGCAACAGTGTTTTACATGCATCACATAAATAGATCCTATTACTAACACACATACCTAGAACCATGAATAGTTATAAATTGGCAGTGTAAAATTACATATGTACATTATGTTTGAATCTTATCTTGAAGATTCTAAATCCAGCCTTTGGTTTTTACAGGTATCAAAAAATGGCTATGAATTATCCCAGAGGGAAGCAAAATGCTTCCAAGATCACAGCACCACCAACCAAATAAAAGAAAATTTTAAGAAAGGAAATCAAACATGACGGAAAACTTGCAAGAAATGGACAGGGTCTGTAGGACAGGTTATATTTCATTGTGAGGTTAACACCAGCTTATTTCTAGGCAATTGGAAGTTAGAGAGCTCAGGTCCATAGTAAAACAGTACCATCATCCAACAATTTCAAAAAATATGCCCCAGTTATGTACTATCAAAGGGAAAAAATAAATAAATAATAATAATCATGTTTCAATTTGAATTTGACCTTTATCTGAGCGCCATCACTCACACATAAACCAAGATTACAGGGTAATAAGTCAAAATACAATAGTTAGCAGTCTTAGCACACACCCCTGGAAGATTACCAAGCAAATCCTTGTTCACAGCTTAAACACACAAAACCACTTATGAATCAAGTAATCTGATCTGTTCAGCATAGTTCCTAAATTGCTGCAAGAAAACAGAAAAATGACTTTACCTTAACAACAGTGCCCAGTATGGCATCAATGTAGCTGATAGAAATTGCTGAGCGGAGATTTATACCATCTCTTTGAATATCTGGTATCTCTTCAATATCAAGGTAAACAAAAAGATCTCCTGGGGGACCCCTGACACTCAAGAAAATCTGTTTCAATAAAATAAAATATATAGAAAGCAGCCTGATTAGAAGTTACTATACATACCCTTTTGGCGCAGCATCACCCTCCCCAGCAACCCGGAGAACACTACCCCGGCTGACCCCAGGAGGAACTTTGATTTTGATATCCTTTTTAACACGAATTCTCCCCTCCCCAGCACATTTGCGACAATATTCTGCAATAACTTCACCATTGCCACCACAATTTGGACATACAGAAACCTAAAAAGACCAAAAGACAAGGCATATACTCATCTCAATACATTGCAAAACCAAGAATTGAGAAGCATAAGTCAGATACAAATTGATAATTGCCAGCTCAAATATTGGAAATGCTACGTCAACAAGATAACATTTCAATATGAAGATTATCAAGTAAAGTTATACACAAATACATACTACATTGGAAGATTAATTTCCAGTGACTATACATTTCAGTGAGGAGAATACTACAGTTAATTCAGTAGATAGACGCATATCATTTAACTAGTAGTTATCCAAATAGTTACAATTACCAACAAATAAGATATACGCTTAATTTTCTAGCATACAACGTAAAATTGCTGCTAAGTAATGTTACAATTGCTGCATTAACAAATTGATTTTTTTAACCTTTTTCTTAATCATCTTATCTACTACTCTGTATTTGCTAAGTTATGACTTTAGTAATCAGCAGTCACTGTTTTAAATTCCTCGTATCAGAAGATAATATATTATCTGAAATATAGAGTGTTCATAAAGTTCCTTATATCAATTCAGGCATGATACTTCCATGGTCAACCTAGAGCGGATCTATACTTCTCAACAACTTATTTAACTTCCATCCTGACAGATGCCATGATCCGTCTGTGTCACTCAGAATCGGGAAAAAGGATGTGCATGGGTCAACATCAGAGAGTCTGATTTTTTTAAATATCAAACTTTTAAGACGTGAAATTTTTTACACATATGTAATATTTATAATGTCAAAGATAAGTAGGAGGAGCAGGGAGGACAGCAGAAGCCCAGTATATCAGTAACAAAAGTAGGTAACTCATAAAAACCTTAGGAGTCATTATTAAAATCACGAAGATGCTCCTGTTTATTTGAATATGAGTCCTCTAAAATATTAGTAACAGCCCTAAGTAAACCACCCTCTTCTGTACCTTCCTCTCGTTTCTCCCAATTCTACCTCCTCCCTTTCTCTATCTTAAGAGGCCAATTTTTTTCATTCAAGGTGAAGTTAATTTTTTTTCACATTGGGTCCTGGTTTCATGACCAGAGAGAAGAATGTCCAATTGTGCAGGTGTCATATCCCTCTACATAATACCCAATTTACAAGGCCGCATGACTCATATCTTTGATAAGATCTACACATAATACGTGCTATTTTTAGTTCATAGCGGAGCCTTATTCCCTCTATGGCTCTACCAAGAGGCAAAAAAGGGAAGAAAAATTTAGCAATACAGTAACAAAAAACTCCCAGTCTGTATTAGATTGGTGACAACGAACTGCTTTTCTTAAGTTATTATTTAATTGGAAAGACATCTTGAGAGGGGTTGTCACCCACTCACCCCAATACAAAAGGAGAGCTGAAGACAAATATGCACACCTTCAAGCTAAATAACATTCACGGTATTTTATACAAAGTGTTACGAAAATAAACTTGGAACCCATAAACAAAAAGCAAAGCCACCAAAAGTTGGTCTATTTCTTCCCATTGACGTGAAACTCCAAATTGCAATTGGAGCAAGTTAAACAATTCAACAATCCATTTGTCCCGGAAACATACTTTTGAGCAACCAACACATCTTTGATATATCCAAGGTGAACCCATCAAACCCCATACATAGATAATTTAACATGTAACAGATGAGCACCCCAGTACAAAGAAAAAATAAGGGTGTACTGATTGTACTCTTGGTGAATGACTCGAATATGCTATGCAACTAACAAATTATGCACGAAAGATTAAGCTGTACTGACTGTACTCTCAGTGCTGACTCGAATATGCTATGCAACTAACAAATTATTACATTGGATTCTTCTTAATAAGAGCACATTTGACAAAGAAAATATTAGCACTTTAAGCATTTCATTCAGTATATAATAAAATTAGAGCAGAAAAAAACAACATTTTTAGCCAAAAACTAATGTTGAAAGTAGAGTTGCCTAACTTGCCTCTAATGTTTGTAAATTTGGTACAATTTTAATATAGAACCTTAACCAAGTATGACAGAATAACTTCTAACCTGTGAGAACAAACCAAAAGGCGTCTGCTCAGTTCGCATCACCTGACCCCTTCCTCCACAAGTTGAGCATATCCTCATCTTAGATCCAGCTTTTGCCCCACTCCCAGCACAAGCCTCACATGTTTCCAAATGCGAAAGCTCAAACTCTTTCTCCACCCCAAAAATAGCCTCAGAAAATCCTAAAGTCATGTCGTAGCTGAAACACTTTAAAATCATGAGTCAACTTCATCATCAATTTAGAAAAGTAGTGAAGAAAGAAAGTTCTATGCACTATATGAAAGCTTAAGAAAAAAATAAAAGCTTGGACCATCAAGAATAAAGTAAAGTAAGAGCAAGGGATCAGAAAATTAATAAACGGGAAATTCATAATGAGTTTTATAGTAGCTCTGAAAAATGGAACTTAGACTCACCGTATATCATCACCTTTAGTAACAGTAGCCTGTCGACGTGTTCCAAAGGCAGAATCCATCCCTGGGAAGCCACCCATACTTGCTCCAAAGAAAGTCTCAAAAAGATCAAATGGATTGCTCTTTTTGGGAGAGGAGGGATAGAGGGTAGACACACATCAGATATTGTTGTATAGCAGAAAGGGAAATACAAAGATCAAATTCAAAAACTTCAATACCGTGTAGGCACCAGCTCCTCCTCCAACAGCACTTTTCAGTCCATCTTCACCATACTGATCATACAAAGCCCTCTTTTTGTCATCTGATAACACCTGACAGTATTGTACATTAACGTTCAAAAGATAATATGAAAGGTCTGGAAATTCCACAGATCATAAGAAGAGATTCCGCCCAAGTAAGTCCAGCATTAGGGATTTAGATCCCACAAGAGGGCTTCATCACAGAAGCTAAACGTGATCTTTTTGAACAACTCCATTACTTTTAATTTAAGACAATGGAGCACCAGAAGTCATAGGATAGCTAGATCTTGTTAACACAAAATAAAGGTTTAGGAATCTTAGGATGACCGCAGTCACATTTTAAATGATCTTGCCGGTTTATTCCTATCTGGAGCACTGCAATATCCGCAACCAAGAATTTCCATCAAACCATCTTATATTGTTGATCAGTTTGATTGTGCTTTCAGTCAAGAAAAAAATTAAAGCCCTAAAGGCGAGGGGAAGGTAGTCCTACATGTTTTACACACAAGATTCTTGATGATGATTTAGATACCATGCTTAAGAATAGAGGGTTAATGAAGACCATGCAGCTGCTACTACAGGTAAGTGTCACTGTAAGTCGACCATTGTACCTGTGATGGACCTTAGACTATAGAGATGCCTAAGGCAAACAAGCAACGCCATAATGGATTCATCACTGTACAGCCTTAGCAAACTGAAAGAGTATTCTTTGACACAAACACAAATTAATATGACAATTGCCATTCACAATGACTTCATTTCACACTAAAAGCAACATTTGTTTTGGCACGATATTACAAGCAACTAAATAGACGATATTACAAGCAACTAAGTAAAATATTTCTTAAATTCAAAGCAACGTCAAATGAGAACCCCCTCCCTTTAAATTACCAATATATTCCCAAACTGAATTTTGTATCAATGGCAAATAGTGTTTCCATGATATTAGCAAAAGAAATAACATGCAGTACCAGCACGTATATGCAAGACTATCATAAAGCTGGACATAGAAGTAATAGATTAACATAATTGGAGTCAAGATACCATTTGCTCACTCTTTCCATGCAAAATAATGATCCAACATTGTTTCTTTATAACATGCATTAAATTGACTTTATCAAAGTCAAACTACACCAAACATATTCCAGCCTTGAGTTCTAAGCTAACCCAAATTCATGTTCCTTAACCATAGGTCAAACTCATTCTCTTTTGCAGGCAACCTTGATTGATCATAAATAGAATTAGGTGACAACCTACAAGAGGACGAGCAATATAACAATATAACATGCTGACAATCCACAAGAAAATGAGCAATACAATTGTAACAGATCATACAACTTCAGTTTATGTTTTAAGAACCTATAAGTTACAATAACAACTAGCCTTACTTTTGACATACCTCATAAGCTGCACTAATCTCCTTGAACTTATCTGTTGCTCCGGGATCCTTGTTAACATCCGGATGAAACTTAAATAGAAAGATAAAATCCCCAATCAGGAGCTAACATATGATAGGAATAAGAGATTACATATCTAGAGAGAGAGAACAGCTCTTTCCATGGACTAAGAACTATAGAGAATGAAATTTTCAAAGTTCTAGCGAATAAAACATAAGAAGACACAGAACTTCCTAGTCATGAATAGTGAATACGGAGTATATTTTAGCCTTAATACATTGCATTGATGTAAAAGTAAAATGCTTCATCATTATCTTCCAAAATTACTACTGCTAACAGCGTCATTGTCCAAATCAAAGTAGAATGCATAACATCAATTTTTAAAGTTCATCTTCATCTATCAAATGCATGATCAGTCAAGTATATATGTATTACAGGAAATTGAGATGGCTCAAGTTACACACATACACTTCACGGTCATTAATCTTTGCTTGAAGAATGTATTGCCACGCACTATTCCAATTTCACCGGTTAACAAAGAGTTCAAGTACACGAAAATGAGTACAATATCTAGTTCACTCTACATTTCCCAAAATTCAATTTATACGCATTGCTACAAATTACTCCTATCCACTCGAAACCAATCGATGATTCGAACATCTCCAAGATCCGCTACGAAACTAATCCAACTATACCAATTCTCAACATAAAACCCTCCAAACATACTAGTATCCTACAATTCTACTTAACAACAATCATAACCTTTTTCTCCTAACTACCTTATCTCAATAAACTTAATAAATAGTAAATACTTCATCATAATCATAACAAACATTAAAACCTAAATTCAAATACTACAAAAACTCAACTAACACAAAATCATCAACAAAAAATAAAAGTAAAAACTACCTGCCGAGCTAACTTTCTGTAAGCAGCTTTGATCTCTTTAACAGAAGCAGACCTAGAAACACCTAAAGTTGCATAATAATCCGACGAAGCAGCGCGTACTATAAACCCCCGCTTCCTCTTACTAAATTGTGAGTTATTCCGGTAAGCCGGCGACGGCGAAAGAGCGATAAAATTGCAATTCGACCGGAAACTGAGGCTTCCGCCGCCATTGATGAAGGAGGAGGAGCTTATCGACGGCGAATGTGAGCGGTCGGTGGATGCAGTGATAGTGAGAGAAGGTGAGAGAAGATAGAAAGGTGTGGTCGCCATTTTTTTGTATTTTTAAGTTTTGATTTTGTTTTTGTTTTTGAATTTGTTGATTTATGGATTGAAGGAGAAGAAAATGGGTAGAATTGAAGTGTTCATGTGTGATTATTGAAGGGTGTAAGAAAAAATGGAGGAGTTTGAGGAGGAAGTGCCCAGAAAAACAAAAAGATTGTGGTGTGGCCGTGTGAGAATGTGTGGGAAAAATTGAGCCTCTAATTTTACACTAACTGATTTCGTTGCCTTTTTGTTTATTGTTTACTCTACTTTTTTGGAAAATACAATACGGGATCGATTTATGGTTTTGTTATTTTGATTAAACCGTGGAATAAATGTTATTTATCAATTGGTACAGAGTTTTTTTTTTTGGTTTGATATTTGCTGGTAACACACTTTGAGAGTGAGGGGAAAAGAGTAAGAGATCCTCATCCTCAAAGTGTCTCTAGTGGGGATTAAACCTCTAAACTCAAGGTTAAAAGGTGCAATCCTTGCCACTTATCGATTGGTATGTTATACGTCATATGTATTCTCCTAGTCTTGAGTGGGATACAAATGTACATACTCCCTCTGTTCCCTTTTATTTGCTCCAAATGGGTGGAGTAATTTTTTTAATGAAAGGAGCTAATGAGAGAGATAAGTGGAGGGTTAAATGTAGTGATTGTGACGTGTGAAAGTAAAACTATGATCCTCACAACCAAAAATAGTATGGGACAAAGACGAACTAAAAAGAAAATGGGACAAAAATTTAGTGACAAATAGAGTACAAAAAACAGAATTTATTTTTTTTTTTTTTATTGTTGATTATATGGCATGATTGTGTATGATTTGGATTGGGTTATGTTGGATACTAGATTAAAACCTACTAAATTGATAGCATTCTTCTACTACTAGTATTTTAAATTTTTAACAAGATAGAGTTCCTCAGGACAAAAACAAAAACTCAAGTCCTATATTGTCCTGAGAGTGGCTCATGAAACATATTCCTACAAAGGTTTGTCCTAAACTCTAATAAAGCATGTAGCTAATAAAACATGATTCAAGAAATTAAATTGCTCCATAGTTGCTTAAGTAACAAGATTTACAATCACTGTGTAACTCGTGTTAAGCTAATTAAATGTTGTGAATTTTGAAGATAAATAAACCTATGGAAGCAATCACAGAAACTTTTGGAAAAGGAAATGACAGAAAGCTTGACATGGTATCAAAGTCCAAAGGCAAAATTTACAAGAATCAAATTGTTTAGCTTATCCTATCAACTTGCTATTTATATCACAGAATCATTTTATTGCATGTTGTTGCTCTCCTTTTGCCCGATTTTGGCTTCCTTGAATCAATTAACTTCAGCAAGAAGTTTTAGTTCACAGAAACTTGTGTTCAAAACTTTTATGTTCACCGTATTCATAAAGAATTAAGTTGCTAGATTCTCCTGGTTTCAAAAAAAAAAAAAGTTGCTACATTTTCCTTGCAACCGCGAAAAGATTGTACACATCTCCTTCTATCAATATTGTTCTTTTCCTTTTTTAAAAGCAAATAAATTTATCATTACATCTGATCAACTCGACCATAAATTTAGAAGAATAATATAAAGAGTAACATATTAAGGCCCTCCAAATTTTAGCTTAGGGCTTCTAAAATTCTAAACAAGGCCTTACATAGGTAATTCTTAACCTATTCATACTACAGTTATTACATCTTTAACTTAAAAAGCATCTCGATGAAATTGTCCAGGAATAGAGCTGCTTTGTTGAGCTTGCTTGAGATGCATACTCAGCGTATAATTAGTAATCTGCAAGCACATGGAAAAACACAGTTAGTTGGCGTAAAGTATTTGTAGCATGGCCTTTGAACGCTGATAAAATCTGAAAAGAAGAATGGGGGTGATATACAGACCTCGAGTCTCCTCAACTGCTCCTGATATTGTGGAAGTAGCTGCTTCAGTTGCTGCACTTCTTGGTTCTTATCATCATACTCCTTTTGTCGCTCATGCTGAATTTGAATACCACGTTTAAGGATACCATTATCATTCATAAGTGCCTGAATTTGCTGCTTCAGCATCATATTTTCCTACATTAAGGATCACCCAATACATGTAAGACTAGGTAATTCATTCTGAAGAAAAGCAAAACAGAATACATTAATTTATCTAACACTATACTAAAGGAGTATTATATTATACCTTCTGATAATTCTCTGTAGCCTCAGCAGTTGCACTATCCCTTATTGATTTCTCTAGAACTTCCAACACCTTAACAATACGGGATCGCAAGTCATCTACAGTAGTTGCACCCACCGTCTCTCTAAGAAATAATTCCACCCATTGAGCACCATCTGTTGGGAGGTTGCTCTGGGCAGAAGAATCAGCACTAGGAACAGCTTGTTGCTGCGCAGAAAAACCACCTGCAAAACACAAGACATGTTATAGATTCTCTCTTTTTGGACAGATAACAAACTTCAGCACCATACGAAAAGAATGGATAAAAACACACCTTGTTCCACATGTGCTTCCTCATGATTCACAGAACCCGGATTTTCCTCGGAGGATCCTAAACATAACTCATGCAGTCTTTTAATTGCAGCATCTATGTCATCACCACATTCATCCAGAGCTCTTTCTAGAGTCTTCTCACCAAAGGAAGGCAAAGATTAAACAATATAAGTGGATGAAGGCTAAGCAACAAAATGCACACTGCAAAAAACTAGCTCCCAGAAACTACTAATACCCAGTAAATGACATAAACATAGACAATGCAAATAAACAACAATACAGCATTACGCACAACATAAAATACAAGCGCAACATTTGGCCATCCTTATGTGACCACAACTCTCGAACCTAATCAGCCACCTTCTAATGTTAAGTAAGATGAAATTTAAACTTTCCCATATTACTCTAAATGATACCCTAATAAAAAATTTAAAGAAACATAAAACCCTTAGCATCAGGCAATTTCTACAGTTTAAAGCTAATTTTTTTGTTCGTTTGCTCATTCAAGGGTCTTTATATAAGCATCTGGGCAAAATATAGCATTGGTTGTTCCATGGATACTATGGTGAAATAAAGACAGTTTAAAATGGGGAGTGATTTAGCTAAATTCCTATTCAAGGACCCCAAATCAAATGTAGCCTATTATTTAGTGACTCGGGAAGACAGGGTATATGTATTACCCAAAACCGGCGAAATTTCATATGTTGACTCCTAAATCTAATGAGACAAAAGAGGACCAAACTGTAACAACAAAAATTAGACAATATACCTACATCTTCTGTCCAAAAGAATGTCTTAATCAATTAATTCCAATACATATTTATGTTTGAATCATACTTTGAGTGAAAATTCATTGATTAATTCAGCACCATTGATTAATTCAGCACCATTGATTAATTCAGCACTACTATTGTCTGTGAAATTGTAAATTGACCCAATACTATAAATCAATACTAAGTAAGCATCAACGGGTAACAAGATTAAGCGATTGTGGTCATACCGATGTCAACTAGCTTAATTAGTTAAAGTCTCGGCCTCTCAAGGCCTCGGATCGAATCCCGTCTATAAAAACAAACAACACTACTAATTCCGACACCAAAGCAAACAAAGATCCTACAATAACAATAAAAATAATTCCAAAACAATATAATCTCAATCAATTGAAAACGAAGAATTAAAAAAAAAAAATCTATATTACCTGATGGTCCATGCGAGGGAAGGCTTCCCTGAGCTTATCAAGAAGAGAGCTCCTCGGCGGCGGAGACGGAGGCGAAAATGGCGAGAATCGAACAGGGGAAGAAGACGAACAACGAAGCTTCTTAGAGACAGGTGTGGTGGAAGTTTGTTCTTCAAAAAAAGATCTCTTTCCACACACAATTGCAGACATCTTAAGATGCTTCTCGATTATTTCCGATCTCAGAGAAATCCTCTGAGTCTCAAAACGACCCCAGAAGTAATCGAATCCCCAATTTCCCAAAATCCAACGTCGATTGAAATTTGAAGGATCTGATTTCGAATTAGGAAAAAGGGATAAAGGTTGTGTAAGTTAGGGTTTTGAATTGGGGATTTTTCTGAAATTGGGGGTTTTGAGAGAGAAAGACAAGGAGGGATTTCTGGTTTCTTGTTGCTGGTTTGAGGGCTTTATATAATGTGGTCAAGGTGTTGGCTTGGTGGATCGGCCAATCCAAACGAGTAATTGTGCCGTAATTATTTTTTTCCTCTTTTGGAGTATTTATTTCCTTTCTACTTTATACGATGTATATGAAGTACGAGTATTCCGAATCTCTTACCTACAATACCCTCCTCCTAGATGCATAACTAAGATACGCAATAGGAGATTAGAGTTGTTGACTAGTTCTCTGACTTTTAGGCGTGATACTCTTCTCCTTACCTTTATACGTAGGGCCTTTTTTCTTTCGTTGAAATTTAGTTCAGTTCAGCTCAGCTCACTTCAGCTCAGCTCTTAATTTACTTCTAATGATATTGCTAATGATATAATGCCAAATAATAATAATAATATTAACAACAACAACAATAATAATAATAATAATTGAAATAATAATACTAATAATAATAATCAATAAATAATAATAATCATCAATAAATAATAATAATAATACTAAAAATAATCAATAAATAATAATAATCAAAATTAATAATAATAATAATAATATGTACATTTGTATATACACATATGTATAGTAATAAATAATCAATAAATAATCAAAGATCACTAATCCGTAGTTAGAAATCACTAATTAATCAGTTCAGTTCAGTTCAGTTCAGCTGAGTTCAGTCAATCGGAACAGGTTCATAGTATAGAAAATACAATAAAATAAACAGAGTAAAAATTACATCACTTTGACTTTATAGGTTATTCATATATAAATGTTGACTAAATAACAATGAAAATGAATATTAAATTGTGTTGTTGAATTGTAACACATAGTGATATTATACCAACAATATTTAGTTTGTGAACTCTTTATGTGAAATTAAAACTTAAATAATTTATGTTAAACTAGTATTGAATTATTGATAGCAGCTATTTTTTGTCTCTAACTGATATATTAGCTCTACAGATAGTCAAGTTGAATGGATAGAAATACCAAAAACATTCTTCTTTATGTAAGTTTCTCTATCATTAGTTCATTACCATGCCACAAGATATACAATCCTTAATTTTATCATCGAGGAAATTTGCACATATTTAATCTAACAAACAATATTTAAAGAGTGAAAAACCATTTTGGGACATTGTAAAATGAAGATAATTTGTTGAACTTTGAAGTAATATAATAGATGAGAGAAAGGATGGATCTAGGTATTTTATGTAGGCCGAACCAATTTTTGTAAAGCTTAAGTAATTGTTTGATAAATGTACTTAATGTTTGATTTTTATGACAAAGTATAAGAAAGATTAAAAGATTAGTAAAAAAAAAGAAATAAAAGGGGGGGGGGGGGGGCTAGCTGGCCAAGCTGGTTTCAAACTCGTAACAAACAATCTATTAGATGTGAGCAATAACCAAGTCAACCAAGTTACATTCCCTTTTATTAGTACGCAACTTAAATTTGTTATACTTCCTCCATTCTTTTATTATTGCACCACTTGCTTTTTTAGCAAGTTTCATAAATATTGCACCATTTCCTGTTTAGGAAAAAAATTATTTGTGTTCACACTACAAATACCCAACATACCCTTGCCTTTTCACACTTATTTTTTAGTTTATCAATATGTCACGTGGACAATTTTGTATTTTTTACCTTTCTCTCTCTTACTTTTTTCCACTATCAAAATATTTGTACTCAATTCCTATGGTGCAATAATAAAAAAAACGGAGGAAGTATGTTTTTTGGATCGGGGGGGGGGCGGTGGCTTGGGTTGGCCACCCCCTGAATTCGTCTCTGGATGAGAGAGGGGGGAGAAACTTATAAAAATTTATTCAATCCATTGAAAAATGTCTACGTATACAATATGATCCCATGACCATTAGATCATTCCCAACATAAATCCATTATTCTTATGACTCCACCAATAGAAACTAATCATGTAGGATATCAATATGTCATATTCCTATACATTAGGATGTACCACTAACAATTTGAAGCAAATACTCCAAGATAGTTTGATTTCTACAATTCCTCTTCTCAAGGTTCAATTGTCTTTTTTAATTTTTTTTATGCTTCGCTTATCCTATGATTTTACGATTTTTATCCCTTTAATTCCGAACTTATGGAGTATAGCATGATGTGATGGTTTTATAAATAAGATTAATAGTTTCTTTGACTTTTCTATTTATCAAATAAGATCCAAGAATAAGTCAAGTGAAAATCTAACAAATTAAAGGTTAAAACATATACAAATGGAGACATGTAACAAATGCTACATTGCACCTAAATTTTTTCACTGGAATTACAAAGATGTAGTTGAAGTGTACGCACCAAACTACTTCTCACTTGTTAATCAACATCCCGGGGTTATCATTAATGTAGTTAATTTATACTTCGTATTTGGCTTTTAATCATGTGACAAAATACCATGCTTAATGTTAGACATCCAAGTTGAATTTTGCATGTTTGCAGTGTATTTCATTACTCAGTAGTTTTGCATTTTCTTACAACATTTTCCTCCATTTCATTTAGGTTGTTTAAAGTTTACAATATCAAGCACGATTTTGATTCAAATTTGTTGACAAAACATGGGTGCAAGTTGTGGCATAACTTAAAACCGTCAAGTTTTGTACAATATTATTACATGGCAACATTAATATAGTAATAAATCATCATTCTTCACAATTATAATACCAGGTAATCATGATTTGAAGTCATAATATTCATAAACTCTATGCTCATTATCCTTGAGCTCACATCACACATCACATATATTTCAATTTTCAAATACTCATATATGCTCAACTAGTGCACACCCTACCAAAATATGAGTTTCAACGAATCACGAACTAGAGCTCTCAACTCGAGTCTACAATTAGTTAAAGTCGGGGCTAATTAGTTGAGGTCATATCATGTAATGCACCGTATTAACTCATTGTGCATTTATGAATTAGTTGTACTCCGTATAAAAATAACACATCATTACTTTAGTTAATCATCGCAGGTTGAGTCGTGCTAGTTTTCATTACAGAGTAACTCTAATCGTGACACTCCATGACCACCATCCTCGGCCCAACCCATCTCCTTTTAGCCCATATCAACGCCATTTCTCGAACACACACAAAGGTCGGTTTCTTGCTCATTCTACCGCCTTTCACTCTTCCTACTTATATTCTTCACTCTCCTCACTCACATCCTGTTACTTAATTTCTCTCCTCGAGAGAAAAAAAAAAAAAAAAAAGCAAAAATATCTTCCCTCTTATTTCTCCATTTTTACAATAAACCCTAACTCAAATTATCCCCAATTCATCTCTCTTTTCACCCCCAATTTCTCAATCTTCGTACTTTTCTCTCTCTTAGGGTTTTAAAATTTGCATCTGCTGAGGGTTTAGGGTTTTTGCGTGTGCGATGTGGAACGGGAACAATCCCATGGCGCCACCGCCGGCGCCGGGAACTTCGATTCCACCTCCGCCGGCGATGCAACCGTCGTATACAGTGCTGCAGCCGCCTCTGCAGCAGCCGCAGCAGCAGGAATCGGCGGAGGAAGCTGAGGCGAGGTTGGAGGAGAAGGCGAGGAAGTGGATGCAGCTTAATTCGAAGCGGTATGGCGATAAGCGGAAGTTCGGGTTTGTTGAGACGCAGAAGGAGGATATGCCGCCTGAGCATGTTCGGAAGATTATTCGGTGAGTTTCGATTGTTTCGAATTTATAGTGAGTTTGATTGTTTAGGTTTTGGTTGTAGTTTGTATTAGTATTTGTATGGTGATTATGATTATATGAATGTACTTAAGATGGAAAGAGGAATGGTAGTTGCTGTGTTTGGGGATTGCTGAGATCTTGTGGATTGGGTGTTGTGCTGCAATCGAGTCGAGTTTTGGCTGAGTAGTGGAATGCTCGATTAATTGATTTTGATATGAGTAGAGTTTTAGCTGAGCTATGAAATTCATAGGCTCAGATTTGTTCATTTGCTATTGCAAAACTTGATTGTTTTCAGGTTATTTAAATATTGGTTGAGTATGCTCTAAATTAAAGTTTTTATTAATTATATTTGTGAAATTGAAATTGGCACATTGAGGAGTTTTATTGTATTTAAAATGTTGCAAATATAAATGTGGATATCATATTATGTTTTTATGCTAAATACGAGTAATGTAGTAGAGTCTACTGGGAACATAATTCAGTGGAGCAGAGAAGCATTGGATGTCACCGTATCGGAGCTCAGCTTGTTTGCTTAAAGAGCTTGATTTTTTTTTGTTCATAAACAATCCATATTATGTTCCCGAGTCTTTATAGCTTCTACAGTAAAACTTTGGCTCATTTGCAGTCTCAACGAGCTAGGAGTGGGTTATATTAGGTGTGGGTTAAGAATCTTATAATGGTCGTCAGTTGTTGTCGTTGAATAATGTTCTGTTTCTCTAGGATTTTTGTTTTTTTTTTTTTAGTATTTGCTAAAATGGAGGTTTTGCTCCCTTGTTTCAGAGATCATGGTGATATGTCTTCTAAGAAATTCCGCCATGATAAACGTGTGTACCTTGGGGCTTTGAAGTTTGTTCCCCATGCTGTCTACAAGCTTCTTGAGAACATGCCAATGCCTTGGGAACAGGTAATTATATAACATTTTCAGCCATTTTGTAGCTTATTCATCTTTTCAATAAAGGGAATTTAGGACTGTTAATGGGTTGAATGAATATTAAGAAATATATCTGGGATACTTTTTACACTAGCTATAATATGTGTAAATTTTATGATGAGGGATCAATGATTTATAATGAATGTGATTTGAGCTTCTCTTGAAAAAGGCACGTTTGCTCTTAGCATTCTTGTTTATATGCATATTAATGGGATATCTGCTTGAAATTGACCCTTTATTTATTTGTTTTTAGGTCCGTGATGTCAAAGTTCTTTACCATATAACTGGAGCCATCACATTTGTAAATGAAATACCATGGGTGGTTGAACCAATCTATCTGGCTCAGTGGGGTACGATGTGGATTATGATGAGAAGAGAAAAGAGAGATCGACGGCATTTTAAACGAATGAGGTTTCCCCCTTTTGATGATGAGGAGCCTCCATTGGATTATGCTGATAATGTTTTAGATGTGGATCCACTGGAACCAATCCAACTAGAATTAGATGAAGAAGAAGATTCTGCTGTTTATACATGGTTCTATGACCATAAACCTCTTGTGAAGACAAAGCTTATCAATGGGCCAAGTTATAGAAGATGGCATCTTTCACTGCCAATTATGGCAACTCTTTATAGGTTTGCTGGACAATTGCTGTCTGACATGGTTGACAGGAATTACTTTTATTTGTTTGACATGGAATCATTTTTCACTGCAAAGGCACTGAACATGTGCATACCTGGTATGTCATAGCTATCACTTTTAATTTATTTGTATTCTTTGATTTCTGTAATTTCAAAAGTTTGTGTCTGTAATATAGCTATATCAGACTTTTTCTAATCCCATATGCTCCACATATATGGTAATTTGGTAAGATACTGATTCTGGTGGAATATATTTTACCATTTTTAAGCTTATAGTTATATCCTATGATAAGTTTTGAATAAACCAATGAGAAATGTTTTATATGGGACTAAGGCTTGGATTGATTGATTGAAGAAGAAATGTTTTGAGAATTTGTAAGGCCTGATAAATTTTTCGCTGGGGGGAGGGCTTGACGGGGTGGTGTGGTGTTATTTGGCCATTAAGTTTAGCACTGAGCAATGTCCAACAGCTCAAGTCCATGTTTGCCTTAAAGTTCGTTAAGGTGATTAGGGGAAACCATTTTGACTTCATGGAGTGCTTTTTGAAGCACGTTTGAACTCTAGCTCCGAGTCATGTAGCAATGTTGGCATGTCCTGTAAACAACTTTATTTTTTTATTGCACCACTATTCTATTGGACTGATGTTCATTGTTTTACTGCATGTGCTTTTGTCGTAGAAGTGTCAATAGTTATGTATTGTTTGTAATGAGTTTGCTTTTACACAATTGCAGGAGGCCCAAAGTTTGAGCCCCTGTATCGTGACATGGAGAAAGGAGATGAAGACTGGAATGAGTTCAATGACATCAACAAACTCATTATCCGGTCACCTCTTCGAACAGA
This sequence comes from Chenopodium quinoa, assembly GCF_001683475.1. Classification (NCBI taxonomy): domain Eukaryota; kingdom Viridiplantae; phylum Streptophyta; class Magnoliopsida; order Caryophyllales; family Amaranthaceae; genus Chenopodium; species Chenopodium quinoa. The sequence continues at coordinate 780,501 of NW_018744718.1, forward strand.
ATATCGGATTGCATTTCCACATCTGTACAATAATAGGCCTAGGAAAGTCAGGCTTTGTGTATACCACACTCCAATGGTGATGTATATAAAATCTGAGGATCCTGATCTTCCAGCATTTTATTATGATCCACTGATTCATCCTATTACCTCGTCTCATAAAGACCGACGTGATAAAAAAGTTTATGAAGAGGATGATGACGATTTTGAGCTGCCTGAAGGTGTTGAACCATTGCTTGGTGACACCCAATTGTACACCGACACAACGGCAGCTGGAATCTCATTGCTGTGTGCTCCACGACCGTTCAATATGAGGTCTGGTCGTACTCGACGTGCTGAAGATATACCACTGGTTTCAGAGTGGTACAAGGAGCATTGGTAAGCGAGCCTGTAACTCCTTTTTTGCTGCAGTTTCTTTAGCTTACTAATGTATGTCCTTTGTATTAAATGCTCACTCCTGACAAATTTTGTCTTTTGCAGCCCTCCTTCATATCCTGTGAAGGTTCGAGTCAGCTATCAGAAGTTGTTGAAATGTTTTGTGCTGAACGAGTTGCATCACAGGCCACCAAAAGCTCAGAAGAAGAAACATCTTTTCAGATCTCTTGCAGCTACTAAGTTTTTCCAGAGTACTGAACTGGATTGGGTTGAAGTTGGCCTCCAGGTCTGCAGGCAAGGTTACAACATGCTAAACTTGCTTATTCACAGGAAAAATCTGAACTATCTGCATCTGGATTATAATTTCAATCTGAAGCCAGTTAAGACACTTACTACCAAGGAGCGTAAGAAGTCGCGATTTGGTAATGCGTTTCATTTGTGTCGTGAAATTCTCCGTTTGACGAAACTTGTGGTTGATGCCAATGTTCAGTTCCGTTTGGGTAATGTGGATGCTTTTCAACTTGCTGATGGCCTGCAATACATATTTTCACATGTTGGACAATTGACTGGAATGTACCGTTATAAATATAGGCTCATGAGGCAGATTAGAATGTGCAAGGATCTGAAGCATTTAATTTATTACCGTTTCAACACTGGACCGGTTGGGAAGGGACCTGGATGTGGCTTCTGGGCACCAATGTGGAGGGTCTGGCTCTTCTTCCTTCGTGGTATAGTGCCGTTGCTGGAGAGGTGGTTGGGTAATCTACTTGCTAGACAATTTGAAGGTCGGCATTCTAAAGGAGTGGCAAAGACAGTTACCAAGCAACGTGTTGAAAGTCACTTTGACTTGGAGCTTCGAGCTGCTGTTATGCATGATGTCCTTGATGCTATGCCAGAGGGTATTAAGCAAAATAAGGCGAGAACCATCTTGCAGCATCTCAGTGAAGCTTGGCGTTGTTGGAAAGCAAATATCCCCTGGAAGGTTCCAGGATTGCCTGTTCCCATTGAAAATATGATCCTGCGTTATGTGAAAGCGAAAGCGGATTGGTGGACTAATGTTGCTCATTATAACCGTGAACGTATCAGAAGAGGAGCTACAGTTGATAAAACAGTTTGTCGTAAGAATCTTGGGAGGTTGACTCGTTTGTGGTTAAAAGCAGAGCAGGAACGCCAGCACAATTATCTGAAGGATGGGCCTTATGTTACACCTGAAGAAGCTGTGGCTATCTACACTACCACTGTGCATTGGCTAGAGTCAAGGAAGTTCTCCCCAATTCCGTTCCCACCCTTGTCATATAAGCATGACACCAAGCTTCTTATCCTTGCCTTGGAGAGGTTGAAGGAATCATACAGTGTTGCTGTCAGATTAAATCAACAGCAAAGAGAAGAATTAGGTCTGATTGAACAGGCTTATGATAACCCTCATGAGGCATTATCTAGAATTAAACGTCACTTGCTCACACAGCGGGCTTTTAAAGAAGTTGGCATTGAATTTATGGATCTATATAGCTATCTCATTCCTGTGTATGAGATTGAGCCACTTGAAAAAATTACAGATGCTTATCTTGATCAATATCTGTGGTATGAGGGGGACAAGAGGCACTTGTTCCCAAATTGGGTGAAGCCTGCAGATACTGAGCCACCTCCTCTCTTGGTGTATAAGTGGTGCCAAGGAATTAATAACCTGCAAGGTATATGGGATACAAGTGATGGACAATGTGTGGTGATGTTGCAGACCAAATTTGAGAAGTTCTTTGAGAAGATTGATTTGACTATGCTCAACAGACTTCTGCGGTTGATTCTGGATCACAACATTGCTGATTATGTTACTGCAAAGAATAATGTGGTTTTGTCTTACAAGGATATGAGTCACACCAACTCTTATGGGCTGATACGGGGTCTTCAGTTTGCCTCATTTGTTGTACAATACTATGGCCTTGTGCTTGATCTTCTTCTTCTGGGTTTGACCAGAGGTAGTGAAATTGCTGGTCCACCCCAAATGCCTAATGAGTTCATGACCTTTTGGGATACAAAGGTTGAAACCAGGCATCCTATTCGGCTGTATTCTCGTTATATTGATAAGGTGCATATATTACTCTGGTTTACTCATGAAGAGGCCCGAGATCTGATCCAGCGGTACCTTACTGAGCATCCTGACCCCAATAATGAGAATATGGTTGGATACAATAACAAAAAGTGTTGGCCCAGAGATGCTCGCATGAGGCTCATGAAACATGATGTCAACTTGGGTAGAAGTGTTTTCTGGGACATGAAAAATCGTCTACCACGGAGTATCACTACTTTAGAATGGGAGAATAGTTTTGTTTCGGTCTACAGCAAGGACAACCCCAATCTGCTATTCAGCATGTGTGGATTTGAGGTGCGGATAATGCCTAAGATTAGAATGACACAAGAAGCATTTAGTAACACCAAAGATGGGGTTTGGAACTTGCAAAATGAGCAGACCAAAGAGCGAACTGCTGTTGCTTTCTTAAGGGTTGATGATGAACATATGAAAGTCTTTGAGAATCGGGTGCGGCAGATTCTTATGTCTTCTGGCTCTACGACATTCACGAAAATAGTCAACAAATGGAACACTGCCCTTATCGGTCTCATGACTTACTTCCGTGAGGCGACTGTACATACTCAAGAGCTCTTAGACTTGCTGGTGAAGTGTGAGAACAAAATCCAAACTCGTATTAAGATTGGATTGAACTCCAAAATGCCTAGCAGGTTTCCTCCTGTCATCTTCTACACTCCAAAGGAAATCGGAGGGCTTGGAATGCTGTCAATGGGTCACATCTTGATTCCACAGAGTGACCTACGTTACAGTAGACAAACCGATGTGGGTGTAACCCACTTCAGGAGTGGTATGAGCCATGAAGAGGACCAGCTGATTCCGAATCTCTACCGATACATACAGCCGTGGGAGAGCGAGTTCATTGATTCGCAGCGTGTTTGGGCTGAGTATGCATTGAAGAGGCAAGAAGCACAGTCGCAGAATCGGCGTTTAACCCTGGAGGATCTGGAAGATTCTTGGGATCGTGGAATACCTCGAATAAATACCTTGTTTCAAAAGGATCGTCATACTTTAGCATATGATAAAGGTTGGAGAGTTCGTACTGATTTCAAGCAATATCAGGTTTTGAAGCAAAATCCTTTCTGGTGGACGCATCAGAGGCACGATGGAAAACTTTGGAACTTGAACAATTACAGAACTGATGTCATTCAGGCTCTAGGGGGAGTGGAAGGTATTCTGGAGCATACTCTGTTTAAGGGAACATACTTTCCAACATGGGAGGGTCTCTTCTGGGAGAAGGCATCTGGTTTTGAGGAGTCCATGAAGTATAAGAAGCTGACTAATGCACAACGATCTGGTTTGAACCAGATTCCCAATCGTAGATTTACACTCTGGTGGTCTCCTACAATAAATCGTGCTAATGTCTATGTGGGTTTCCAAGTTCAGCTTGATCTGACTGGAATTTTTATGCATGGAAAGATTCCAACTTTGAAGATATCTTTGATTCAGATATTCCGTGCACATTTATGGCAAAAGATCCATGAAAGTGTTGTCATGGATCTTTGTCAAGTTCTGGATCAGGAGCTAGATGCTTTAGAAATTGAGACGGTTCAGAAGGAGACAATCCATCCCAGAAAAAGTTATAAAATGAACAGTAGTTGTGCAGATATACTTCTGTTTGCTGCTCATAGGTGGCCGATGTCGAAACCCAGTTTGGTGGCAGAGACAAAAGATGTATTTGACCAGAAGGCAAGCAATAAATATTGGGTAGATGTGCAGCTTCGTTGGGGTGATTATGACTCTCATGATATTGAGCGATATACCCGAGCAAAGTTCTTGGACTACACAACTGATAACATGTCCATTTATCCATCGCCCATGGGAGTTATGATTGCTCTTGATTTGGCTTACAACTTGCATTCGGCTTTTGGTAACTGGTTCCCTGGTTCTAAACCTCTGATTGCACAAGCTATGAACAAGATCATGAAGGTTTGCACTTGCTATAATTTTTATTTGTGTATATTAGCATTTACTGTGAACCTTTTTGGAATTGTCTGATGATATTTTTTGTGTGCAGTCAAACCCCGCACTTTATGTCCTGAGAGAGCGTATAAGGAAGGGTCTTCAGCTGTACTCTTCTGAACCTACTGAGCCTTATCTGTCTTCCCAGAATTACGGGGAGATATTTAGTAATCAGATTATATGGTTTGTTGATGATACTAATGTCTATCGTGTGACAATTCATAAAACATTTGAAGGAAATCTTACCACAAAACCCATCAATGGTGCTATATTCATATTTAATCCCCGGACTGGACAGCTATTTTTGAAGGTAAGACCTGGCCCAGTGATTTTAATTATATCTACATCACTTGGCTTTATTTCGCTTTGCCTTTTCTTGCATCTGAGATTTTAACACTCTGTTGATCTCTTGGCAGGTTATTCACACTAGTGTATGGGCTGGACAGAAGCGTCTAGGTCAGCTGGCCAAGTGGAAAACAGCTGAAGAAGTTGCGGCCCTTGTCCGGTCTTTACCTGTTGAAGAACAGCCAAAGCAAATTATTGTGACCCGTAAAGGAATGTTGGATCCTTTGGAGGTCCATTTGCTTGATTTTCCCAATATAGTTATCAAAGGAAGTGAACTGCAACTTCCTTTCCAGGCTTGCTTAAAGATTGAGAAATTTGGTGATCTCATCTTAAAGGCTACAGAACCACAAATGGTTCTGTTCAACATATATGATGATTGGTTGAAAAGCATTTCATCATATACTGCTTTCTCTCGGCTTATCCTCATACTCCGGGCACTTCATGTCAACAATGAGAAGGCAAAGATGTTGCTGAAACCTGACAGGACTGTGGTCACTGAACCTCATCATATTTGGCCTTCTCTCACTGATGATCAATGGATGAAGGTACTTTGCTGAAATGATCCCTTTGATTATTGCATTTAGTATCTAGGAAAGTGCTTGCAAATTGTCACAGTTTGTTCAATCTTCATATGAGTTGTATACTTGTATGCAATTGCTCAAGTTAGCATGCAACTAAGTCCAATTTATCAATTTATGCAGGTTGAAGTTGCTTTGAGAGACCTCATACTTTCTGACTATGCCAAGAAGAACAATGTGAACACCTCGGCATTGACGCAGTCTGAAATACGTGATATCATCCTTGGGGCAGAGATTACCCCTCCGTCTCAGCAGAGACAGCAGATTGCTGAGATTGAGAAGCAGGTGTGTATACTGGTTTTGTTCCGTGTAGTTTCCATTAAAATCTGCCTGTCCCTCCCCCTTGTCTTCTACATTATAATATTTCTTAAATATTTTTTCTAATGTGCCCCTTCACTGATTCATTCTCCAGGCAAAGGCCTCTAGTCAATTGACAGCGGTTACAACAAAGACTTCCAATGTGCATGGTGAGGAATTAATTGTCACTACCACAAGTCCTTATGAGCAGGCAGCATTTAGCTCTAAGACTGATTGGCGTGTCAGAGCGATATCTGCAACAAATCTCTATCTGCGTGTGAATCATATTTATGTAAACTCGGAGGATATAAAGGTTAGTGTCCTTTTTCCTTATCCCATCTTCAGCCAAATAAATAGATGTATGCTTCTTTCTTTCAACCTGTGCTTGCACATCTGCACGTGGTTTGCTATTTTTGGATATGATCTGTGTTGACCAACCTGTTCTTTTTTCAAAATAGGAAACGGGATATACATATATCATGCCAAAGAACATTCTGAAGAAGTTCATATGCATAGCAGATCTGAGGACCCAGATTGCAGGTTACTTGTATGGTGTAAGCCCCCCAGATAATCCTCAGGTTAAAGAGATTCGCTGTGTTGCAATGCCACCACAATGGGGAACTCATCAACAGGTCAATCTTCCTTCTCAATTGCCTGAGCATGATTTCTTGAATGATTTGGAACCTTTGGGGTGGATGCATACACAGCCAAACGAACTTCCTCAGCTATCACCTCAGGTACTCTAATATTCGTAGGTTTCATCCCACGTAACATTATTTTTCTAAATTCCCAATTCTTATAACCTGACCCATTATCAAATGCAGGATGTAACTAGTCATGCTCGTATTTTGGAGAGCAACAAGCAGTGGGATGGGGAGCAGTGTATCATTCTTACTTGCAGTTTTACTCCTGGTTCTTGTTCACTGACTGCCTACAAGCTTACCCCGTCAGGATATGAGTGGGGACGTGCAAATAAAGATAATGGCTGCAATCCCCATGGCTATCTACCTACTCATTATGAGAAGGTTCAGATGCTGCTAAGTGATCGGTTCCTCGGCTTCTATATGGTAAGCTCTTGATAAGTTTGAAAAATCTTATTATAAGCAGATTGTTTTAATTGAATTCCTGTTAAGATTATTTTTTATGGTGCTTATTCTTTGAATCACTCTTTTTTCAGACTCCTGATACTGGTCCTTGGAACTATAATTTCATGGGGGTTAAGCACACCCCTAGCATGAAATACGGAATCAAGCTTGGGACTCCTAAAGAGTATTACCATGAAGAGCACCGCCCTACACACTACTTAGAGTTCAGCAACATGGAGGACGCTGATATTGCAGAAGGAGATAGAGAGGACACCTTTACTTAATTCTTCGCATTTACCCTCCAGAGTTAGTATGAGTTAGTTCACCATTTGTTTTGACAACTTTCTCTAGTATTAGCCCTTCAGACTTGTACCGTTTTGTTGAATACATGTAAAATACAGCATTTGTAGCACTTCTTGACTGGTTATAGTAGCTGTACATAAATGAATACGGAAAATTTTGAATTTGGTTTATAACCATATTTATGTTCGTATGGGAAATGAGGTGATATTCTCAAATTAAACAACTATAAAGTCCAAACAACAATCTTTTAGCAACAAGTGAAATTAGGCAATCAGGTACATTACATACAGTACTAAAAAAATAGAGTACTATTCCGGTACTACTAGAGCTCAGCTGGAAAACCAATATAAAATCTAAAATAAACTCAGGCACCAAAATCTATCAAGTTGCTTGTAAGAAATTAAAACTATGAGATATATACAATATCGGAAAATATATGTGTGATATATTTTCCATATTGATATTATCATTAGAATGTACAAGTATATCTTTTAGAAAGATGGTTTCTTATCTTATGATGTTAGGTTTTGTATAAATACTTTAATAATAACTCTTCCTTCAGAAAGGCAGTTGCTTTTATACAAATTCTTGCTAGCTTCGACCTTTTGGTATCGAGTTAGGTGGTAACAGAATTGCAATGCAATGGCTGTATGATCTGATATAATCATTTATTTATCGAGAGCAGGAATCGCTGCTCTTGAGGGTGAAGGTGCATGGATTGGAGCTTGAAACCATGTACTGCAACTTATACTACTGTGTGGGATGTCCAAAACCACAATGATAGAAAATCGTTGGTAGATAGGCTCACTTGTTTGCCTGATGAATTGTTAAATCAGATCCTCTCTTTGCTTCCCGCTAAGGATGCTGCTGCTACTTCCGTCTTGTCTAGGAGATTGAGGCGTGTTTTCTCATTAATTACGTGCCTTGACTTCAATGTTTCACCTATATCACTTTGTTTGCAACATCCTAATGCAATTCAACGTTTCCCCACTTTCGTGAGCTTTGTTGATGATGTACTCCAAGCACACCAATCGCGGTATCTCACCAAGTTTAGACTTAAAGTCAGCAGCGGGGACTTTGATAAAGTGTTCTTTGATGGTTGCTATTTTGGTAAGTGTAAGCAAGGTTGTCTCCCTGACTTAAAATCTGCGCGACTTAATGCGTGGATCTCTTATCCATTGACCCTTTGTGGCCTTAGGGAGCTTGACCTCTGTATTCTGGTGAGCGAACCTGGTGATTCTCAGCTACCTCCAGCTATTTTCACATGTGAAACGTTGGAAGTGCTGAAGCTTGAGTTCAACATTGGCCTTGATCATGTTTATAACATGCCATCTTACCGTCTTCCAAACTTGAAATTACTTCTCTTGTTCGCGTCTTTTATTTCTGTTGATAGATTCCTGCCGAGGCTAGTTTCAAGTTGCCCTGTACTTGAAGACCTTACATTCAAAGCCTTTACGAACTATGTCTACATCACAGATATTAGGTCGACTTCCCTTAGAAGAATGTGTTTAAGTATGCCTAAATGTGATGCTTTTGATGAACATAACACTGACTTGGTGATTATCGATACTCCCAGCCTGGAGTACCTTGATTACCGCGATAATTTAGCAATGTGTTACTACATCCGAGTAATGCATTGTCTTGTTGAAGCAGTTCTGGTGGTAACACAGTGCTTAGAATTTGGTGAATCTTTTCCGCAAATGATTGGCCTCATCAGACCTTTTTCTTATGTTCAACGTTTGTCGTTGCAAGGCCTTATATTGTGGGTATGACTCACTCTCTAATTTTTTCTTAGTTTTGTTGTGAAAGAAGAATGTACTACCTCGGTTAATTTTTGTTGCAACGAGGAATTTTTTATGTCTCCTAAATACTACCTCCGGTCCAATTTACTCGCAACAAGGGAATTTTTTATGTCTCACAAATAATACCCCTTTGTTACGAGTAAATTGAACTGGAGGTAGTAATAACCCTTTGTTGCAACTAAAAATTAACGGAAATGGTAGAATTAACCAGTTGGCTTACCTGTGGTTGTAGGAGTTAGACTCGGTGGATGAAAAGGTCTTAAAGGATCAGCTGCCGGTGTTTCCTAATCTGAAACATCTAGAGCTGAATGTTGCTGCTCGAAACAACTACTGGAATAAACTGTTGTTACCCTTTCTCAACTGTTCACCTGTATTAGAAGTTCTTGATTTTTCAGAGGTTTGTGGTTATAGTATTATGACTATTGTATCTTACTCTAAATGAGGTTTTTTTTTTACAAGAAATTAATTTTGTTATTGTTGTTTATGTTGTAGGGGTTCACTAAGGATTATGATGCCAGATTCGTTTCATCTAACAAAGAGGAACTGGAGTTGGAAAGAGAGTTTTATAGTACTGATCATGAAGTCCCTCTTTGTTGCAGGTTTCATCTCAGAAAAATACTGGTAAGGAAATACTATGGTTTAGAACGTGAAGTTGGAATGATCCAGTTTCTCCTAAGGCATGCAATAGTTTTGGAGGAACTGGTCATATGTTTAGCAGGAGATCCGATTCCAGATCAGATGTTGGTCGAGAACACATTGAAGAATTTACCCAAAGCTTCACTCACCTGTTCGATTCAAGTATTATGTTAATAGCTAATATACTACCTCCGTTACAGCTTATGTGCAACGATTTGACATAAATCAGAGAGGGAAAATGTCTAATTGTTGCACATAACCTATAACAGAGGTAAAATTATAAATTAGTTATATCACTTTTGTTATTAGTTAATAAACTCTTTTGGTTTTAGTTAATAAACTTTCTCTATCTCTCTTCCATCACATGAATTCACCTCTTTTTTTAAAAAAAAAATTGTTTATTTATTTATTTTTTATTTATTCTTTCTATCTCTATCATCTCCAAAAACTTGTCTAGAAGTTCGCTATTTGCAAAGTGATATAACTTTTTTTTAAAATGAAGTATGAGACATTTTGTTAGAATAAAACAAATGAGCAAAGTTGAGAAAAAGTGAGCAAAAACCATTTATACCAGAGTTGAGAAAAGTGAGCAAATGCAAATCACAAATTGGACATTCAAAAACACATTTATACCACAATTGAGAAAAAGTGAGCAAAAACAAAAATTGACACTCAGAAAAAATATTAACAAAGCTCATATACAGTTAGACTCAAAGTTTCTATCTCACCCCCAAAGACAAACACGCAGGATTAGTGTTGAAAGCTCCAGCACACGAAAGAAAAGAAGAGAGGAAGGCCCGAGAAGGATGAAGGAAAATGCATCAGGCAAACCCGTACAATAAGAGTATTAAACCAGAACAAAGATCTACGGCACAAACATACCTAGAGCATCAATATATCAACCCAGAGTAAAGCTACTATACTAGCAACCAGAAGTTGTGCTACTACTTTCTGTCAAGAGAGCCATATTCAACACCGTAGTCTGTTAAACACAAACTTTTGATGACATGACACCATGTATACTCACTCTAAAAGTTCCCTCAGCGCTCCTGTGCACTTTCGGATCCAGAATCAGATATTTTATATTCCGGTTTAGGAGTATCATCTTTCTCCTCTGATATAGACTCTGCAACTTTAAATTCTGATTTAGAAGCAACATCTTTCTCCTCTTGTACAGCTTCTGCAACTTTAGATTCAGTTTTAGGAGTATCGTCTTTCTTCTCTGATATAGAGTCTGTGTTATCTTCTTTAATCTCGTCCTTATCATCAGCAGATTTCCAACTATTAAACAGCTTGTTTTCTAGATTGGCTAATTTTTCTTTGGCTTCTCCCTTCAAAAGTTCCACCACCTCGAGCATCGTTGGTCTTCTCTCAGGCTTTTTGTGAGCACACACCAGAGCAACCACAATCAATCTTTTCAGCTCATCTTTAACAAAATTTCCATTCAGTTTCGGGTCTGCTAGTTCTCTGAAATTCTCCTCACGGGCCAATGGAAGAGCCCAGTCAGTGATTGAGCGGTTTGATGTCAAGTTCAGCTTCTGAAGAGCTCTTCTGCCACTTGCAATTTCCAGCAGCAAAATTCCATAGCTATATACATCACAACTCTCTGATGCCTTCCCTAACATGGCATATTCAGGGGCTAAGTATCCAAGTGTGCCCTTCACCCTTGTGGTTACATGCGTTGCACCATCCGGAATAAATTTGGCAAACCCAAAATCAGCAACTTTTGCCTGAAAATCAGAGTCTAGCAAAACATTGCTAGCTTTAATGTCTCGGTGGATTATATGTGGTGTTGCATGATTGTGCAAGTATCTGCAATAAGCCAAGCGTGAGGTTTCCTTAAAGAGAGGAAATCAGGGGAAAGGAGGACAGAATAGGACAATAGACATTAGTTTGAATAAACAATCGAGTGACATACACAATTGCCTCCGCAGATCCAATGGCAATGTTCATTCTTCTTTTCCAATCAATAAGACATTCTGCAGAATGCTGTCCATGCAAATGGGATAATACACTTGAATTAGGCATAAAATCATACACAATGAGTCGCTCTTGTCCTTCAGCACAATAGCCGCGCAGAGTCAGCAAATTTTTATGTCGTATTCTTGCTAAAACTTCAATCTCAACAACAAACTCCAATTCTGCTTTATCACTCCAAACTTTCAACCTTTTAACCGCAATCTGCAAACAACAATCATCACTCAGTAATATTGTAGTTATACTTTAGAAGTAAGGACAAAAGAACAGGCAGCAGAACCAACTAAATACAAGCCGCCAAGTAAATAAGAAGTCTCCCGCCATGTTAGATTGTTAGCTGTTATAAATGTTGAGTATAAATATTAAATTGAATCTAATCAACAGTATAGAAGAAAAATATACAAAGTATATGATAGGATAAAAATTGCACTCACTAACCAAAGAGGACAATAAACAGGGAAAAGTAAATAAAAAAAATTAAAAAAAAAGGGGGGGGGGGGGACAATATCTTTAGGACAGAGGGAGTACAAACATAAATGTGTTATATAAAACTATAAACATGACTCTCTAAACATGCCTGGAATCTGACAAGAGATCCCAATATTGATGTGATCAAACAACTGCAGCGTCAAAAAAAATTTAAAAACACCTATACTAGGTTGCAGCGACCATAGATAATAGGAAGAGTAAAAAAGCGGCATTGAAGCAACTCGTCAATTTTAGCTCATGTCTGACAACATGAGCAAGTTATTGCAATATATCTGTTTTCATATTAAAAGCATGACTTCATTTTTCTCATATCAAGCTTCAATAACTCAGTGAAGATAATTTTATTTTTCTAAGTGGATTAAAAGTTCGGGCTTCAGACAGTCATTCCAACACCTGCATCTTCAGGTTGGAATGACACATCAGGCCATATTATCAACATAACATCCATCAGCCACCGAAGTAGGTCCTCAAGTTAGCATGGTTGCTAAACAATACTATTTCCAGAACATCTTAAGTTCCTAATTCATAAGAATTTTGATTCAATGAAAAAGCTACACTACATACTGCTTTCCACACAGGAGACGTTTAAATTCTAATTCTAGAGTAATATCACTAACAAGTGACAACATCATATGAAACAGTACAAGTCTCCAACCTGCAATCTTCCATTAGTTACCTATTCTGACACACTGCCATGCCTGCTAGCCTATTAGTTATGGCCCCAAAACAAATTCATGGTCATGTAGGCAACACTGTAGAATTATTACCAAATTCCAAACTATGCAATTAGAAGATCAGGTGACTTATCTCACATTGAAAGAATGGGATGACTGTGCACTGTGTCTGCTTCATTAAGAGACACACTAAAATGGCTAGCAGATTTGATACTACAGCGTAGGCCCAATGACAGAAGGGGACTAAGTTTTGCAAAAACCATATATTTTATTCCAAGAGCATAGAGCACTAGACACTTGACCCATTATTCCAGCGTGGACCAAGTTCTCATATCTTCCAGCCTACAATTAAATATTCTCATGGAATTCTGCATTCAATCAACCTATGCAGAGTGCAGAGTGAATCATCCCCTAAACATACACAACAGTTCATCAGCATTCTCTACGGTAAGATTGTGCACAAGTAATCATTCCAAAGATTTTCATATTTATGTTTGATAATGCAGAAAATAATTCTCTCATTCAAATCTCAAACTAGCACAATTGCAAGACACTTTTCTTTAAAAGCTTCCTTTTATAATTATAATTTTCACCAAAAATGAGAACCAAATTCTGCACTGCCATTGAGCTCAAATAACCAGATAAGTGATTCTGTAAGTATAAGCAAGCAAAATGCTTACATATGAATTATTTGGTCTAAACAAAACTGATGAAAAAGTGAAAAAAAAATATTAATAAATGGCAAGTGGAGTACAATGGCTTTTGGATGGGCTTGAGAAAATTGAAAATTAGCCTGATTTGTGGAAAATATTCTATAGGAAGAAGTGAAAGACTTTCATGTTCTTCTGAATAACTCTGCAGCATCCTAGTGAAAAAGCACAGAAAAGCATACCATTCCATTTTTCCCAAAATATTCCACTAAAGACGAGGTGGTGTTGCTTATGGTTCTTCCCTCCTCAAATTCCCAAACCATTGAACTAACCCACTGTCTACACATTTAACCCAGAAACTCATTTCAAAGACCTGATTTCATACTAGTAAAGAGTCTAAAGACTACGAAAGCAGAAAGAGGGAGATTTGAGTGACTATATTTACTCGAGGGAAGAAACATAGAGTTTGTGACACTTTACATGTATATAATCATGAATACGTTTTCCCGCAGCCCGGATTGAGCATCACAAGACCAAGTCCTTCTTGTTTTAATGGAAAAATCACAAGAAAATGCACTGTCCAACATGCCAATTGAAACTGTCAACTACTAATTCTCTAGTTAGAAAGCCACCATGCCACCTTTCTTTCAATTTTAGTACACTTCATAGCTGTATGCTTTTCAAATAGAAGCAATATGAAAGTTTTCATACACACAGGGTTTTTTTTACCACCTTTCCTAATCATTCCCTTACATCACCCCAATATACAAGAGACAATCAGGTCAATTACTAACAAAATGTTGAATGATGCTGCAGGCTTGCAGCAGTAACAGGGGTTGGGCAGTAAGGCCTTATATAACATGGCTTATACAAGTATATTTTAGGTTTATAAATAAACTCACAAGACAGACTTTTAGACTGAAACACCAAAGCCAATAAGGGTTCAGTACAACCGGGTGCTAGCTAGCAATTTCAAAAACAAGACTGAAAACTAAAAATATTTAAACTTATATGCCAATATAACAGAATGCTGTAGGCTAAGTAACACTAGTAGATAGACTACCACAAATTCAACTCAAAACATCCCATTTGTGTTCTCAGCAAAGGAGCATAAGAGAAACTAGCAAAGTTCTTCAATACCTGTGAACCATCCCATAGCTGACCCCAGTACACACTTCCAAATCCACCCTCTCCAAGTTTATTGTCATAGTTAAAATTGTTTGTAGCTGCGTGCAATTCCTTTAAAGAAAATATCCTCCATGCTGCCTTATTTTCTTCCTTCTTTTTCCTGCAAAAGTTTTTACACCAGCATTTAACATTCAACGCCATTGCAAGCAGAAAACAAGCACAAGTATTTTTGGATAATACACTTTCAAGGGGCAGGGGAAGAAAGCAAGAAACCATAAAAGTTAGAGAATAAGAGCAGTTACTACCTACCAGATTTTAAATATATATACAGACAGAAAGGGAAGAAGCTTCTACAGAACATCTTAAGCTAAAATATCATCCCACACTGGTATGAACTGACATTTCTGGATAGATGATGTTGATTCAATGCGAAAAGATGGTGATTATGATTGAAGAATTGGAAATGTGAACAAGTAACAGATAAGCACAAACCGCATTCAAGAGGCTTGCACTCTCCCAAATTAAAAAATAAACCTAAATGAGAACTCTCATCCTAATGATCTCTCCCTAATCTTCTCTCATTATTAAAACAACTTCTAGCTGATCCTAACATACTTATTATACGCTACCTATAATACCCCTCGTCCCCTCTTAGGTCGATTCATTACACAAAGTCACACACACTTAAGATCATATTGACATGTTCATGTTTCACTTCATATGCAAAAATTTAATTTCAATAAAATGACCTTTTATCTAGAGAAATGCCTGGTTCATCCACCCACTCACTACCACCCCACTATTTTCCCACATTCCATAAACCCCTCATTCTTTCGTTAAGAGCGAATGGAATTTTTCTCTCTATCGAATATGGACTAAGCATCCTGTTTTAATCTGTATCATCTTAATCACACCAAATTCAACATCTTTAACCAAAAATTACTCAAACTTCCCAAAAACCACTATACTATTCAACAAAATGGAGCACAGGAGCAACAAGTTGTCAGGTTTAATTGAATAGACCAACAACAGACTTATTAAACAAGCTTTGTCACTAACTAAAATTATAACCCATATAGTTTTGTACAATTTTCTAAAGTATTTTAACAATTTGACAAAATATAATTGAATCCATCTACAAATAATAATTAACCTGTAAAGAAATTTATCACAATAATTATTTGTAACAATAATTACTTGCAAATTGAGCTTAAAAAAACATTGACTTAACAAGACCATCATGTAGAACAGTTAAATAAGCTAAATCAATTTAGCTACATTTAATAGTACTTGATTAAATAATTGCCAGAGCACATACATGTAACATATTAATTCAGTTCATGTAATTCAAAGTCTTAATTATTGATACAATATATAGCTCAGTTCATATGTTTTGCATATAACATCAATAATTTCGTATTATTTTTAGACAATTTTCCAAAATTAAAACTGACAAACACATTTTTAAAAAAAAAAATTAAATAAAAAATAAACATACCGATCGAAACCCTTGCCGCAACAAAATATAGACCCCAACGCCATAGCCCTCTTTCTCTCCTCTCAAAACTTACTCTTTTAAAAAAAAAAAAAAAAAAAAAAAAAAAAAAAAAAAAAAAAATCCCACAAAAAAGAATGAATTTTTTTTCATAAAAATTAAAGAAACCCAGAAAAGAAATTGAAACCCATTTCACACTACACGGAAAAAACCCAGAAAAATAATTTTTGATTATATATAGTGGTGGAAATTTCCTTTTTCTGGGTTTTCTTTTTTTTTTTTTATTCTGTAAAAAAGACAAATTCTTCTCTTAGAAGCAATTCTATACCTCTTTCTCTCTCTAACGACTTGCAGGCAGCTATTAAGCTGGAAGTGGAGAAGAAAGAGGATTTTTTTTTGTTTTTACAGAAAAAAAGTAATTTGGATTCGAATTCAATTGATTTGTTTATTTTAATTATTTTGTTTATTTGTTTAATTTTTGTCTCTCTTTCCTTTTGCGCTGTTGTTGGTCACTTGGTGCTATAATTTATTTATACTAATATATGCTGCCAAGAATGACAGCTTTCAATTTGAATTTGTATTATGTCCATAATTTGGTTTTACGTTGTTATTTTCTAACTTATTTATGTGATTTTTATTTTCGAACCTATGACCTTATGCTTAGTATTGAAGTATTTGTTATGCTTTGTATTGAACCTATGACCTTATGCTTAGGGCCTGTTTTCATACGTTTATTTTCAGTTCAGCTCCTAATTTTCTTCTCTTATAAAATATTCTGTTTAGTCCAGTTCAGCTCAGTTCAGTTCAACTGAGTTCAGTTAATGAGAACAGACCCTTATTACACTTCACCATTAATCACTACTTCAATGGTCTATCTCATGTTTACAATATTTAGTTAAAAATATTATGAGTAGCTCGTATTGAAGTATTTGTAACTAATTTAATCTATATTTATATTTTAGCACATAATTTTTATTATAAAAGTTCATTTATAATTATACATATAATGACCCTAGGCATTGCCGGGCCAAAAACTAGTTTTAATCTAAATCTATTTTAAGTCAACATTATTACATTAATATAGTTCTAACAACCTATTTGGTTACGTTGTTGGTAATAAACAATAGGTAATGATGGTTATGTTTTGATTTTATAAGTAGTTTTGTGATGAAAACTTCATGTCAATGTCCATGGTGACACTAATGCTAATCCCTCCCCAAATACCTCATTCTCTTCACAAATTACTACAATCCATACATTATCAAAATGGAGAGGCATTGTGCCATTTGTGTGGTAATAAAAATATGTGAATAATATCATGCGTTTGTTGGTAAAGTTCCATTAACATGATTACAACGGTGAGATCTTGTAAAATTACATAAAAAAAAAATTAAAAAAAAACATTATTATTTTGAAATTACATATAAGTCGGTAAGGCTTACTATAGAATTTAGAAAATACTTAGAAAGAAAAAAAAAAGTAAATGATAAATTACGCGTTCAATTAGTAATGTTTTAATTTATAGGGTAATGTTATATGTAGCCATAAGGGCTATGTATAAGCATTAAATATATTCTTGAAAATTATATAAAATTAGGAATTTCATGACAAAAACACTGGTAAATTAGTGTAATTAGTGTTTATATTGTGATGATTTCTTAACTTTTTATGATTTTCAAGTGTAAATTTAATGCTTATATATAGCCCTAAAGGCTATGTATAACATTTTCCTAATTTATATATATCTTCAGGGATTGCATGTAAATCAAAGTTATATCCTCAAGTATACAAAGATATGTATGATGTTTGGGGTAATACATTCCATTAATAGGGGTTGTTCTTATTGACTGAACTCAGCTAAAGTGAACTAAACTGAATTAAACTGAGTTGAACTGAACTGAATATTTTATAAGAGAAGGAAATTAAGAGCTGAACTGAACTGAACTGAGCTGAGCTGAGCTAAGCTGAATTGAGCTGAACTGAACTGAATTTTAACGTAAGAGAACAGACTCTTAGTTGTGATTTTGGTTTGAATATTTGATTTGGAATTTTGGATAGATAAGAACAAGATTTCTTGTTTTTTTATTGGGTTTGGTGTTGAATTCGTGACCTAGAAACCGTGTACAAATGATACTATATAAAAGGTGTAGACCAATTTCATACCAAAACTTGCCCGTTGAATTACTACAATAAAGTATCAATAATAAGCAAAATTCCAAATCATCTTCGACAAATGATGTTAATTATGAAATTCATAGCCCTTTTAGTCCATGGACTTCCTAGCTTAGAGACGACATTGACTAATTGTTCTATCCCACGCATTGTCCTAATATTATGATATCGTCTAACACGCCATCAAAAGTCTTAACTAACATACTCGGATTAATAGTAAGGAAAAATAATTCTATGTCAATAAAAATATTAGTAAATATGAATTAAGTTCAGTAAAAAGTCAGTAACTGATGAAAAGAAAGTTACAATAGTGAATCGGCTAAAATTATACACGTTCAGTTTAAAGGAATTAAGTGAGCAGTTAGACAAAAAGAACAAAGAATTACACAAATCTATTATAGAGCAAAGTAGATATTTTGATTCAACTATACTATATATACAAAGCATATACACACTATAAGTGGCTAAAAACATTTCTAAACCACTTCTATAAGACTATGACCACACAACAAATAGAAGACATAACAAGTGAAGCACCCAATATTTATGGACTATTGTTGATGAATTATTGACTAATGTTGGCATATTTTCCACAATATTGTTCCTACTTTTTAGTGTATGCTCTACTGATCTTGCCATGCCTGCTCTATGTACACTACAGCATCCAATGCCCCATTCCATCAACAAATCCGAATCACCCGCGAAATCGCCATTGTTTGCATACTTGAAGCAAAGCCCTGAGTTATTGTACAACCTAAGTTTCCTGCCCATTTTCCACAACATATCCTTGTCTAGAGGAAGCGGTCCACTTAATTGGTTATCATTTATTCTTAACTCACTAAGGGTTTTTAAGCCTTGAAAACTATCCGGTATCGACCCGTTTAGCCCGTTACCGTCTATGTGGATGACCCGAATTTTTGGGAGTCGGGCCAAGGAGCTAGGGATAGGGCCTTGCAACTTCATGTTGGATAGTATCAAAGTGACCAAATTTTTCATGCCTTCTAAAGCATTATTAGGAATTATAGTGGATATCATAGGGTTGCCCTTTAAAATTAGAGCTTGTAAAGAATCAAGGTTTTTGAAAGAATTTGGAAATGGGCCTGTAAGCCTGTTAAAGCTAAGGTCCATTAGAATAAGGTCTTTTAGGCCCGAGATTGAATCTGGAATTGGGCCAGAAAGCCTATTTCGGCTAAGGTCCATTTTGGTTAGAGATTGGCTAAGCCCAATATTTGAAGGAATTGGGCCGGATAATAGATTTTGGTTAAGGTCTAAGACATTCAAAGAAGGGAGCGTAAAATTGGGTATTTGGCCCATTAACCTATTCCCACTCAAATCCAATGACCTTAGCCCAATAACCCGACCCAAAGACCACGGTATCGACCCGTTGAGATTATTCCGGCTCAAGTCGAGTACCCTTAGCCGGGTCAAGTTACCCAACTCACTTGGAATTGGGCCAACAAGCCCATTTTCTCTTAACACTAATGTTTGTAAAGATGGGCCTAAACGGCCCAAAAAAGCTGGAATGGGCTGAGGGGTGTTGCTCAAGCAACGGTAAAAAAATAAGGTCCTAAGATAAGGCAACTTGGTGATGGACTTGGATATGTATGATCGGGTCGGGTCACACGTAGGGAAAGCGGTATCATCCGATAACGCCCCGAATGATAGGGAAACCACATGGTACACATTATTTTTATCAGGCATACACTCAATACCGTGCCAACGGCCACGACACACGTCGGGTATTTCAGTTGCCCATGGGTTCCCGGTAGCTATCATGATATCATATACCGCCTTTTGTTCATGAGTATCAGTACGAGCCCCGTTCTTGTTCATGGTAAAACCCAATTGAGGGGCATCGACTAAGGCCGATGGGGGAGTGGAATCGGACATTATAGCGGTAGATGGTAAAATGGATAAGGGAAAATTTAGGAGACAGAGAATGAGTAATGTAGTAGTGTGTAGTGTAGGAAAAAAGCCCATATTTTTTTAAGAGAGGGAGTATTTTAAATTTTTTGGTGAGTTTGAGGTTGAGAAATTGGTAATTTAGTAGGGTGTAACGTTTATATATATGTGGATGAAGGTGGAGTAAATGTGCATGCAGAAGTTTGAGAGGTAATAAAGGACTCACGAGAATGAAATGAAAATGAAATAAATTGGATACGAAGGACTAATTTTGCACTTGGGGCATTTAATTTCTTCACGAGATTTGAGTTTGGGCTATTTATCAATTATCATGGCAAAGGCCCAGGTAGGGCCCAGATAGTAGAAGTACGGAAGTGAGTTTATGATTGTGCTGAAAACTGTTAGAAAGAGAAAGAAGCATTTAAATAATGGTTCATTTGACTTTACTGTGGTTTTTATTTTATTTTTTTCAAAATCATACCATTATTGTCACTTAATAATTAAAAAAATCAGTCAAATTTATTAAACTTAGGGTAATTTTGAAAACTAAAATGAAAAGTGGAAACATTTTTTTTTCTTATTTTCCATTTTGGCCTTTTGTTTTTAAAAAAAACTAAAAACAATATTTCCTCTGTAATTTTATAAGAGTATCTTTAACGGTAAGTTACAAGGGCCAACATCAATTTTTAAGGTACACCACTTTTTTTGGCTATAAAGTGTCCCAATGATGAGTTACAAGAGGCAATTGCGTTAATTTTTTTTGCCACTTTCAAGCTAAAAAATAACCCCCTAAAACCTTAACACGTTTTTTTTTTGCACGCAAATCGAGGAAAAAATAGAATTGATTGACAATAGACAAGTTAGTACTAGCATACTTGGACTACAATTTGCAAAATACTCCCTCCGTTTTTAAATACTTGCTCTATTTCTATTTTTTACACTATTCATTTGTCCTACTTTGACTAATGTTTGTGATTTATACATAAGAAAAAATATAGTCTTGTGGGTACTTGTTGGAATCATCTCAATGAATAGATTATTAATTTTCAATTGTTAGAATTTATACTTATTGATAATTAAAGATATTAGTGATAAAAGATTAGCATCGACATGCATGTCCAAGAGAAATGGAGCAAGTATTTAAAAACGGAGGGAGTACATACTTTTAATGATTGTAATGACAATTTTTCCTACCATAAATTGTAGGAGTACATTTTTAAAAAATTAAAAAAATTCAAGTATGTATCCAGTACATATAGTACTAGAACAAGTAAAATACTATTGGAGAGAGTACTCTTACTTTTTAAGTTGTTAACTACAGATCTACAATATCTATTAAAGACATGTTCGATTCAAGGCCAAAATGATAGACTCCTCTATATAAAACCATACCTACGCTGTCAATGGATCGGAGGTGGATTGGGTAGAGCTCAATCCACCTCCATCCGTCATTCAACCCATCTGTCACCATTCAACTCTTCATTCACAATCAATCCATCCATCACCCGCGGATGAATCGGGGGAATGATGGGTGAAATAAAATATATCATTGTTTATTTATAATACTAATAAACATAAACTAAGAATTTGAAATATAATTAACAAAATCTTTAAATTTCTCAATATAAAATATATCCTTGTATAACATATAGGTAAATAAACTTTTGAAATTTCTTTTAAAAAATAAGAATGGATGGATGACACGGGTGGGACTGATGGACGATGCTCCATCTGAATCCGACTCCGATCCATCCACCATCTATATAATCAGATCGGGTGAAATTGCCGGCCCTAACCAAACTGAATATTTGGTCCATTTTCGGGTTTGGACCGGTTTGCCCATATTAGCGAGAGAGAATAACGTTTTTCGGGTCGTTCACACAAAACTGCCTAATTTCCAAATTCCAACGTTCTCAAAATTTTGCAGCTTCCCGCCCAATTCATTACACCCATTTTTACCTTCTATCTCCTCCATTTTCTTCCACCCCTTTCGCTGTTCTTCTCAAACCTTCACTTTCCACAATTCAATCTCACAAATTTAAACTGTATAAACCCTAATTTCTGCTCAAAATCCATATTTTTAACTTCAATTATTCCCCAAAAAAATCTAGGAATAAACTGAATTTATTCAAAAATCACGAATCATTGTAAACGATTCTGTTTCAACTATACCAGCAGCTGCATCAGATAACTCAATTTTATTTTATGAATTCGAGGCACTGCTAACAAGTAAGTATAATCATTTTATCCCCTCGATATTTAATTTATTGATATTGCAATTAGGGTTTTGAAATTGACGAATTCCCCATTATTCTGAATGTATTTGTTTATTCAATTAGTAGCAGTTTATGGTGGATTTTTGAATGGGTATGATAATTCATGACGAAATTGAAGCTTATAAATTATGAGGTAATGCTTAATCTTTGTGGGTACTGTGATTTTTGTGAAATTGGAGGAAAAATGGTGCTGAATTGCTGATTTAGGTTTTCTGTAATGCAGTGGGAAGAATATTTTTGCTGGGAAAGAATGCAGTAATAAGCTTCCTAAAGTTAATTGGGCTGAGCATGTGAAGTCACATAATAATTTTGCTACTCAAAATGAGTTCTTAGCCTCAAGTTTTCTTTTTTCGCTACCTTCACAGAAGCCGCCTCCTGAAGGAAGGTAAATTGCTGTCAACGTTGTTTTGTCGAATTGATCCGGTTGTTGTAGCGTAATTAGGGTTTGTTTTGTTGAATTTATTGTGCTTTGGATGTATCGGTGCTTGATAGTTTGAAAAGAAGAACTTAAGAAGTTTATAGTAAATGTTTAGTTCTAGCCTTCTAGGGTAAAATGGTACTGACATGGGGCGGGTTTTATGAGTGACATGGGCGAGTTTTAAAGTGATATGAGGTGACACTTTATGACCTTTGCCGTCTTATGTATGCATTCATTTAATTCTCGAGTTTGCTAGAAATTTCAGAAAGTATGATGTTCGATTCATTTATAAAATAATCAAATGCCCGCAGCATCAATAGTCTGCTAAATTTTGTTGCTTCAACTTTGGTGCTTTTATTGTGTGTTTGTGCGCTTGTGACAGTATAGTATGATGCCCTTAGATTGACTCGTATCTAAAGGTGGGCACGGGCCGTGCCGGCACGCGGGCGACACGGGCCCGGCACGACGCCAGCACGGCACGACCACCGGCACGACAAGGCACGGCGGCCCACCTGTGGGCCGTGGGCCGTGCCGTGAACAAAAAAAAATAGTTTTGGCACGGGCACGGCACGCGGCACGATGGGCGGCACGGTGGCCGTCACGTGGGCCGGCACGCCGGCACGTGGGCCGGCACGCCGGCACGGCCGGGCACGGCACGAGCCCGCCATATAATAAAATAATTTAATTATTTTGTATTATTAAATTATCGTACCGGCTACCGTCATATAATAAAATAAGTTATTCTTCAATTTTTTGTGTTTTCGGATTATCGCACTCGTATTTTTTTTTATTATATGCATTGTTGTTTTTTGCTAAATTAATAAAATTGTTTTTATTTGTTTATATAAACTTAAACATAATTATTAATTAGATAAATAATTTATATAACCTAAATTAAAATAAAGTTGTTCAAAAAATGTAAACAAATTATATTAACATTAACATAAATTAATCACATATATTAAGTTGTACTAAAAAATATATATATATCGTTTAATAAAAAATAAAAAGGGTGGCACGATTTGGCCCGCGGCCCGGCCCGCAAGGCACGTGGGCCGTGCCGTGGGCTGGGGTGTGCCAATTTCAGGCACGGCACGGCACGGCCCCCACCATGGCCCGCGGCGGCACGGCACGGCCCGTTGCCCATGTTTACTCGTATCTACTGTTATCTCGAATAAAGCTGCTGTTAGTCTGTAATATATTGGAATTATCCTTGTGTGCTACTACATTATATTGGTATTATACCTGTTAAAAATGATATATGCTCATCATATTCATGGGTTTTTTTTGATGTTCCTTCTTAGGATGATGAGCTTCCAAGTTCAGAGTATTGGCAAATCACAGGTCGAACAGGTAAATTTCTTCCTAACTAGAACTAGTGTCTGGACTAGGTGTCATTTTCCATTGATTATCAAGTCCTTATTATATCTTTTTTATCCCTCTTTGATTTGCTTACTAATGAATCATGTACTGGTGTCTGGATTAGATGTCATTTTCCATTGATTATCAAGTCTTTTATGTTAGAAATTTATTTCTCTTTGATTTGATCACTGATTATTCATGTTATGTATAATATACTTGTATAATTGATTTTCCATTCTTTCTCGTTTTTGGGAGCAACTTTTGCTCTGCTCTCTTACTATCTTATAGAAGTTTGGTTGTTTACCTTTACTGATCTTCATGGGAGTCTGATGCTTGATAGGTAAGAGGAGGGAGTGTAGGCTATGTTCTCTGCTCCAGGATTTCAGTTAATATTTACGGATTATAAACTATAAAGGTATATTATTCACAATTTGGGCACCATCCAAACTTCTTGTTTGATTTTTTTTGGCAGGCCTGGAAGGCCCTCTCAAGCCTTCAGCTTGGCTGCAGAAACTATGTCAAGCCTGGTAAAACTGTGCAGCCACTCAAAAATGTAAATGCCACTCAGTTTTCTGGAAGACGTGTGGTATCAGAGAAGTCCTATGATAGCAGCACAAAGCTCTCTGAAAATCAGCAATGGAATCACAAAGTTAGTGAAAGCAAAGACAAAGCTGGTAATCCCACAAGGTATTACGTTGCCTCAGCTCCAATGCACCATACAGCTGAAGCTGAGAAAGCTATTTATGGCCAAAAACAGAAAGAGGCAACAATAATGTTGCATAGTTCTCTTACACCAATTCCTGAAGGTTCACAACATCACAATGTCAATTCAACAAGTGATAGTAAACAGCTAGATGGGGCAGTTACTGATGGTATAAATGACGATGATATTCTCGGGGTAATCTAACGCATAACTTGATCTTGTTATATAAGAGGTGCTTTTGGAAGACCTTTTGCTTCTGTCTTCTTAATTTTAAATAATGAGGCATATTTTTTATTTTTTTTGGTGGTCTGTAGCTTAATTAATGTTAAAACAACATATAATGGCCATTAACTGCTAGCTGCTACCATCACATTTATTGTTGCATTATAAACCAGTCTGTATTTGTAACACATGGTATTTGGACTAGTGGTGAAAACAGTGCTAAAGGTAAAAAGAAAATCGTGAATAATCAAGTTTTACGGTGCCTAGTCAAATGGCTAAGCAGAATAATAGCCACCATGCGAAATCATAAGCTTTTGTTCATCGTTTCTCATCTAAGTTTCCGAATGATACTGCCTACTGATTTTCATTACATTGAATATGCCTGGCCAGAACATTGATGTTGATCAAATTGTCATGGAGCACTATCAATCAAATTGCACTCCTCAGTCTACTGGTTCTAAGTCTCTACAGGCAATTCCAATGGTTGCTAAAAAAGATAGCACGAGGCATGACGAAGCCTCCTTGCCTCCAGAATTGTGCTGTAATTGCAGTCATGGATATAAGGTGTTTTCTTCTGTTCTTTTCTTGCTTTAATTATTTTTCAGTTTAGAAAATTAATGGTGAGAAGATAGGCTTTGGTCTGAGCTTCTCCATGTGGATTGAATATAATGGGGGTTTATATATGAACTGATAACATTTCATCACTGTTAATGCCTAATTTCTGCATTCCGCAGTTAGGACTTTGTCCAGAAGGGATAAATCATCTGCAGGAGATGAAAGATATGTTAATTGTCATATCAAATGAATTGCTTGACAATATGGATCTAACTCCTGAGAGTATAGAAAAGCTTCGCCAGAAAAGGTTTGCAGAAAACACTTCTATTTCCCTCTGTTCCTCTGGCCTTCCTACCTAATGATTATAGTTGTTTTGGTTTATGACTTTATTCATTTTAGATAATTCTTTTCAACACCTTAACTTTAAAGAATTTCAGACAACTTGCTCGTACATTGAAAGATTCTCTTGTCTAGGTTGCAGCTAAATAAACAAATTCAGTTTCTGGAGGCTCATGTCCGCAGCTCACCTACTGATATAGAGATGCAGAACTCACAGTTATCTGCAACAGCAGCAAATGTAAGGGTCTTTAGTCATGAGACACCTCAGGCAACATTTAAGTCAAATGGATATGTAACACCTCAGGGAACTTTTAGGTCAAATGCATATGATACACCTCAGGCATCTGGCTTCATGGCAGTTCCAATGAGATTAGATAACCAATTTAATAATTTTGATGAGTCAAGTGGGTATAATCACTGTGACTTATCATCAGTTTCATTCTCTTCTACGGGGAGGTTTGAATTTTCATCAGCTCCTATGGATAGAGAGTCATATAAACCGAGGGTTGTTGATGTGAATTACATTGAAGGTTCCAATGATAGGAAATGGAGTAGCTGGGACTTTCCTTGGACCAAGAATTTGGAGGTGAATACTTGTGTTCATTTGAGAACTTTACTAGCATCATGGTTTTTTTTTTAATTGTTACATATAAATTCTATTTCAGGCTAACAACAAAAAGGTGTTTGGTAACCATTCTTTTCGACCCAATCAAAGGGAAATTATCAATGCAACCATGAGTGGTCATGATGTTTTTGTTTTAATGCCTACGGGAGGAGGAAAAAGTTTGACATATCAGGTACACAACCTCTATCCAATTTCTCCATGAAAATATCTTTGTTACTAGTTGGGTTTTGTAGTTCTTTTTTTTTCTTTTTTTTTTTTACCTACATATCATTCACACTCAATGAAGATGTAATGCACTTAAATTTTCCTTTTTCCCCTTTTTGTTTAGGGTTGAGATTGCCGTATGCTTAAGTTTTTGACGTGACCTGTTTTTCTGCAGCTTCCTGCTCTCGTTTGTCCAGGAGTAACTTTAGTTGTCTCACCACTTGTTTCTCTCATCCAAGATCAGATTATGCATCTTGTACAGGTGATTTTCTTACCTTCCTTTGCCTAAAAAATTGGGCACTCATATTGAGATAGATCACATCACAGAGTTATTGCTACTCTGTGGATGACCTGATTATTGACTAAAAATCACCATTGTCTACCAAGTTAACTATAATATCTGGAATTGATCGCAGTGTGCAAATAGGTGCTTTAATAATTATACTTTTTATCTTCAATTTTGTGACATGGTGGATGCTGTGGGCCTAACAGATGATCAAACTTGTCAGATAGATAAGTTTCGGATCCCCAAAATAATTGTTGTGTTCTAAAAAATCCTAGATCAGAGAACGCAACGCTAAACTCTTTTTCTTGGTTTGAGGAAGTATTTATGCTGGTTTCACATGATTTGTTTTGTGCTCATCTTACAAATGTGTTCCAGTGAGCTTGTGTTATGAATTAGCATAACTGGACAGTGGTAGAATCAAAAGAAGAAGATGCTGAACGTGAATGATATTTCTGGAAGTTAACAATTATAGGATCAGTTATCAAGCTTTTGAGTGGCCTGATTCACTCCCATGAGCTAAACAAAATTAAGTATTCAATTATTCATATCTTGATTTTGGTCTTCTGGATGCCCTTCTCTCTCCCTTTTTATTTTTATTTATTTATTTATTTTTTATCATTTCTGGTTCTTTTTTCTCTCTTTCTCTTCTAACTAACCATCTTCCACAGACCATAGTAGGCCAGCTCTTTACAGCTTGGTATCTCACACATACATTATATTATTAAGAGCACTAATATTCTAATATATTGAGCTATTAGTCTCCAGCCTCCACTTTTCAAAGCACTATTGAATGATCTTGGACTCCTGAGCCATCTGAACCTCTCTCTCTCTCTCTCTCTCTCTGCAGTTTTATTAGTTTAATCTTAGTTATCTATTGTATCTTGACATGATTTATTATTAGGCAAATATACCAGCTGCTTACTTGAGTGCCAACATGGAATGGAGTGAACAGCAAGAGATACTTAGAGAGCTTTGTACAGATAGTTGCAGATATAAGCTCTTATATGTCACGCCAGAAAAAATTGCCAAGTGAGTATCAACAGATTAAAAGTGTGACATGTGTATTCACTGCTGCTGAAAAAAGCTTTCATATGATTTGATTAATCCTGGTTCTTAATTGTCATTGTTCATGATTACAGACTTGATTTTCAAATCAATGCTGCAAGCATGAACAAGATTGGTTATGGCATTATGTGTTTTTTTTTTTTTTTTTTTTTTTTTTTTGAGGTTTGATTATGGACCCTGTTGACATTGTCTACTCTTTCACCTATGTGCAGAAGCGATGTTTTCCTGAGGCATTTAGAGAAGCTATATTCTCTTGATTTACTTGCCAGGATTGTTATTGATGAAGCTCATTGTGTCAGTCAGTGGGGACATGATTTTAGGCCAGACTATCAGGTATGTGCTCTAAATTTGAATGGATGTTTCTGATCGTAGTTTTTCCTTCATTCTAGTGTGAATGTTTACAAATCTTGTTGGATTATGCCCAGAGTCTTGGTATCTTGAAACAGAAGTTCCCGGCCACGCCAGTGCTGGCTTTAACTGCTACTGCAACAGCTGTTGTTAAGGAAGATGTTGTCCAAGCTCTTGGTCTTGCTAATTGCATTGTTTTCCGGCAAAGTTTTAACCGTCCAAATTTGTCGTAAGTCTTGCCAAATGTTTGTCTTTTTTGAAAACATGCCAACAACATTTAAATTTCTACTTTGTATTTGAATTATTTTTCTTTGTATGTTTAATGATGGTATATTGTGTAATTGTTTTCAGGTATTCTGTTATCCCTAAGACGAAAAAGTGTGTGGAGGAAATTAACAAGTTCATTAGAGAAAACCACTATGATGAATGTGGTATAATTTATTGCCTTTCAAGAATGGATTGTGAAAAAGTTGCTGAACAGTTACAGGTCTGCCTCTTTGTGGTTTATGGTTGCACTAGGATAGTTGAATTTGTTACAATTTAAGTAAAAAGGTTTTCTACTGCATTTAATTGCTCACTCTGAACATCATGTTTCTAACTTTCCAAGGACCATGGCACATCAAGTAATTGGTGCTGCTTCATTTTTTCTCTAAGTCACTGCAAGAAAGTTGCTTTATTGTTAGAAGCAAATAACTTTTGCTATTATAGTTGCTGCTTCAAACTTATTGTACAATTAAGCAGTTCATATCTTTGATTTTCAGGAGTGTGGGCATAAAGCAGCTTTTTACCATGGCAGCATGGACGCTGCTCAGCGTGCTTTTGTTCAGAAACAATGGAGCAAAGATGAA
The DNA here is from genome assembly GCF_001683475.1 of Chenopodium quinoa. Lineage (NCBI taxonomy): Eukaryota > Viridiplantae > Streptophyta > Magnoliopsida > Caryophyllales > Amaranthaceae > Chenopodium > Chenopodium quinoa. The sequence goes on from NW_018744718.1 coordinate 809,699, forward strand.
ATTAATATAATATGTGCAACTGTGGCTTTTGGAATGGGTAACTTTTTATTTTCTGTTGTTTGGTGGCAGTTTCTTCCTGTCAACTTGTCATCTGACATGGATTCCAATTATTAGGTATCAATAAACCTGATGTTCGATTTGTAATTCATCATTCCATCCCAAAATCTGTTGAAGGCTACCATCAGGTGTCAATGTTCACTCTATTTTTTGCACTTCGTTCTCTTTCTCTCATGCTGTAGGATAATAGTGATTATATTAAAAGTTTAGTTCAGTGAGTTATTAGTTTATTCATCTAAAAGATTAGGACATCTAGTTTTGTTACTTTCAGACTGAAATTGATCATCTTATGTCATCCATAAACTACAGAGTTTGTTGCTATGGAAAGCATTTGTTATCACTTTACCTGTAGCTAGGGCAAAGCTGGTTATTTGATTGTTTATAGTCTGTATTGTGGATGCAATTATAGTAGTATTAAAAGTAGTGAATTTTGAAGCAATTGAACTCCAGTCAGATATTTATAATGTTTATACATAAGCTGTCCCTGTTTAGCTTCCAAACTAATGCAAAGGTGATAGGGCATTTGGGAAAAGGTGACAAAAAGAAAAGAAAAAAGGTGTCTGAATAGAAGCTTTGCTGTATTTGAGTTTGGCTATGATGCAAAATCATTTAAATCGTGACTTATTAAGTTTTTCCATGATGAAGGAATGTGGTCGTGCTGGTAGAGATGGTCTACGCTCATCTTGTGTGTTGTTCTACAGTTACAGCGATTATGTAAGCCATAATTTATGCTATAGTTTTACATGTTTATATACTCTTGTCACTGACAACTATAAATCCTTTGAATATAATACCAATCGATATATGTGTGTTTTCTCCACTTCCATATCTACTGATATTTGAATGTTTCACTTTTTCCAGATTCGTGTCAAGCACATGCTCAGTCAAGGGGTTATTGAGCAAAGTGCATTCACACCTGCACATAATCGTTTGAATATGCCAAATTCTGGGAGGATAATTGAAACGAACATGGAGAACCTTCAACGCATGGTATATGATTTGCTGATGCAACTTTTGGTTTACAGTTGTTTTGCTCATTTGTTTGTTTCTTTCCTTGTTGCAAAAATTTGATAAATTGATCTGATTTTACCAGGTTAGCTACTGTGAAAATGACGTTGACTGTCGACGACTTCTACAACTTGCTCACTTTGGAGAAAATTTTGATCCTGCACATTGTATAAAAACCTGTGACAATTGTTCCAAAACTAGATGTTCTATTGAGAAGGATATGACACTTGTAGCAACACAATTGGTTAGGGAAGCTAATTGGATTTGTTATATCTATGAATCATCAAGACAAATTTACCGAGTGATGTTGTTGATGTTCTGTGTAGGTGGAGCTGGTAAAGTCAACAGGGCAGCAACATTCATCAGCTCACATATTGGAAGTCTTCCGGGGTTCTTTAAGCCAATATGTAACAATTTTATACATCTAAACTACTTATCTCCTCCCTCCCCCCCCCCCCCCCCCCCCCCCCGCGGGTATGTGATGTCAGTCACATTTATTTTTGTGGAAATTCCAGGTCAAGAAATACAAGCATAATACTCTGAAACTTCATGGAGCTGGGAAAGGTTTGGCGAAGGGTGAAGCATCTCGAGTGCTTCGTCACCTTGTTGTTGAGAACATTCTTGTTGAGGAGGTCAAAAAAAGTGATATCTACGGATCTGTCTCATCAGTTCTGAAGGCATGGCCAATCAATTCAGATATCTAATTACTTGCTTTACTGTTGGAGTGTTGGGTACCTGGGTGAAAAAATTCCTCTGTTTAAAGCTGTGATTATTCTTGCCTAACTTGTTGTAGATGCATCCTTCACTTGTTTTCAGGCCAATGAAGGGAAATGTAGAAATCTTTTCTTTGGCGGTCAAAAGATAATTTTAAGGTCTGGCATCTAAATTCGTTTTTTAACTTCTTGACAACTACTAAAACACTATCAACTCAACCTTCTAGCACTTTTATGTTCACTTTTGTGGTGTGCTCTGAGTTGTGAATTAATCCTGTGCATTACGCAATATTCAGTATTGTTTAAGACTAAGTTAAGTTGGCTTTTTAAAAACCTGTTTCCAGCCAAGGCAGTCAAATTCAGTTTGTTTAACAACTGAAATCAGAAAAATGCAACAAGCGTTCTGAAAGTCTGTAGCTTGTATATTTAGCTGGGTAATACCTGTTTATTGGATAGTAGGTAACATCTGACATGTATGTATACTTTGCAGATTTCCTTCAACCGCCAAATCAGCATTGAAAGTAACCAAAGCTGAGGCAACACCAGGGAAGTCATCCTTGCTCTCCTTAGAGAAAACAAGTGCTCCTCAAAGCCGCACTTCTATGCCTGAATCAGAAGCTGACCAAGTATGGCTCAAATTCTCCCACTTTATTGTGAATATTTTGGCTCCATATTCTCAGCTTTAAATATGAATTTCTTCTGGTGATTGATTCCTTTTATTCTCAACCAGGCTGTCGCTGCCAAATTGTATCCTGCTCTTAGGTTGCTAAGAACCACCCTCATGAAAGAAGGTGGGGAAAGGCTCATGGCACATCACATATTCACGTAAGCATATCCATTTTAATGCAACATATGCTCTTACTTTATTTTAACTTTTAATTTATGACTCTTCATGTTCTATCAACTGCTAAATTTCATGATGCTTATATTCCTACTCAGAAACAAAGAATACTTTTACAGAATTAATTTCTTTAAATAATAGAAGTGGATGTGTAAACACAGTTAAGTTAATTGCTATTAATATAATGCAAGCCCTTCATTCCTAGGTACTGTAAATCCTGGGCAAAATCATCATAATGAATTTATCTGTGGTTGAATCAGGAATGCGACATTGCATGCGATCAGCAAGAGGATACCTCGAACCAAAGATGAACTGCTAGAGATAAGTGGCATCGGCAAGTAAGGGTTTTAAGTTGTGTTTTAAATATCCTATTTCTTTGGGAATATGTTGCGGTCCTTTAATTTGACACCTTACCACCAAAATTATATACTTATATAAGCCAGAAATGACCACCTTGACCACTTTGACCACTTGCTACATTTTAATATAGTGGGTGTCAACTAGCTTAGTCGGTCAAGTCTTAGGTTGTAGTCAAGATTTGTTATTAAATTTCATCCTCAACAGTTTGTGGCTCTCTATGCACTATACTAAGAATTTTAACAAAACCTTGCACAAGCCTTACTAATTTCTTGGTTATAGTATGAATTCTTTAGTCCCTCTGAGTGCCAAAATGGTATCACACTGCACAGGCTTAATTAATTTCTCAATTATAGTGTGAAGGTAAAAAAGTATGGTGATCTTATCCTGGAAACCATTGAAGCAACCATCAAACAGCACTATAAGAGTAGCAGCAGCAGTAATGACAGTGCAGATTCAATAAAAAGGAGAAGAGAGGCTGCCAAAGCTGCTAATGGAATCTCTAATGAAGATGAGGACATGATGGGAAGCACCGGGAGATCAAAGAAAAGAGCTGTCAAAACAGGAAAGGCTTCTGAAGTTAAACCGATAGAAGCTGATATGTTCCGTGACTGCCTAGATGTTGATCTTGATTTTGATGACTCGGTTTATGAGATGCAGGCTAATGGGATGAATCCAAAGAGTGAAACTAATGTTAATGGAAGAAAGCTACCTATGTGGTCTGGAAAAGAGAATATGTAAATCAGCTAGAAGTGTAAATTTTCCTTTAAATCGCGCTCCTTAATGTGTCGTGTACAGTGATTTTGATTTAGCTTAGGCAATGCCATTATAGGCAGAATGTGCAGTGGAAATGATGTTCTGCTCTTGTATTTAGCCAAAGTAGACAAAATTCATGTAATTTGATCCTGCATTTAGTTGAATTTTTGGTAAAGTGGACAATACATTTTATACAATACCCTACTACAAGGCATCTAAGAAATATGCTGATGATTTTTTCAAATGCAATTGCTGTCCACACAGGCACACACCAGTTAGGTGCATCACTCAACAATATTTTCTTTGTTTATTTTTTTAGTTGCAGCACTTTAAATTTAAATATATACAGATTTGTTTATTACTCCATAATATATAAGGTCATAAAAATATTAATAAGTTTACATAAGTTAAGATAAATAAACTCTAAAATATTAACATATAGGAGTACTTCGTAAAGTTAGAGAAGGAAATCCATGTAAATCAAATGTTCCTTTTAACATAAATCTGTGTTGTAAAAAAATGTGTAGACTCGTGTAAGAATTGAAAAAAATTAGATAAAATATGATATTTGTTACTCTCTCCCACTCTATTTTAAAATTATTTTTATACTTCGTATTTTATTTGGAATTGTTTTTTGTGAGGCAAAAACAGTCAAAAGTAAAAATAATACGGAGTGAGAATGTGAGATAGCTTAAGTGATTAGAGCTTCTCTCCAGAATTAAGATGATTTTAAAAATCGATTCTTACCCCTCCCCTTTGTGGCTTTGTAAACAACAAATAAACAACAACAAAATAATATATATATATATATATATATATATATATATATATATATATATATATATATATATATATATATATATATATATATATATATATATATATATATTCTGCAGTAATATATAAATTGAAAGGGGTTTTGGACTTTTGGGTGATAAATTTTACTTTCCCAAAACACCCCTCATTTAAGAAAATTACCATCCTTTTGTTAAAAAAAAAAAAAATGTAACTACTATCTTAAAAAACTACCATCTTTAGTTAAAAAAAAAACCTCCGTTATTTTTTTTACATAAATATTTTTCAAGAAAAATCAAAATACATAGTATATTATTTAGCCTACATGACATCATCAACATATATTTTTTTTAATTATATTTTATCAATAATTCTTAAAACTACTAATATATTTTTTTAAAAAATAATTAAGCGATAATATTGTTGAAAAAAAAAATCGAGCTTGGTAGATTACTTATATTGCACACGCACGCATTGTGCGCGTCTCTTAGCTTGTATATATATATATATATATAGAGAGAGAGAGAATCAAAAGTGTGTGTTTTTTTATTTTAAAAAAATTTATTTATTTATTTTAATCTATATTATAATTACAGAGATACTTTTCACGAGAATCCTCCAAAACCCCAATACTCAACTCTCATGCATTTAGTTTTTTTTTTTTTAATAATAATCATAATAATAAAATACTACTTATCCCACTATTTTATTTTTATTTATTTATTTTTATCATTTTTTTAAAAAAATCAATAACTACCCATCTAATATTTCCTTTTTGTTTCTATTTGTTTTTTTTTTCGAAGAACTACTACTAACATTTCACTTTGTGTTTTTTTTGGTACGTTGTATAATACATGACATGCTAATATAGCACTCAAAATCTCCAACAATATGTACTAACATTTCAATTTGTTTTACAAGTATTTTTTGGTACATAGTATAATATATGTCATGCATAGCACGAGTATACAATTCCTTTATCAATAATTCACTTTAGTACTCTAAGTCCCCAACCCTTCAATTATATGCATGTTTTAGGGACTACCATCTAAATAATTTCCCCTTCTCTAATCATCAAAAAAAAAAAAAAAATTTACAACACATTTTTGCGCAACTGGCCTCACCGAATAACTATTTGCAATAGATTAAAGTATATAACTCCTAAAGCAAGACACTAACACATATGACACTAACTGAGTAACCCGAGTATGTAACCCCTATAACACTAAACTGGTAACCACTATAACTTTGACAAAGTAAACCCCATAGTAGCTAGCTACATTATTGCGTGGCCACCGACATAAAAGAGTAAGACCCTATTTTTTGAGCTTCTAAGCAAAGCAAGGAATATCATATGCAGAGCAGGTGTTAGCACGACAGAACAAGTGTCAGCACATTATTAATACGGTATTAATACTCACTAGAAAAAAGCAAGCAGAGTTCAACAGAGTCAACCAGTTCTAAACCGACCATTGTAGCCCAATTAAGTATAAGGCCCCGTTCTCTTCTCCTTATTTTTTATTGAACTGAAATTATTTTTACTGAAACAAAATTATATTTGCTGAACTTAAATTATTTTTACTAAACTTAAATTAATTTTACTAAAATGAAATTATTTTTACTGATTTTTTTTGTTATAACTCTTCTTTAAGAAAACTGAATTTTACTGAATTGAACTTATTTTTACTGAACTGAAATTAATTTTACTAAACATAACTTATTTATACTGAATTGAAATTATTTTTACTTAATATTATTTCTTTAAGTTGAAGAGAACAGAGCCTAAGTTACGATATAAAAATCAACTTTTTATATTTAAAATATATTGTTTCTTATATATTCTGTGCATTTTACACGGATACACTCTAGTTATTTAGAAATTAGAAGATTGGGATTGACATAGTATGTCACCAGTCACCATGATATTGCACGTAAACCATCCACGTGCTAGATGATACATGCATTCACCCATGCACAATATACTAAGGACACGTCTTTGATCTCACCCCAAACTTTCATTATTTATCTTTCACATATATATATATATATATATATATATATATATATATATATATATATATATATATATATTTATTTATTTATTTATTTATTGAATAAATAACCAATGTAACAATTCTACTTATAAATTAGTAAGTGTACCCCTTATGTTAAATTTAGTGCCCAAAAAAAATCACAAATTAAAGAGATAGTGTAACAAACTTATTTTGAAAAAAAAAAGAGAAAAGCTTAGAATTAAGAAAAAATGCAAATAATCACACCACCACATGGGGAATATATGAGAGAATCAAAGGCTCATATAATGAGAAGTATATGTGAAAAAAAGGTGAGTGATTTAGTGTTAGAAAAGAGGAGGCTAGTAGAGGTGCCATATTCAGCCACCCTAGCAGACACCATGAACACCCTAGTGACGAACCATGTGATGGCGGTGCCGGTAGCGGCACCGCCAGGACACTGGATAGGGGCAGGAGGATCAATGATAATGGAGACGGATAAACACACCGGGGCGGTAAGAAAACATTACATAGGTATGGTAACTATGTTGGATATATTGGCTCATCTTGCTGGTGATGATGCTGTTAATGGTGGAGATTCTAGTTCTAATGATGTTAATAACAAGTTAAATGTTACTGTTTCTACTATTATTGGTCATTGTCTTGAGGGTTTGAGCTTGTGGACTCTCAATCCTAATACTAGGTAAATAAGCTACTTGTATATATATCTATATATTTATTTTAATTTTGTGCTATGCTCTCTTTGTATTTTTTTACTTGTAATGTTTTGATTTGATATGACTTTCACGCTTGAAAATGCATAATGTTCAGATTAATTAGTAATAAAATTGTATATAGTGATGAATATGATGATAGGAGCTCAAATTAATATAACGCTATTTGATTATTTGTATAAATCATCACGGATAAAGTCAGAGGTAAACTATGTAAATGGTAAAAAAGTCAAAATGTTACATAAGAAAAAAGTACTTCCTCCGCTCTATTAATATTGCAACAACGGACTTTTTACACTATTCATCACTCTTGTTTGACCATATTATATGATTTATACGTTAAGCAAAATATAGTCAAATGGGATCTTGTTGGATTCGTCTCATAAAATACTTTAACAATATTAATTTTTTTTATAATTTTTACTCTTATACAATTATAGATTTTTAGCATTTAAAATGTATTTTGGGATGCGTAATTTTCTCCTTGTTGCAATATTAACAGAACGGAGGAAGTATCATACAATATACACATTTTACAAGAGCTAAGCTAGTTTTATTACGTGTACTCTCTTTTGTGGATATTAGTTGTCATGTTGATGATGTAATATAAACGTTGTTCCACATCATGGTATTTAATTAGTGAATATTTTTAAAGTTCAATTGAAAAGTCTGTGACTAGTCTGTGAGAGGTGCAATTTCGGTCCAATATGCTAAATTGCTAGCCCAAAATGATAGTGAATATAGTATTCTTCAAAACTTATTTTGTGTTTCCTTTTAGGATTAGAAGGAAGCACAAATGATGGACGAGATTTGATCTTTTCTAGTTCTTATTTATTCATAATTTTATTGTTAAATGCTATGAGTATGCCATTTTATTTCGGTCCAATATGCTAAGTTGTTGCTACCCAAAATGACAGTGAATAAATATTTGATCTTTTCTAGCTCTTATGTATTCATAATTATATTGTTCACAACAATGAATGCAGTCTCCTAGATTGCATGGAAGTCTTCAGCAAGGGAGTTCATCGAGCGATGGTACCATTAGACAGCCATATGGATAACATCTCCGGTGTAGAGCTCGTAGAGTCATCATCATCTTACCGGATGTTAACCCAAATGGATGTCATAAAATTCCTGAAAGCACACGGCCAACAAGAGTTGCGCGATGCATTGGCACGCACCGTGAGTAGCACAGGTGCCATCACTGATACTGTACTTGCTGTGACTCGTCAAACTAGAGCTATGGACGCCATCAAGTGTTTGAGAAGTGCTGGTCTTCAAGCTGTGCCCATAATTGAGGCCCCTGATATTCCACCAGAAGGTCACAAACAGCTCATTAATGTAAGTGAAGTCACAAAATGTTCTGTTTAATGATCTAATGCCTAATATGATATAGATTTATATAATTATATATGCTAGTAATTCTGGTTCATCGTGTATATACTATCTTCGTTTCATATTATTTGCAATGATTGTAGGGATTCATATTATTTGCAATGATTGTAGGGATATGGCAGGAAACTCATGGGGACCTTTTCAGTTACCGATATAAGAGGATGCCCGGTTGATTTGATGCAGTCTTGGCTACCATTGCACGTAAGGGAATTCATGTCGAGAGTGTATCAAAACCCGTCCCACGGGGTACCAGACTTGGTGAACTCTCCCAAGTTGCTTGTGAGTTGTTATGCCGATTCTTCCTTATTGGAAGTGATTGACTTAATCACGAGTAGACATGTGCACAGGGTTTGGGTTGTCGATGAATTTGAGTATGGTACGATCCTCGGGGTTATCTCGCTCACAGACATAATCCGAGCTGTTAGAGCTGCTCTTATTTCGGCAACCTAGTTAGCACGATGGTTTTGAAGTGTTTCTAACAATGTATCGAGGTTTTCAGACTTTGGCTTTTTTTTGTCATCTGTATTCCAGTGTAATGTCTAATGGCTAGTTTGTTGCTGAGTGTGTGCTTCTGTAATGGCTAGTTTGTTGCTGAGAGTATGTTTTGGGCTCGCTACATTTTCTCTATTCTCGTGTTTGATGTAATGTTAAATTGGAGCTTGTTGTAAGGATACTAAGTTATCATATATAGTAGTATGTTCGTTTTTGCAAGAATATATTTAACGTTATACATATATGGGCGCATTAGGAAGAATCAGGAAGAGTATCTGACTGAAATTTAATTCCGAATAACAAGGTACGTAGTACTTAAAAAAAAAACACAATTCATGAGTCGAAGCATGAACAACTCTACATCTAAACATGTATGAGAACATCGCTTCCCATTAGTAACTCATGAAAACATTTGTTGCCATTGATTTTTTCACATTGTTCGTCATAAATTGTTGTGATAGACGAGACACAAGGGAAGCAACACCCATGCCATGGTACAAAAGGCGTATCTAACCAATAAACATAACAGATTACCCTGACTTGCAGTGAACGAAACTACAATAATCTAGTTGACACCAGAATCTATATCTAAATGTAGGCTTTGTAGACGCCAATGCTATAGGTGTCTGCCAAATGAAGTAGTGGCTCAGTGTCTCTTGGATTTCAGTTCGCTTCTAGATTGCATCATAGCTGAAAGCTTATTAACCTCGTATAACAATCCTGCGGAGAACAAGAAGCTGAAACGAAAATTTCACTGGTTAAGTTCATTCCAAAATTGAAGCGTTTCACACAGAAACAAAATCCTCAGGCAGAAAATAAATTATTATAAATTTAAAGATCATTACAAGACCCGTGGAGTAAAAATAAAATAAAATTGTAAACACATGCTAGATGCTACGGAGTATGAAGAAAGAACAGCAGAAATCCATGATAGAGAAAAGTTTTAATTAATGTGTTGATGATATTACAAAGCTAGAGTAATTGACCAATGAGAATACATCGTAATACAGAATAGTATGTTGCTCACTTGCTCTTATTGGTAGATTCACAAAAATCATAGGAGATTTTTTTTTTTTTTTTTTTTGGCATAGACTGTAATGCTGTATGCAGATAGGTTTTAGAGAAAAAGCATAGCGAACAGGACACAAAAGCCCTCATCATATGAAAACTATACTATTAAAATCTCCTGATAATATGTAAATAAATAAGATTCTACTCTATGGCTTTGGATTAAAATGGCCGAGATAGAAAATGGCTCAGTAAATTGTAATCTTAATATTTCCTAGTTCAACTAGGATTATTGCTTTAGGGATCAAAGGTAAATTGGAAACAGCCTTTCTATATGTAAACAAGAAAAAGGCTATGTCCCTAAACTCATTTGCTATTAATGGGAGTCTCTTTGATATTGGCCAATTGTTTGGCTCTTAAGTCTTCATAGACATTAGTCATTACCACACCATTGACTCCACTGCCCTTTCGACCCCCCCCCCCCCTTTTCCCCTTCCCAGTGACGGCTCTACCTTCCCTCTCCTTGGTCCATTGCATTCTCCTGGCTACTTCACCTTTCCCCCCACCCTCATCAAACCAATCACTAGTAAGTCTTTGCCTTCTAGTGGGTGCTCAAGCTCTCCCTTCTTGCCTCACTCTTTCCAAATTACCAAACTCAATCAAGAGTCAAAACCTCTTTCTTTACTTATAGTAAGCCTCTCAGTGGCTCAGTGCTATCCTAACAAGTCAGTGAAAATAGAAAACCAAAACCATTTCTTTTAATTAACATTGGCAGATTTTTGGACAAATGTGATGCAAAAAATAGACTAAAGCAGTGATCTTTTGCCTCAAAATCCTTAAAATTATTAGAACATGTTAGATCTGATTTTCATTAATCTAAAGTATTTTTTAATTGCAAATTGAAATTTTCAGGCCTTATTGGAACTTATCACCCTATTTAAAATTGGTTCAATCTAAATTTTCTCTGCTTATGTGAAAGAAAAGACATCCTCAGTTGAACATGTTCGACCTAGAAAATGTTACTGCTTATAAGAAAGTTCTAGCAATCCACTAAAAAGAAATTGGAGAATGAGGTAATCTAGTTTCATATTTTTTTGTATCATGCATAGGTTGCAAGAATGAATAAATGTACTAAAGAATCAACTCTAAATTTTGGACCAAGATCCTGCGCCAAATTTAGTTGCTAAAAGGAACCTTTGAAAGGTCTATAAGTGTAAAAAGGTCAATCTAATATTACATTATTGATGCCCAATCGACCTCATTTAACTAGAAAGCCAAGCTGATATCGAGATTCATTCTTTATCACTCTTTCAATTAAATCCGAAAGCTTACGCGAGAATTTATTTAGATGATAAAGATAAGTCTTACAAGTGTGAAAGCAATTAAGAGTTAAAAAAAAATATAAAAAAAACACTAGCAAACAGAAGTGTAAGGTTATAAATTTTGGATAACAAACATATTTATGTAGAATTTTTCATTGTTTATCTTGTATTGTCAAAGAAGCTTGGCCCAGAGGTGTGGTCAAACCGCACTCTCCTACCGCACTCTCTTGATACAGCTATGTAGCATATATCCCAACAGGTAGATCACCCTTTAAAAGGTTAACAATAAATCACACACCCAACTTTTGAAAGCACACTTGGAATATATGCTCATATATTAAGCATATTCACTATTACAGCTCAGACACTGGTATCGTGTCCAATTTAGCCATTTCAAGAATAATTTCCATGAATTTGGCCCAAAAGTATGGTCAAAGTATCCTATCCATGCCTAAGGATCCAACATGGGTACTAAAAATAAATTGAAGACTTCGAGTAAAATAGATTACACATATTTTAAATAAAATCAATGCACAAATCAAACAATCAATTATTAAAAATTTAGGATTCATTTGCATACCATGTTGTGATACAAACTCGGTGGACAGTACCAGCAACAACTAGAGCGACTAATTCAGCAACTATAACTGCAAAAAAGAAAAAAAATATATATTAAAGCCAAGCATCACAAAATAGTTCATATAATCAACTTTTTTTTCTTACACTAAGTTTGGATAGCAATTGTTAAAGGAAAGGGAGGGCAGGAAAGGAGAGGGGAATTGGGAAAGACAAGTAAGTGAGGTGAGGGAATGAAAGTGTGAAGAAAGGGAAGTGAGGAAATAAATGAGCTAAAAAATTCCTTCCAATTATTTACAACATTAGAAGAGCTTAGTTTATTTAAAGGGAAGGAAAATAGATCCTTCCAACTCCCTTCTCTTACAAACACGGGAAGTTGAATCCCCCACTTTGTATTTGGCCTCTAAATTACCCTAACCTGACACACTCTTGACGTGTACCTTCTGTATGATTTTTTTTGTTCAACATTTCTATATGTTCGACAAAGCTTCATAGGGATAACTTACTCCCCACAAAGATATATATTTTCTGTTCAAATAAGCAGAGCATAGCACAACAAAAGAAAGATTGAATTTACCAGCACCCCACCCAGTTTTGGTGCCACTGGACTCTTGAAAATTCGCAATGAACTGCAGTAGAAAATAAACAAACAGAAACACATATTACTAATAAAGCTAAACTTAAGTCACATGCAAAACCAAATATCTCATAGATTCAGAACTAGAGCTCAAACAAACGAAAAATTAGATGGCAAACTCACAATGAAGAAGAAAAGAAACAATAGAGAGCTAATGAACCCTCCAAGAATTGTGAATAACTCTGATGATGCTAGCTTCCCTCTATAGATCACTTCAAGTGAAAGAACCACAGTGAACATAAGAAATGAGAGCAGCATCGAATTTCCGGTGCTCGCCATTGCCCTTCATTCAAGAGGAGAAAATGGCAATCTTAATATTATGTAATTACAGAAATAACAACCACATCAATATAGCACAGACTCAAACCAACGCAATGTCACTAATCGGAACAAGACATCGTATTTAAGCAAGGTAGCAATCCAGTTTTATTTCGACTAATATATATATATCGATCATAGTAATAGATGAATTAACACACAATTGATTATAATGCCACTTTGAATATCCATACAACGTTTCGAGTGCGAAAATTACGGCCCATCTTCATTGCTTAAGTGCTAAATATCTAGGTCTACTAAAATTCAGATCAATTCCATAATACTGATATCAAATCATCAGAATTTCAACAGATTTATCAACCAAAACCTAAACATAAGAACAATAATTAATCAATAATGTCTCATACTAATTCAGCTAACAAATTGGTAAAATATGCATCAATATCACGGAATTAACAAGATAAGCAGCCATTATAGGGGAGAAATCTGGAAAATATGCGAGAAATTAAAGCAAGAAACTAAATAATTAGAAGCAATCAAACAAACATTCGAAAAATGAATCATATATAATTTGAACAGTAACACTAAATGGATCGAAGAATTTGAATATGAAAGCAGTGCGATTTTTGAAGAGAGGGATTGAAGAGCTTACCAATCAAATCGGCAGCACAAGACAAGAGAAATAGCGTGGAGATGTTGAAAGATGGAAAGTATGGAAATTAAAACCTCTCTCGTTGTGGATTTCTGGAAAAATAAGGAGTTCTTGAGGGTGATATAGTAATTTTAAACCGTACTTTTATTTTAACCGTGGAAAAAGGGCTTAGCACCGGTTCAAAACCAGACCGGAATGGATCGAGACAGGAATGGACCCAACCAATTAATTACGGTCCAGGTTTTGGTATAAATCATGATTCACGACACATGTCATGATATGAGTAATGACTAAAGGTCGTTTAAGTACGTTACTCATAAGGATTAAGTGTCTGTTCACTTCAACTTAATTTTAGTTTAGTTCAGCTCCAATCAGTTCAGTTCAATTTAGTTCATTTCGGTTCAGCTCCAATCAATTTAGTTCATTTCAGCTCTATTCGGTTCAGTTCAGATCCAATTAGATCAGTTCAGTTCAACTCAGCTCCAATCAGTTCAGTAAATGTGAACAGGCCCTAATTCATGACACATATCATGATATGATTAATGACTAACGACCGTTTAAGTCCTTAGTCATTAGGATTAAATCATGACACATGTCATGATATGATTGGTTTATTTTAATAATTTATTTTAATTAATAAAAAAAATCTCGATTTTCGCGACGAAAATTATTCGGCTAAAGTTTTGGTGGTTATTTTGAATTTTTATGTAATCAAATTAATCTCAGAATTGACAAAAAAATAACGTAAATGCCTCGCTTTGTATGGTAAAAGATATCTCAATTAGCGAGTCATTTTTTTAACCATGAAAATTGATCGGATTTTAGGTTTTGGAGATTATTTTGATCCTTTATGGAATCAAGTTTAACTCGAAATTGGCATTTACATTAATTATTAAAATATTCGGTGACATTTAATGAAAAAGTTGATTAAATAAATACAGAGTAAACATAAACGAGCTTTGATCGAGCTCAAACCCAAATAGTCTATTGATTGACTTGGTACATTTACAACCCCTATAGTGCTACACCTACCTACCCAAAGCATCAAACCTCTTCCTGTTTTTACAAACCCAAGACCAAAAATAGCAATTCTTTGCAAATCATCAAGTCATAAATTTTCTCTCTCCTCTGACCAGTGCAGTGCCCACAATTTCTGGGTTCCTAAATTCCCAGATCTAATTACATCTTTGACATTTCCCCATAAATCCCATCACAATCACACCCCATTCCCTCTTTCTCTCTCTTCCTCCTTCGATCTCTCCGTCATTCCCTTTCCCTTTCCCTTCCCCCCTTCTCATTATATATACACCTCCATTCTCCCTAAAATGTCTATCTTTTACCATTCCTCAAAACTCTTCCTTCCAATCCAAACATGAACTCCGATTCCCTCCGTAACAGAAAACCACCCCTCAACGGTATTAGTAACGGTAACGGTGTTTACTACAGTGACGGTGACAGAATGACGGTGATGAAAGGGAAGAAAGGAGGATTGAGTGGGTTTATGGAAACGGGCGTCGTTTATGAAGTGGGGGATTGATGACGTGGCTGGGGTGTTGAAGTATCATCCATTGCCCTGCTTTTTTGCGGTGGCGTTGCTTTTCTTTATGGGTGTTGAGTATACTTTACGCATGATTCCGAGCGATTCTCCACCGTTAGATGTTGGCTTTGTTGCCACTCGTTGGCTTAATCATGTCCTGTCTACTAGTCCATCTCTTAATACCCTCTTCGCCGCTCTTAATACGGTATCTAATCTATTTTCGTTTATATTTAATGTTTCTATTATAAACTCGAGTGTACCAATATTATATATATTTTTTTATGGATCGGGTTCAAATGAGCTGGATGCCTGGATGTAGTCGTTTGAATGGACGGTATCCGTGAACATAATAATAAGGTAAGTCTAATGGAACTAGAAAAATGTAACTACGTGAAAGTAGTAATTATGGTGATTTTAATTTAATGACTGATATTGTAACGAGTTAAATGATGATTTAAGTGATAATAAATAATAATCCATTGATTAAGAGAAGTTAGCTAAGTAATCAGATAATATTGAGTGGACTATTTAAAAAAATATATATATTGAGTGGATGACGTTTATACCCTCTCATTTCTTGATTAATATGGTATTTTATGATTATATCATTGATGAGTTGATGGATGAAAGTTAAAAAAAATTTTGTTTTTAGAATTTGAAAATTGGAGAATATTTATCTCAATGAGTTCAATGTATGGATTATGAAAAAGAATTAATCTTCTTGCCTAATCCATGCTTAAGAGAAGTTAGTTAAGTGATCAGATAATATGAAACGAGTTTAAGCTTTTGGGCTCTCATACCACGGAAAACATGGGGATTTTTATCTTTTTTGTAATTGATTGATGAAAAAATGTTGGAGTTTCAATATTATTTTTGCCTCATTAACCCAAGTATAGGTATTTTGGAAAAGCTTTAATCTTCTTACCTAATCACACTCTTTTTCTTTGTCATGTACTCAGTTTAGATAGAAAGAAGTATAGATAGGAAAATGGGGTTGAAGTTTTAAATTATTGGTTTAGGGGATTGGGGGGTTGAGATTAGTTGAATGTCATGTAATAGCTTAAATTTTGGGTTGTTCAGTAAATTAATTAATCGATTCATTTGACAATGATAGGTGTTTGTGGGGATGCAAACTACATACATTTTGTGGGTTTTCCTTGTAGAGGGACGAGTGAGACCTGGACTTGCTGCCTTGTTTATGTTCACTTGTAGAGGAATTCTCGGTTATTCTACTCAACTACCATTGCCTCAGGTATATTTCTTGTCATCAAACACTTCGTTGCACCTATTTTTCTTTAATTTCGACAAACAACCCCCTGAACTATTTTTGTTTAATTACCCATTTAATTTACTAGTGCTAATTTTTATCTCTTGTTCAACAATTCTGATGGTAACTACTCATGTTGGCTGCTTAGTCTTGTGGGTGCGTAAATATATACTACCTCCGTTACAGGTTATGTCAAATCGTTGCACATAACTTGTAACGGAGGTAGTATATGTTAACTGAAGATTGAAACATGTTTTTACTTGTCCCTCAATTATCTGTGCGTTTGCTTTTTACCACAAAGAGTAAAATTAGTGATTATGAATCAAATAATTGAAGGTTGGTATATGGAGACTTGTTGGAGAACAAGGATGGTTGATTTGATGAAGATGAAGTACATCATTGTGGCCTTGTGGGACAACATTATAACATTGAAATTATACGATTATTCTCTAGTAATAACTTTCAAGTTTTGCCATTCGACTTGTCTACGTATGACAGTACTTACTATTAAAAGTACTAGTAGTTACTAATTCCCTCTTTAAAGGCCGCCTTACTAGTTGTAGCATGAACTAACTACTCTATAAAGGCCGCCTTACTAGTTGTTGCATGAAAAACTCCCTCTTTAAAAGCCAACCTTTTTGGTTACAGTAGCATTTATTCGCTACCTTCCTCCTTAAGTGCCCCACCGTTTGGTAGTTTCTCTTGTTAAGTATGTTTCTTTTGTGTGGTAGTAGTACAGTACTATTTATAGAAAGTGATAGTATATTTATGAAATAGCAAACAGAGGATATGGTTCATTGAATATATTTCACAGAATTGTACTTCTTGTTACCTGTATTCATTGTCATAATTGGAAGATGAATGAAATTGCAATAAAGTTCATGTGGTTGCATTTTGCAAACCTCTAATTTTTTAGCTTCTCCCATGTTCCTTCGTGCTCGGTGAGAATTTTTTACCTACCCTAGTTGGCCATATTGGGACCATAGTTTTAGTTTTTTCGTTATGGTTGTTCTATCTTTTTTGGAGGGGGTAGTAGAATATTCAAATAGATCTATATGACCTACAACAGCAAGATGTTAAGCGTCCTGTTGCATTGCCAGCATTATTGGCTTTTGGCTCTTGTGTTTGTTATAGCCATACAACTTTCGTATCCCATACCATAGTCCGGATATTGCTTTCACATTCTTGACCACACGTAGCGATAGATGATTATGCTTAAGATTAAGACTAAATATGATTATGTTATTTTTATCCATGCCAATAATGCATCTTCTTGGCATGAGCTGATCTGGTCAGATGTTCCCACCCTAAAAAATTTAGCTGTTATGACGTGGATTGAACCTTATATTGTTGGCCTTTGTTGTCAGGACTTTGTGGGTTCAGGAGCAGATTTCCCGGTAGGAAATGTGTCTTTCTTTTTGTTCTACTCAGGGCATGTTGCGAGTGCTGTGATTGGATCTTTAGACATGAGGCGCATGCAAAGAAGGGGATTGGCATGGACATTTGATTTTCTTAATATCTTGCAAATAGTTAGACTGCTTGGAACAAGAGGTCACTACACAATTGATCTAGCTGTTGGGGTAGGAGCTGGCATGTTATTCGACACTCTTGCTGGAAAGTACGAGGAGAGCAGGAAAATTTCAGCGGCACCTTCCCCTACTAATGGAGTCTACTCTTCAATAAGGTAGTTTTACAAAGAGTATGAGGTATGGCTGGGCAGAGTAGGTCCAGGCAATGTATGCATAAAAATGTACTAAAGCTAGATGTACATTATTGAGTAATGGCTAATCTCAAAGGGTTCTTTCATAATTTTAACTGCATTTTGTTGAAATATTCTTGTTTTAGCTCACAATATACACATTTACTGTGACTTCAACCATTGCGATTTAAATTTACTAATTTCTTTAGTTCTCTATTCTGAAGTCTTCTGCTGTAAATCTAGCTGAAGAACCGAAAAAGGGCCTTTTTTTTTTTTTTTTTTTTGCATCCAATATGTTAGATCTAACAGAGTTTCAATTCTTTGTTGACTAAGAGGTATACCTGATCACCTGTTTTTGGTGACATTAAATGCTAAGTTTTTCTACTTTTTAACTACTTGTATTAGTCGTGTACGGAGTATTTTTCCCGTTTCACTAAAATTGCAACAACTGCTTAGGCAAGAAGAGAGAGAGGAAGCAAGTGGGTATTAAGAAAGGTTGTGTGATACATCCATGAGTATAGACTATAGACAGATATTTATCACACTGCTCGGTGCATCAAACGGTGTCATTACGATTTTAATTCTAAGAACAATCTTTTACAGTAAATTGGAGTTTCTATATCCAGTTGTAGTAATTTTTTGATATAACAAAAAGATAGGTGGGTTTATCTGCTTTGATATTTACAGTATATGAGATTGTACTCAAAATTATTGATCCTCTGAATCTGATGAATACGGGGGACATGACCCGTCGTCTACGTTGGCAAGTGGGTCAAACAAAGGCGAGCTTGGATCTAGGCATCCCGGTACAAGGTCCAAATTACAGCGATCACCCTTCATAAAATACAGTCATAGCTGATGTTAGAATATGCCTTCTTAAACAGCTTAAACAGAGTTCAAATTTCAATATTTTTAAAGGCTTGGACAAAGATATGTACTGCATCACTTACCCCTTCGGCGGTCAGATTGCCAACAATGGCACATCTTGTGATGACAATGTTTGCGTCTGGAAAGATTGCCTTGTCACAAGCACCCTCTTTGCTCAACTCTTCTGCTAGGCCCTGCATTGTTTCAAGAAACTGATCAGAAATCTAAAGTATCACACTTTGACGAACACAGCAGGTACCAGCCGTACCACCAAGCCAAACACTGACCATAATAAAATCTTTTGGTTTTTTTCTGTTATTGATTGAAATACGTTTTTGTTTTTCTAGCATTAAGGTTTATAGTTTTATACATCACTTTGGTGCTAATGGTGTTAAGCTGTGTGAACTTTGTTTGCTCTGAAACAGGCCGGGAAACTTGTCAGTTTGACCAGATACGATAGCCAGGCCGCTGCACTGACACATCTCAACTGACAGACGATTTCAGTTTTACAGAATTCAGAACTGTCATTTATCCCATTCTGTACAGTTACCTGAACTCATATCTATGTTCTATTAATGTTTACGTATATTCTTTCCAAAGTGGCCTATTATTTAGGGACGAAAGGAGTATGTATGCATGCATGTCCACTAGACTCTGTCTGTATCAGACAGACCTATGTGCTTGAATTTTTTCATGCCCAACAAAGTTTGTCAAGGAGCTTGCTAGTTTCATGGATTTTAGTCTTAAGTGTTAATGTACATTACTGTTAGCGCTTTCCTTATTTCAGCAACTATACATACAGTACTGCATATCTCTCAGTCAACATCTAGTGTATTGTACTCCATAAATAATCTAATATGAATTATACGAATTATAAGTTCGATGTTGTCAATAAGCTCTAGTCCACATTCCTTATCCTAGGTTGTGAGAAATTTAGTTTCTTGACTTTATTATGCAATTTGTTGAACATTTATACTACCTCCGGTTATGTGCAACGATTAGACATTTTCCTTCTCTACTTTATGTCAAATCGTTGCACATAACCTGTAACGGAGGTAGTACATTCAATGATGGCCAAACTGCAGCAAAAAAGATCCTTAAGCTTACCTCATTAAAGAAACTGACTGGTTTGTTTTGCAAACCCTTGGGAATTTGAAACTGCAGTCTGTAAGGACCATCCCACTCGGAACCATTGGTGAAGGAGAAGATCAAGTTCATAGCTGACATTATACATCACATCATTGTAATTAGCAAGAAATATTTAATATCCAAAGGTTACACAAAGACAGGTGAAGTGGTGAGATAAAATACATACCATGCTTAGGAATGCATATTTGAATGGTATAGATCGGAGCATCAGCTTTGCCTCTCGATTTTTTGAGCATCGCTCTAGGCTCACCACCACACATAATTGGCTGATTAAAACCACCTGTTGAATCAGATCAAGCATTAGCGTTATATGCCGGAAAATTATGATTGGAGCTGCACAAAGTTCTGAAAAGGGAAATACATTACCATTAAAGGCTATTCCGAATTCTTCATTAGGCTCAAGTTTGGCAGCAGCTGGATTGTAAAAAATTCTGAGTCTTTCTCCCTATCAGTTTAACAACTGTGTTTGTCAAGTGAATGATCTAATGTAGAATTAAGTAAAACGAGGCGATGAAGATATATATACCGCAGTTGGAGGAAGGCCGTTCATGGTTTTCCAAAACACAGGAGCCATTCCAAGCTCAAATTCAGCCCATTTAGGCAGCACAAACCTACAGAAAGCGAAAATTAAAACAGAGAAAATTCATAATGTCACATATAAACATAATATGCTGTAAAATCAAACGAACTTTGTTTATCAAAGGATTTTGTGTTATGTAATCTCCCAAAATTAATGTGTACTATAGCTAGCTAGAATTGGTGTACATACTCCTTTGTCTCATCTTTAGGACTTGTTGCGACAGCTGCTTCTGTCGCAACAGCTCTAACTTGCCGATCCTTGATGCTAACAACTCTGTTCCGTGTTATAGAACTCTCGCGCATTGGACTACCAATATAATTATTACCTGCATTAAGTAATAAAATCTTCATTTTCGGCATTTGAAGGTATGGAATTTTTTGTCTCATGTTATATTTTGAGCTGCTAACGCTCAAATACTGATTCAGATAAATAATCATGTTCAGAAATTTAGAAATACTTGGGTTATAAATTTATAAAATAGATGGTTACCTAGAAGTAGACTACCGGGGCTTCCATTACTAACCGGAGTAAGCTGTTTTGACACAGCAAAAATCGCGGTAGCTGCTGTTGCTGCCATTGATCAGTCGGTTACTTGGAGTTTCAGCTCGAATTTACTGGCTTTCTTTTGCTTACAAAATTCTGTACAAATTTTAGTTCATCACTTTGATGGGAGATATAAGAGGGTGTTAATAGCAAATAACACATTGATGTGTTGAATTTGGATAAGAGAACAAGAAAGAACCACACAAAATCAGGCAAAAATATCTGCCCAATGACAAACATGCAGACAAAGAAGTCAATGTATGTGTGTAAGTGTAACTGTCAAATTTGAACAATGTAAAAAATCTAACTTAAAATATCTAAACAAGTGTAGAATATCTGGGAAGATAATGGGTGGATTTAATTGATCTTATAATAGTCTAATCTCCATACTAAAAAAAACTTGTAATTCAAACCAAAAACACATGTTCATTTGTAAAAATAAAAAATAAAAAACTTGTGGACTTGTCATATAAAGTAAAACATAAAGTAATAAACATATGTTTCATAGTTCAAATATCAAAACTAAAGATCAAACACAGAATTCGATTGTTATTTGAACAAATGTACCATGACCACTGTGCACCCGAGCACACCAAATAATTTGTAGTGGCCACCAACTTGGCTTCCTACCGGTTCGTCGATACGGTCATACACAAACTTAATGGGTCCATGTTTATTGGGCCTTATGCTTAGATATTAATGGGCCTTAGGCCTGCATATTAATGGGCCTTACTATAATAGGGTACCAATATGATATCCTGCACACGGATCCAAATACAACGGAAGTTTGGAACTATTTTATATCATCCTCATGACCTCATCAATTGCCAGTTTGCCACTAACTTAGACGGAAATAATTCTCATTTCTAAAGTTTGCCACAAAATTAATTAACGTATAAGAAAGTTGGGAATTAGAGCAAATTTTCTCGAATGCAAAGAGTTTTTTCCTTGCAAGTTAGTGCATATTGATGATATCTGAGTAATTGGCTTTCAAATTCGCAGCAAATTTTATTTAGAATGCTGTTTGTCCAACACTAATTAATACTCCGTGAGACATTTAGACATTAATTAATAAATATAATATAGCATTACCCTTTTTAAAAACGTAAACAAACCTTTATAATAAGGAAAAAGATATATGCAGCCCTAAATCTTAAGGGCTGCATATAAGAAGCTAAAAATAGAAAGGAAAGACAATAAATAACCATTTATTACACCGATTTACTCGTGAATTGTCGATAAATTCCCAACTTAATACTAAAAAAGGAAGTATATTAAATGCTTATATGCTTAACATTACCCTTATAATAATTTGTCTTATTTGAAGTTTTATCGTTAAGTTGTTAACCAATCAAATTTAAACTCTTATGTCATCGTAAAATATTATATTTAGATCAAACGTCTAAGATTTGGCAGGAAAGAGTTCACTTTATAGACCTAGCGTTTTCCACCCTCAAATAACTTTGTATATATACACGTTTGTTCTATTTTGGCTAATTGTGTTAACTACTCTGTCCGTGTTTGAATAAATGAAACGTTTTGACTTTCACAGATTTAACAAGGTTAAATTAGTTGAATTTATTAAAATATAGGTTGTGGGCTATGGAGTACATTTTCATTTATTTAAATATGGTTGCAAAAGTAAACGTTTTATTTATTTAATACAGAGTTTATTAAAGCTAATGTGTGACTTGGATGAAGCAACTACTACATTTTATATGAAAGAAAATGCGTGTTTAAATTTTTTTAATAAAAATTATGCTATAAGTTTTTTTGTGAAATGGTAAATAAAATAAGGACTTTTGAATTATTTTAGGTAGACAACAAAGAACACTAGAGTGACTTATCTATTAACTATTACTAAAACAAAAGTTGCTGACATCACCATCTAGGATGCACGGAAACGGATACGAACACGGACACGGACACGATACGGACACGGGAAAACGGCAATCCTAAAATAGGGGACACGGGTACGGCGTATAACAAGGCATATAATATATTAAAAAAACGAGAATTTGACAACTAATTCAATAAAACACTAAATAATTAGCCTCAAAACACACAATTTTAATTAAACAAGTAAATGAACAAAGTGTACGGACATAGTCGGATACATATCAAGAAACCATCAAACCAGACATGTCTTAATAGTACTCTTCAAGTAATCAAACAAAACTAGAAACATAACACAAAATCAAACATCTCATCAAGTAATCAACAAAACTGTCAAAACACGGTGGTTGGCGGTGGTTGTCTGGCTGACGACGAACAACAAATTGAATTATTGAAGCAATTGAATTTCAGAAAATCAGAAGTTCTTACACACTTACACTGATTAAAACCCTAAAAAATTCCCCAAATTAGCATTACTCGAATTCACTTCAGAATCACAACAATTGTTGAATGGCAGAAATTGAGCTCCAGTAAAGATAACAATGGAGCTCAATTGTTGAATGGCAGAACACCAAGAAATAAGCACGAAAAGGCTGAAATTGAGCTCCATTAAAGACAACAATGGCGGAGACTCAGAAAATGAAGACCGATTAAGTTCTCTCCCAGACTCCATTCTCACCGACATTCTCTCACTTCTCGACATCCAAGGATGCATATTCAGAACTTTAATTGAATTTAAAAAAAAAAAGTAGAGAAGAACCATACCTGGTGGCTGACACGGACGACGGGCGACAAGGTGGGCGGTGGAGTGATAGGTGGTGGCTGAGGACGAGCAGGCGAACAGCAAGGGCCAGGCCAGCAACTCCAGCAACCCCCGCAACAATGAGAGATGAAGGCCACGAGCAGCAAGGGCCAGGCCAGCAACCCTGACAACCGGCAAGGAGGCGAGTGGCAGTGACGGAGACAGCAAGCCGGCGGTACGGTGAGACCTACAAGTCGGCGACTGAGCAAGTGAGCAGCAAGGGGTTCAGTTGAGACTTGAGAGGATGAGAGGATTGAGAGTTTGAGAACTGGAAACTTGGAAAGAGGTAGAGAGGCAAAGCATAGGAATTTAGGTATTTCGCGTGTCCATACCAAAACGGCCCGTGTCAGCCCAAGACACGGCCCGTGTCCAAAAATCAAAAACGGTTAAAAAAAATCGGACACGGTTTTCTGCGTGTCGGACACGTGTCGCCCCGTGTCTCATCCGTGTCCGTGTCCGACACGCGTGTCGACTCGGACTCTTCAGATTTTTGGTGTGTCCGTGCATCCTTGATCACCATTGCCCACGTGTCGCTTCCTCAATAAAAAATTTCCCGCCTAAATGCAATGATGATGTCAACTTCTTTTTTTTTGTTTTTTTGTGAGCTATCATATTTAACATTTTTGAAATTTAAATATTTGAAGTTTCTACATTACAACTAAAACCTTTAATTTATCGTAGGAAATTGAAACAATTTTAAATAGCACACTAATAAATGACCTCCTACATTGAACTATAAATTAGACAACGTTGAACATATACTATATCATAATTTTAATTAAAATAAAAAAATTTAAAATTACAAAAATATGTAAATCTCTTCACCAAAAAAAAAATGTAATTCTTATTTATATTCATATATAATAGCGATTTATTTTTAAAGTGTACAAATTAAAAATAGGCTTTATATACGCAAGGGTTTTAACCTGGTTTGTTAATAAAAATAATTATTTGTCCTCTCTTAAACGCTCTTCGTATCCAAATATATTACTTCCTGATTTCATTTTAATGGGTTTTATTTTTATTTTTATTATTGTTAATTTAAAAATATCTATTTCCGTCATTTATTTTTACTATGGACTATTACATAAACAAACAATACCACCTAAAACTAAGAGAAACAACGTGCATATAATTCATCACTTAGGCTAAAAAACTACTCCAAGTCTCCAAGTTTTAATTACAATATGTCAATATGAATGGAAAATATAAGGTTGAAAGAGACGACAAGTGACATACACATTTTACGAAATGTTACGTAATGTAAGTTACGCATGTAATCGTGTATTTCTTACCCCTTAATCTAGCTATCAATCCACGTTAGACAACTTACATTTCTCTATCAAATCTTTTGGCTATTCAAACGAACCTTATAATTGAATTAAAAATAACCTCTCTAAACTCCTTAAAAACCTATATAAATATAAATTCCATCAATACTCTTAAGTCACAATGACAATAACACCCATTTATTTCATAGCTATAATGTCATCAACTTCAAACTCCAAACTAAACCCGTCTCCCATTAGCCTTTCTTCCTCAAATGAGGCAAGAAGTGTAAGGAAAAGATCATCAACGAGTTTGGAACCGGATCTAGAACCGGAATTGAGATTGTATTCTCATAGAATATGGCGGTCTAATGTTGTAGTGAAGAACCCAAGGAATGTGTTTTCGGAATGGAAATGGGAATCCTTATCAGTTGGGACATTAAGCGCAGTTGTATTTATTCATGTGTTAGCTCTTTTTGCACCATTTACATTTAATTGGGGTGCATTTTGGGTGGCTATAGTTCTATCTTTGGTAACCGCGCTATTTGGTATCTGTCTCTCATATCACCGGAATTTGACTCACAAAAGTTTCAAGTTACCCAAATGGCTTGAGTATTTCTTTGCTTATTGCGGGGCCTTAGCACTCCAGGTTCATTACACTCAAAAATAATTGTCACATTGTCGGACTGTGAAGTATGATCAAATTGATAAGTAGAAGTACTTGATAATGTAGAAAAAGGGTTCATGAATAGTTAAATTAAATAGAGAAAAAGGACCACAATATTATGGTGACATTTTTTTTGTCTTCTTATTATTAAAGTTAATTAATATGGTTTGATTTAATTTGATTATTGGATTTTATTTTCAGGGGAGTCCAATTGATTGGGTGAGCACACACAGATTCCACCATCAATTTTGTGATACGGAGCAAGACCCGCATAGTCCTCTTGATGGATTTTGGTTCAGCCACATGAATTGGTTGTTTGATGCTAACGTAATTATTGAAAGGGTAATGTATTACTATAGGAAAATTAGTTTGAAAATGCATAATTATTTCACATTTTTATTAGTAAACAACTAAGAGTAAACTTAGCTAACAATATTTCAATTTATCAGCATTTTGTCAATTATTTAATATGAACAGATTATTGATAGTTATTACGTTCCAATATTGGTACGAAGAAATTTATAAATTTATATAATGATTATTAATTAAGAATTGTATTCACTTAAAAGGTAGTAAAACTTTTAATGAAATGCTGCGATTTCTGCTTTTTGGTTTTTTGTTTTTTAAAAGTATATGATGATTTTTAAAACTTATTAAAATCATGATAATTTTAAAAACGGGGAAATCTCATTTCATCAGGCCGATTTACATGGGATGTAAATCAGGGGTTATGAATGTCATTTTAGTTATTTAATTGGGGGTATTTTTGTATTTTCATCTCTTTCTTCCTCCACTCTCCACTCTCCAATTTCCCATCCACCTTCTTCCTCCAAGCCAGTAAATCTGCACACCAATGATACCACCACTTGTGACGGTTCAAAATGCCACTGTGATGGTAAGGCTTTTCCCTAAGGGGTTGATATGGCCCTAATTTACACGAATTGCTACTAGGGTGTCTTTTTGTAATCACCGCGAAGCGGTGTTGGGGTCATCGTTGCAAAGAGAATCACGGGGTTGTGATGGTGATGGACGCAAAGATGGTGGTGGTTGGGATGGACTGTGATGGTGATGGTGATTGAGAAGAAGATGGTGGTGGTGGTTATTCCGTTACTTGCCCCGTCACTAGTGGGAATTTTTCATTTGTTAAAAAAACCCATATAAATGAATATAATATTAATTGCAAGTACGGTGTATGGCCTACACCAGCGGCTGATTGACAAAATTTTGCCTATGCCTCTTTAAAAACTGACAACAAAAAAGTAGAAACACCTTTTTCTTGTTTCCTGTTTTTGGTTTTAAAAAAAAAGAAACTGAAAACCAAAAATGATGCCAAACAAACCCTTAGTTGTTCTTGACGTATGAAGCTAAGTTTCATCTCGATGCATAGAGTTGTA
The DNA here is from genome assembly GCF_001683475.1 of Chenopodium quinoa. NCBI lineage: Eukaryota > Viridiplantae > Streptophyta > Magnoliopsida > Caryophyllales > Amaranthaceae > Chenopodium > Chenopodium quinoa. The sequence continues at coordinate 837,002 of NW_018744718.1, forward strand.
TACGTGACTAATTGTTTCGTGTTTTATACATAGTAATTACTAAGCCAGAACCTCTCTTTGTTGTGAAACGAGTATGTTTTAGATTTTTAATATCAAGATAATTTGTTCATTTTGCAGTGTGGTGAGCCAAACAATGTAGGAGACCTAGAGAAGCAAGCATTCTACAGATTCATGAAAAGAACATACATTTTGCACCCAATAATTTTTGGAGGATTACTCTATGCTTTTGGAGGATTTCCCTACGTTGTTTGGGGAATGGTAATTAAGCATTCACACTTATATACTACGTATTATGTTGTGCAAATTAAAGTTTTTCTTGTCAGATAATCTTAGCTTAAAAGTTATGTATATGGAGTAGCCGCCATTTCTTTACTTAGTATGTGGCACATGATTGAAATGCGTAGCTTAATATGCATGGTTTAGGTCATTAGGTGTGTGATAAGTAATTAATTACATAATTTCAAATGATTGAAGACTTCGAGTTTAATTTTGACTTAGTCCATAATTAATATGAGTACGCCACATTTAATTAGGCTTCATCTTTAGAAAATTAAGTAACGTTGATAAATATCTTGTGTTTCAATCATATCATCATTATATATATGTTATATCATATTGCAATTATATATATGTTCATCTTTATAAAATTAAGTAACGTTTTAATAAATACTTTGTGTTTTAATCATATCGCAATTATATGTATGTTTATAAATACCTTACGTTTCAATCATATCATTATATGTATGTTATATGCTATCATATATATCGCATTTTATTAGGGTTCATCTTTAGAAAATTAAGTAACATTGATAAATACCTTGCGTTTCAATCATATCATTATAGCTAAATTAAAATTGTATGTTTCAATCATATTTTAATACAGGGAGTAAGGACTACATGGGTATATCACATTACATGGTTTGTGAACTCTGCTAGTCATATATGGGGAGAACAAGCTTGGGATACCGGTGATCTTTCAAAAAATAATTGGTAATACATTCGACTACTTTTAACGATTTCGTAATTATTATGCATTTCTATCATTTTATGTCTTAGAATGCATATAATTTGCTTTTACTAATTAATATTGTGTTTATAAAATAAAAAAAAAATGATATTTCATTAGGTGGGTAGCATTGCTTACATTCGGAGAAGGTTGGCACAACAATCATCATGCATTTAAATACTCGGCAAGGCATGGCTTTGAATGGTGGCAAATTGATGTGACTTGGTATGTCATAAGGCTTCTTGAAGTTGTTGGTTTGGCCAATGATATTAAGCTTCCTAGTGAGGCTCATAAACAACGCTTGGCATTTAAAAGTGAGGAAATAGCATCTTGAGTCTTAAAACAACCATGCATAAACATGTCTTGCTTATGATGGGATGCAATTTCTTAAAAGGTTTACTATTCGGGTTCGGTCAAATTTATTTGTCACATTGATAGCAGTTTCAATATCACTATTGTAAAACACGACAAATAATTCCAGATAGAGGGTGGATAATGTAAATCACATAGTTCATGCTACGATTCTTTCTAATTAATATATATACTATGTAGTACATACATCTTATGTGATTTATAAACTCAAGTACATAGCAAATTTCCATTATAATATTCGGATTATGTCATTGGCCGTGCCGAGGTGGGGCTCGTGCTGTGCCGGCTTGGCGGCGGGCCATGCCTTGGCACGGCACGGCACGACCCACATGCCTAATATATATATATATATATATATATATATATATATATATATATATATATATATATATATATATATATATATATATATATATATATATATGCTGGCTGGCCATGCCGGCTGGCTGACGATCGTGTCGTGCCAATTTTCAATATTTGTGTTCACGGCACAGCCCACAAGTGGGCCGCCGTGCCAGTGGCTGGAGCCGCTTGCGTGCCGGCACAGCCGCGCCCATCTTTAAATACAACTCAATTTTATCGGGTCTATATCGAAAAAGACAAACGTCTAGCTAGTATTGTTTTCATAACATTACAATACGTATTTTCAAACAAATTAATAAAAACATGTCACATATAATGCGGGGATAAGAACTTAAATTTGTTCTTTATAACTTATACTATAAAAACAGCTTAAAATCGTTCGTTACTCTAGCAAGAGATTGTAGATAGTATGAAAGTTTATGTATGAGTGTATGACTAGGAAACACTAAACTTGTAAAATTTTGGATAAGAGAACATGAAGAAAGAACCACACAAAATCAGCAAAAGATATCACTTTTCCAAAACTCCAATGACAAACATGTAGCCACATTAAAGATGTTGCTAATGTGTGAACTGCTAACAACGTAAAAGCTACGCCTCAAAATATCCAAAAACAAGTGTGGATTTTATTATTATAAGATATTAAGATTTACTGATTTAGTAAAGGTATAACTAAGAAAGTAGTGATATGCAAAGACACCCTCCCTATATCCAACTGATTTCCACCTTAAATTTAAGCATAAATTATATTACTCGAACTCTTTATCTTATGTTAAATACTCGTGTTGGATCCTCCGCTACAAAAAAGAGCTTTTAACGATTGATTTTACCAATATTGGTATTTAGCTATGTTTCTTAAGATGTTGCTAATTAGCATCTGGACTCTTTATTGGATCAAAATCGTGAAGTTTTTTCATATATGCATGGGATAGAGTCAAGTCAGACACTTAAACATATACTCATATCGTACATGAATACCTGTGTTTGAACAACTTAAGTTTATTACTGCAAGTCACCACACATGCATCATCCACGCAAGTACAAATCTAAAATTCATATTCATCCATACACAAACAAATCCAAGTGAATATCCACTATACGAATCTAGCCACCCCACCAACCAATTAAATTAAAGATCCACTACCCATAAGTCCATAACCTATCCACCAAATTGAATTAATTTGGGACCTTATTAAATTGGGAATTTTTGAATTAAATCCTTAATTAATTCAAATTCATTGTCTATCCATTATTTATGTAAAAAAAAATAGGCAAAAGTTATAGCAAGCACTGGATGTATAGTAAATTTAATGTACATTTGGTTATTGTATACCAAAAGTTACTCATATTATCACAAAAGATATTTTATTGCCATAAAAATTACCCTTATTACCTAGTTACTTTTATTACTCCTAAACTATCAACAGTTATTCATATTATCAGTTACTTTTATTATCACAAAATTACTCTTAGGGCATGTTCACTTCAACTTAATTTTAGTTCAGTTCAATTCAACTCCAATCAATTCAGTTCAGCTCCTAATTTCCTTCTCTCATAAAATATTTATTTCAGCTCAATTTAGTTCAGTTCAGTTCAGTTCAGATCAGCTTCAATCAAGTCAGTTCAGCTCAATTCGGTAAATATAAACAGTCCCTTAAACTATCAAAAATTACCCATAAACCATAGCATCACAAACTTTACCTATATAGCTTTCATTTCAGTAAATTATTGTATACCTAATTTTGTAAAACATTTATGAAAATAAAATAAGATACGTAATAATTACATTGATTAATATGGGACATAGAAATTGAATTCTATAAGCATGAGATGGTTATAAACTCTAGTCAAAAACAAAATATAATCCTTATCAATCCACGCCACTTGAGCTTTCACTCTCAAAAACTCCAACCACGAAAACGTTACCACAACCTCAATTCCCAATCAATAAAAAAAATAAAATAAAAATAAAAATCGCGCTATTTGGCCTTAAACCCTCATAAAACCCAACATAACCACAAACTCACAAGAACACCCTTTTCATGGCTCTCATTGCATCAACCCCTAACTCCAAACTAATCAACCAATCTTCCATTTACCTCAACAAACCACAAACTAGTACAACTCTACGTTACAACTTTAACCTAACAATTTCGAAAACTAACCTTTTTAAGCGTTTAACATTAACAACTCATACACCAATTTGCCAATATGGAGAGTCATCACCAAATAATGAGGCAACAAGAAGTGAAAGAACAACGAGGGTATCGGCCATTTCGACACCGGGGTTGGAGTCGTATTCCCATAGGATTTGGTGGTCGGACGTTGTCGTGAAGAGTCCGACGAATGTACTTGTTGATGGAAAATGGGATTCTATATCAGTTGGGAATTTAGGTGCGGTTGTTATGATGCATGGGTTAGCTCTTTTTGCACCATTTACGTTTAATTGGGGTGCATTTTGGGTTGCTGTGGTTCTCTATTTGGCTACGGGATTGTTGGGTATTTGTCTTTCGTTTCACCGGAATTTGGCTCATAAGAGCTTCAAGCTACCTAAATGGCTCGAGTACGTCTTTGCTTATTTCGGAGTATTAGCCCTTCAGGTTCGTTATGTTGTTACAGTAACAAAATTAGTTGTCACATTGTTACACAGTCTTTGAAAAATGACAAGTGTAGCTAGGATCAATCAATTTAGTATTACCTCTGGTAGACTTTCACAAGTCTCACTTGTCAGTTTCAATATATAACGTACGTGATTGATGAAATTTAGGAAAGAGTAACTTGCGACGTTAAAACTAGCTTGGTTGTTTTATTCTAGTACATAGTGATATTGGCATGGTTTGCTTTAATTTGATTATTGATATTTTTTTTTTTTCAGGGAAATCCAATTGATTGGGTGAGCACACACCGGTACCACCATCAATTTTGTGATTCGGAGCAAGATCCACATAGCCCACTTGAAGGATTTTGGTTCAGCCACATGAATTGGATGTTTGATGCCAAAATTGTTACCGAAAGGGTAATATATATTCTACTATACAAATTTTTAGTGATGTGGCCAGCTATAATGGGGTAATTGGCTAGTGTTATAGTGGTTAGTGAATTAGTTTGGAAGTGCATGTGATATACGTATATTTATGACTATTTTTATTTTAGATGTGTACTACCTCCGTTAATGATTATCTATAACTTTGGAATTTTTTATATCTTATAAATAAAACCTTAAAGTTGCAAATAATCGTTATCAGAGATAGTAGATAAATAAATAATAAATAAAAAATAAAAAGGCTAAAGTTCTTTTCAATGTATATATATGTTACAACTTATGACTTGTATTGTCGCATTAATTGGTTAATTAATTAGTTGTTTAGTACTACTTACTTCATGTGTAACAATTAACAGAATTTCTCTTAATTGTATGTTATTAAGATGACTAAAACTACAATTTAATATCAAGATTAATTTTCATTATTTTGCAGTGTGGTGAGCCGAACAATGTAGGAGATTTGGAGAAGCAGCCATTTTACAGATTTATGAGGAGCACATACATTTTTCACCCACTAATGTTGGCAGGATTACTTTATGCATTTGGGGGATTTCCCTACCTCGTTTGGGGAATGGTAAGCACATATTATGCGCAACTTTTCTTCTCTTCAATCAATTTTCAATCACAAATGATAATGCAAAGGTGGCCTCCCTTAGACCTTAGCTTATTAGTGGTAAGTACAAGTTGTTTTGGCACATGACTTTCATGGTTTAATCGCCTCAAGTGGTTGGTGACATGGTGCACGTAAAATCATAAATCACCGAGTGTACAAAAAAGGCTTTTGTTAGATTCAATAACGATTTAATTAACTTTAATGAGTTAAATGTTAATTTTACGAGACTATGAGGACACAAAAGTATATCTAATCATCATGATAGAGTATATAATATATTCCTGTACCTCAACCATCAGCTTAAGTTTTAAGTTGAATTGGTCCTTTAACATGGTATCAGAACCAACATGATATAAAAGTCACGGGTTCGAATCTCATCCACCCCTCCTTCAAAGTGGAATTAATTCGCGTCAGATACGAATGAGCCTGTATTGCATCCACATTTCTAGCCCAAAGGGCCTTTCATGTGAGGGGAAATGATAAAGTATATATAACATATTCCTGGCTTCAACCATCGTGCAGGGAGTAAGGACCGCATGGGTTTATCACATAACATGGTTCGTGAATTCTGCTAGTCATGTGTGGGGAACTCAAGCTTGGAATACTGGCGATTTATCAAGAAATAATTGGTAATTATTTAATTTAGTTACTACAATATTGCAGTTTATGAATTTATTATACATCTATATTGAGCATCATCTATCACTAGCTTTCATTAATTGAAAATTTGACCTATAATGTGAATTTTCAGGTGGGTGGCATTACTTTCATTTGGAGAAGGTTGGCACAACAATCATCATGCTTTTGAATACTCAGCTAGGCATGGTTTAGAATGGTGGCAATTTGATATGACTTGGTATACCATCAAATTTCTTCAAATTATTGGTTTAGCCAAGGATGTGAAGTTACCTACTGAGGTGCACAAACAACGTTTGGCATTTGAAAATGATGGAATATAAACTTGAGGGAAACAAAGAACACATTTTGACAATTGGATGTATTAATTTTGATATCATAATCACGTATTTTTTGTGTAATTTGTTATAGAGAGATTAAAATTGACCACAAAATTTTGATCATAATCTCCTTGATTTTATGGTAAGCTATATATGTAGTATGTATCTTATTTATACGATTTTATAGTAAGAAAAAATCTTTATAAAAATATTATTTATTTATATATATACGTTATACATAGTATATGAAATCGAAGATAAATCCAAACAACTAAATCCATAAACCCCACACAATCATATTAACTAGTTGTACCATCTTCAAATAATCAAATTTGTGAGTCTAAGCAAAATACACATAATTTCGTTTTACATTTGGTATTAGTTTGTGATGGAGCTTACACACCGTAACGTAATCTAACGGTTTGTTCCCGTTTAAATTTGAACGGAGGCAAAGAAACTTAGATATTTCCTCAACATGAAATATCTATTTAATCTTTAAATATCTATTACGAATTAGGGCATGTTCTTATAAACTAAACTGAAAATAAACATATGAGAACAGACCCTTAGTAAAACAAGAATTATTTTGTGTGACAGTGTGTCAAAACTAAATGTGGATACGGCTAGCTGAGTAATAAACGGGCCATTAATTAAATTCAAAAATCTAAGACACGGAACATAGAATTTGAAACAAAGAGTCTATAATCTACGAGTTATACATATAAATCAAAACTAATACGAGTATGAAGTATCCAAAATCTAAGAGTTCAAATTGAAAATATGAGACCCAAAGCCCAAAACCTGAGATTCGAAACCCAAAGTTTGAAACTTGAAGCCCAAAATTTGAGACCCTAAGCTTAAAATATGCGAATTGATTGAAATTCAAAATTTGACGCCAATACCCTATACCCCTCCGTTTCTTTTTAATTTATGCTGCATATTTCTCCTTTTTTTTGCGGAATTGAAATTATATTTATTGTGCTTAAATTACTTTTGTTGAAGTGAAATTTTTTTAATTAAACTTTAATTATTTTTACTGATTTTCTATTATACTTCCTCATTAAAGTTATTGATTTTTACTTAATTGAAATTATTTTTACTGAACTGAAATTATTTTAAATAAATTGAACTTATTTATACTGAACTAAAATTATTTTTTACTGGATACTCCCTCCGTCCCTTATTTACTACATGCCTATTTCTAACAATTATTACTCACATAATAAAGAGAAATAGACATATAAATAAGGGACGGAAGGTGTATTATTTTGTAAGGTGAAGAAAATAAGGTTTTACTATACATTTTTAACATTAAATTGACAAATTAAGGATCGAAAAATGGATTGTTAGGCTATTCGATTATAATAAATATGACAACCCTTTCCACCTTTAACCTTTTTTTTTTTGGATATTCCCACCTGGTTCACTCTTTAGGCTAATTCGTATTTGGGGTTCAGTTTTAGATGGTTAGTTTTTAATCCCCTTCCATTTATTATTGCAGGATCGAACACACAGTTCTTCTTATTAAATGCAGACCTAATTACCACTGTAACAACAATGAATTGGTACCTTAACTTTATTAATATATGAAATGCTAATCTTCAAAACTTTATCGTCAATAATAAACTTTTTTTTTAATACAGTACAAATTTGAATAAGGCCACCTTACTCTTGGTGGTTATCCATATTCCATCCATTGTCTTAATGAGGCTACTAGCTTTCCTAAATGCATGTGATTGAACCGACTCAATCACTCACCTATTCAAAATTTCAAATTGATGGAACAAGTACTTCAAGCAATTGAATGAAATTTATCTACTTCATCTATATATATTATGTTTAAGTGAAGGCTAAATTTAAGGTTAATTTTGCACACATTTGTAGTACATACATAGATTGATTGTTGGTTGTTACCGACTAAGATTGAGACTTGAATATAATAAAGTAAAAGTTACAAACTATTTACCAAATAAAACTTCCAAATTTATGCCATGTTTTAAGGATTATAAAGATGGGCTAGTAATATTCCTATTATTTACTACCCTACTAAGTGGAAGAGGTAATCATGCTCTCTCGAGCAATGAGTCCTCACGATCACTAATCAGCAATTAGACTAATCTAATTGATCAATTAATTTCTCACAAACAACAATTAAACCTACAAAAAAAATTATATATAATTTTATTTTTTTTTTTAAAAAAAAAAAAAAAAAACATAAACAATACTAATAATCGTGCATTATTAAAAAAAAAATTTAATAATAATAAAATTAGAAACCTATATGGGTTTTACTGCAAGATTTAGAAAATCAAGGTCCAAATAATAAGTCATCAAAAGTTAGTGGAAATAATGCCTACAGTACATAGGAAAGAAGGGGTTGAAAAAGAATGATTATGAAGTCTATGCTGTAATTAACTAAAATTAAGCTTGTTTATTCATGGATATTAACGCCTTAAAAGTGCTTTGCTTTACACTAAACATTCCCCATTTATTTTCCCAATAATTAGCTGACTTCATCTATTGCATGCTTGAATTTTTCTCCAATCCCTTTTTTCCCCTATCTAAATGAGTCAAAAAAAAAAAAAGGGCAAATTACTAATGGAGGAGAGAGATTTGAACCTGGCCTATAACAACTTTAGAAATGTTTCAATCTTTGTCACTAGGTCAAAACCTCACAATCAATTTGATAACCAATTATAAACAATAGTAATGAGAGTTAATTTGTATGTACATTTAGAAAGAAAAACACTCAAGATGATTCCTATATATTGTCTATTTTGACTTCAAAATTTTCATTCCCAGTTAATACCACTTTGATCTCAAGTAGTAATAATGGATCGGATGGTAATGAAAAACATGAAGAAAACACAAGCTTGGGGATGAGATTGGTTTTGTTTGTGATACGATATCCACATATTGTAAGTATCTAATAAACGAAAGAGAAAATATACAGTTGTGATATTTGCGTCCTGAGTGAGATTATTTCACGGTAACTAACCAATAGTGACATTAGAAAAAACTCAAATTAGTAGGCCAAAGAATCTTATTTGATTTTAAAAACCATGTATTGAGATAAACATTACACTAAATGACTAAATCATACCAAATCAAGTTCAATAAAATTAATAAAATAATTAGTAGAAATAGTAAGCACACAATTGTGGAGTAAAAATGAAGACTTTTTGTAACGTCAATACAAAGCATGCTTTTCAAATAAAGCACAATCTAGGAGTAAGTAAACAAATGAACATGCTTCCTTTTTAACTTGTGTACAAAATAAACCTACACCCATCATTTTTTACACTAGGGTTTTGTGCATGCTCTTCAACAATTTGCTCCGACAACCGGCCATATCATATGAAATTGCACTATATAATAATTATCAATCCATCTCTCTTTCATAAACTTAATTATTTTATCATATGATTGCTTAATTAATTACATGCTGATGCTCCCTTTTTAATTTGCTTGCTGAAGATAACATAACTGTTGTTTTTCATCATTGTATCATTACTGGATGGTGTATCATATTGTTGTTTTACATTAGGATTATTATTATTAATCAACAAGTTGATGTTTTCTGAATATCCAACATCATTCATTATATATAATTATGGTGGTGGTGTTTAATTTTATTTTGAAACTTATTCTGCAATATATAAGTTGATCGAATTTTACTCTACCACACGACAATACAACTACTGCTAAGATTAAATTAAATTTCAACTAGTGTGAACTTCAAACTGTTGATGAGCATGAGCTGGATATGACCCTTACTTGATAAAACTTTGTAGCACTCTGAGTTTTCAACCACGTTAGTAGGTATACCGAGTAATAGAAGTAACAACGTTCATAGTTTTAATATAAAAACGGTATTCTATTGTATCCTAAAAATTGAGTTTTGAAGTGTTCAACGTACTTGAACTTATATCCGGAGTACATTACATCATTATCATTATTTTGTTGCCGCTATTTTCATTCCTTTTTGTTATATGTGATTCTAAGCTATTTAACTATGTATGTTTGTTCTCTATGGATTTCAAAAATAATTATTACGTATTAAGAAAATTCAAATTTTTTCTTTAGTATATATATTGTCAATTAATTTTTTTTTTTATAAAAGTGAATATATATATTAAAAAAAAAAAAATAAATAAATTAAATTTTATAGTATGCATCATATCCAAATAGTCCTAATTATATAAGGTTCTTGTCAAAAAGTCCAATGCCCATTTGTTGTGAGCCGCATAAATATATTCTCCAATATTTCCTAATTTAAGCCTTTGAGGTAATGTCAATCACCCCAAAACATGCATATTTAATGATTGACACCTGGAATTTAGCTCCCATCACTAACTTCGATCAAGTCCCCCACAACACCGTCAAAATTTTAAAATTCAATTCTTTAAGGGTCTGTTTAACTGAACTGCACTGAATATTTTATAAGGGAAGGAAATTAAGAATTGAACTGAACTGAACTTATTGGAGCTGAATTGAACTAAACTAAACTAAAACGAAAATAAGCTAAAGAGATCAGGCCCTAAGTTTAATTTAAACTATGCTGATTTTAGAGGAAAGAATTTGTAAATAATGCACAATTAGTCCTATAAATTTTTAAAAATGGAATACCTTGTTCTTGTATAGCTTGGTACTGAGTATATGGAAAAAAATAAATAAAAAATCCTCTTCATGAAAAAATGAATCAAAAATAAATATGGAATTAGTACTCCACTAGTATAGTAGTATGTACTGTAGTGTTTATTATTTACTTATTCTAGGTTTATCTTGTTATAATATTTTGAATTCGTTTTTTCGTATTCTAATCATCTAATTGGTCATACGATTACTCAACAAGAACCCTAACTAATTAGATTAGTGAGTTAATTGCCACCCTTTTTGGTTAGAAAAAGACAAGAAGAAAAAGACACACGTCAATTCCAAAAATCCTGAACGATAAGTACAGAATTGTCAAGTAAAGGTAGACAACTTATAAACCATGACAGTCTGACTATCAACGAATGAAGCCTACTATTTCGGGGGATCAATAAAACTAATGCTAGGAATTGATTTAAAAAATTACTATATTATACTTTCTCGTTTCTATTACGGAGTAATGTTCTACGGAATAATAAGGATGAAATTACGCATTTCAAGTCACATTTTAAATGTTAAATATGTATAATTGTATAATAATAAAAATTATAAAAAGTTGATATTGTGAAAGAATATTATGAGACGATTCAAACAGACGAATTATATTATATGGTCAAACAATAGTGATAAATAGTATTCCATTATTGCAATATTAATAGAACGGAGGAAGTAGTATAGCAGTTGCTTTGTACTCCCTTTGTTTTGCAATAATTTGACTTTTGTGTGACTCAAATACTTACTATAAGTATATTTTTTTTTATCAATACTCATATATAATAAATATATATTTTTTGTATTATTCTGTACAATATTTTAAAACTAGCTAGTTTTTATGTATATTTTCATTAGATTAATCTTTTATGCGTCTAAATAATTATATAATTACAATTACTAATGGTCAAATTCACGTATTAGCTTATGCAGATTAAAGTGTTGCAATTATTATGAGACAAAGGTACGGGCCTGTTCTCATACGTTGAAATTCAGTTCAGTTTAGTTCAGCTCAGCTCCTAATTTCCTTCTCTTATAAAATATTCAGTTCATATCAGTTCAGTTTAGTTCAGCTGAGTTTGGTCAATGAGAACAGGCCCGTAGTAATATTTTGTTAAAACTAGTGTACTCTAAACAATTATATTTGACTCCTACAATGGTCCATGCATGATTTTCATTAACATTTCATCCCAATTTAATTGCCACGAATTTCTTTAAATTATTTCAAATTAATTGCAACAAAATTCTTTATGAGTTGTTTTGATTGGTTAATTGCAATCATTTTGACAAATAATTTCTTTCAAATTTTTATCTTGAGGTGAAACTCACTCATCCACTCTCAATCTATTTTTCATAATTCAATATCACTACACAAAATTTTATTCCAAAATGATTTATGATAGCTAAAATTATATCATAATGAGTAAGGTCATATTCTTTAGAGCTTCTCTGCTCTATCCAAAAGCTCAAAAGAATGCATGGAACCTCAGTAATAAATTTGATACTTGGCCTATTCCGTATAATAATATTATACAAAATGAAAAATACATTGATTAATCCAACAACATTTTACCTAAGGTATGTCGTATTTTATGATAACAATATAATTATTTGATCAAAATTTAACCAATAATATTATGTGCCCCATCCAATTTGACTTATACGTTTGTCAACACAAAACTTTAATCATTACTCCCTCATTCTTATTAGAAACCTATTTCTAATATTTATTATTAATATCTTTAATAAACAATAAATTTAGTTACAAAAAAATAAATACTCAATAACTATAACTATACATTCAAAAGATTCTAACAATTACAATTACCACAATATTTGATTCTACATAAACATTACTCCTTCAATTCCAAAATATTTGATATGTTTGACTTTTTTCACTATTTATATATTAGCTAGGTACTAATATAAAAGTTCATAATACTACCTCCGTTATAAGTTATGTGCAACGATTAGACATTTTCCCTCTCTACTTTATGTCAAATCGTTGCACATAACCTGTAACGGAGGTAGTATTATTTTTAAAAATAATTTTTATTATTATAATATTTAATTATATAAAAATAAAGTCAAATTAGTACATTAACAAATGTACAAAGTTGACCGTGTAAGATATTATGAGACCAGAGAGTGATACAGAAATTAATGTACGTGGTACACTTATCAAAACACGAAGAGAGTGCTGAAGTGATATAGGGCTATAGGCTATAACTCTATAAGCAATAAAAAGAAGGAAGTGAAAAGGAAGAATAGATTAGTGAAAAGACAGTAAATAAAGAAAAAGATAGAAGGCGTTGAGAAGAGAGGGGAGATAGGGCGCGCAGGTGCAGGGGTTGGTGCAGAAATGGGTTGCTACTTGTCATTACAATTCACTCGCACTTGGAAAACTCGCGTGCTGTCTAATTTATGTATTAAGTGCGGCGTTTTTCTTGTAACGTTTGGAGGCAATCAACAATCTGGGTGGTTTATGCACAAACACAATACACTTCTCTTACAACTTATTAAAAGTAGTTTTATGGTGTTTGGTTGATACCCCACATTTACCTCGATCTTTGCTCTTTTTGCCTCACGCTTCTTACTTCTCATTCTTTTTACCTTTCTTTCCTTTTTCTACCTTTCACATTTATGCAACACGGCCAACACCCCCTTCACCCCTAAGGTTATAGCCATTTCCTTTGGTTTACACCTTTTTTTTTTTTTTTTTTTTTTTTTTTTTTTTTTTTTTTTTAATTTTAGTACTTCTTGTTTTACTCATTTTGGAGTATTTGGACCATGTTTGATTGTTTGGAACGGAGTACTCTACGTATCGTAGAGTTTTGTGTTGTGTATACTTGGGGTATGTTCTGATTTAGTGAATTGAGTTGAAGTAAACTAATTGGAGCTGCACTGAACTAAATTCTTTATGAGAGAAGAAAATTAGAAACTAAACTGATTACAGTTGAATTGAAAATAAGTTGAAGAGAGCAGACTTTGGTATATAATAATATTTTTACATATATTTGTTTTAATTATTATATTACTCTGTAACATTTTTTACAAGGATCATTAAGACATTTCAAAGGTTAAACATACTGTATTACCTAGGCATGTTTTGCAATATATAATATGATGATTTGTAACACTACATATGCAGAGTAATTGAAGATTTACTCTTCACTTTTTCATAAATTTGCCGGACGCATATATAGTCTAATTAAGGGTAGATTATAATGTTAATTACTTTGATTTTGAGTTGGAAATTTTTTCATTTTCTTACTTGTCAATGCATAATTTCAAACACCATACATTTGCCTCAACTACACGAAGTAAAAGATTATCTTTATATATAAAAAAGGATATTAAGAAAGCACACTTTGAGATGTTCAACAAGATTTCACATATATAAGGTTTCTTTTTTCTCCTCTTTCATTAGTTATGTATATTAAAAAAAATAAAAATTATCATAGATAGTCATCAAAGCATAATATATGAATAGTATAGTCTCAAAACATTGAAATTAAAATTGGGCAATTTCAAATTGCTCTCCTTGAGAAACAAGAACCGTTTCTCATGAAGGTAAATTTGAAATTTGTCCATGAACAGGAAGGGTATGGGCGACTTTCTGCAAATTTTCTCTATTTGGTAGATAACAGGCGTTACCTCTACAATTTGAAAATAAATGTTTCATTTCATTAGAAAAAATAGTTATGGAAAGATAGGCTATTTTTAAGTATAAAAACTATTCAAAATTAATGTAAACCATCAATTTCAATCCAAAATCTTTTACCCTTGGTTGCACCTACACAAGAGGATGGTTAACTCAATAATCCACTCAAACAAACAATAATGAAAAAAAAGGGAATAATGAAAAGTTAATTAATGTAAAATAATTAAGGACCATCCCTCATTCACAAAAACATGGTCCACCCTATAAATAACACCTTCACTCTCCTCGCTCTTCCCGCTTCCATTCCATTCCATAATATCACACTTCTCTCAAAACCACACCCACTTACACTTAAACACATACAACCTTAAAAAGGCTCCAGAATTTAATCAAATCCATCCCCCAAAAATTCACACAATTATTTAACTTTTGTAATTTTATCATATATCCAAGTTTAATTTAATTAGCTTGTTATTCATCTTTCAAAACGGGTCTTCCGTTGTGGATGCTTGGCTTGGCCGCTGAACAGCTGCGCGCCGATATGAATCGCTTACTTTCCCTTCTTTTCCACCAAGTACGCCCTACATACTTTCTCCGTTTCTTTTTAATCCATCCATCTACACACAACACACTTTCCTTTTAAGTCCGTCATCAATTTTTGTCATACATATTTACGTACCACGTACAAAATTGGTACGTATGTACATATATTGCCGTTATAATATAATGTTTAATTTTACGTTTGTTTATATGTTTAGGGGGTGTTGGATGAACAATTCTTACAATTGCAACAACTACAAGATGAAAGCTCTCCAAATTTTGTTTCTGAAGTTGTCAATATTTACTTCCATGAATCTGAAAAACTTCTCCGAAATCTCAGAACTTTTCTGTAATTTTCTCTCCTTTTTTCTCTTTATATTATTAATTTAAATTGAAGAAATGTGTAATTACTAATTAGTAGTACATTTATTGTTTGGTTATTAAATGCACATACACCGACTGAATAAAAGCTAAGTTTAAGTCTACTACTATACTGTGAGAAATGAAAAATCTAATGATTTCACTAGCTAGTTTTAATAGTATCATAATATACAGTATTTTGACTGTATTTTGTAGGGTTATATTACAGTATAAGAATCAGTATGTATAATTTACTACTCCATAAGAATGAATGTTTATTAGAATTAGTAATTAAGGTAATTTTATTTTATGTTTTGATTTATATATATATATATTTAATAATAATAGTGATATTTGGGGTATTTCTAAAAGAGATGAATGAATAAAGCTATAAACCACATTTCGTGATTAGGTTGATGAATTTGTGCACACAAGCTAAACATTTTAATTAGATAATATAATTAATTAGTATCGTGTGTTTACATTAATTAACTAGATAATTCAGAAATCGGACAACATGCTTACGTTGAACATTTAGTTTTTTTTTTGTTTTTGACATGATCTTAATTAACGGAATAAAGGGTTACAAACTACATACGTTTTGTCTACTTGTAACAATAGTATGCATTATTGATTTATAATTTGCTAATTTCAAAAAAAAATAAATAAATAAAATTATTCTCTTACAATTGAGCTACCCGATATTGTTCATTATAAGCTAATGATATTTTATTTCTTTTTTGAATGAAATACATATTTTTTTTTTATTTTTTTTACATTGGACCTTCTATTATTGTTCATTATTAGCTAATGATTTTTTTGTTATTCTTTTTTGCATGAAATACGAAATTAAAAAAAGAATGGATAGAGAATTTTCAGATTACAAAAAAATAGGAATGCATTTGAATCAGTTTATGGGAAGCAGTTCAAGCATAGGTGCTAAAAGAGTTAGAAATGTATGCGTTGCCTTTCGTGCTGCTTCCGAACAAAATAACCGTGCTGGGTAATTTCTAATTCTCTCTCTCTCTCTTCCTTTTTACGAATGCCTTTAATTCATTTTCACCTTTTCATAATAGCATAGTAATAAAAAGATTAAAGTTATAAAATGTCATTATACTAGTAGAATTGTTTAGTACTTTAATTATTTAATTAATGATTGATGCATACTCTAATTATATTAATTAATGTGTTAATCTCTAGATGTTTAAGAGCATTGGAGGTATTGGAGCACGAGTACAGCTATCTCAAGAATAAACTGCATGAACTCTTTCAAGTATGTTGTACTACTACTTCATTATTTCTCTTGCTTCTATAATTTTATTGTCGATAAAAAAATTACGAGGAAATTGGAGTTTTAACCTCATTATTGAAGGGTTTTTTGCATCGAATAAAACCGATTATTGAAATTAGTTTGTGTATGTACTTTTTTTATTATTAAGGATGATTCATGCTTGTTTATCACATATTACTTCTCTAGAGAATATCTTTTAATATGAATAAAGCGGTGAAATATTTGTATTTGAATTATAAAATTCAGTAATTCACCCTCCTTCTAGAATCTCGATCTATATACTATATATTTCAAACAATACCTTAACAACCGTCCTCTATTCGACCGCTAAAAGCTATCCACAGTATCACTAACTTTGCCAAACAGGACCTAAGCAGTAGACGTGTTGTATCTTTAAAAAAAATGTTAACATGTAGTATAATCTTTTATAGAATTTTAAGGATTACTATTTTAGGAATTGAGAACTTCAATTCTTATCCAAAATGTTATGCATGCAATGTGAAGAAGCTTTTTTTTAAAAATAAATAAATAAAAAAATAAAATAAAATAAAAAAATTTTAACCTATGAAAAGATTAAGTATACCTAATTAATTTAGTGGTAGGTTAAAATTTATGAGGAGTTTAATGTATGGATACTATAAAGTCTATTACGTTCTATTATGTAATAGGTTGAAATAAATTACAACTAGTTCTATTCAGTTCAAATTAAACACGTCATTTGAATTATTGAAATAATATTAATATATTTTAACTAGATCAGTCGTAAATTTAACTTATGCAAACTTGTGAAATTAAATTATATTGAACTGACCTAGAATACTCAATCCAATAGTCAAACTCTTATATGTATATAGATTAAGGAAGCATTTAATTTTATTTAATTGGATATTAATTGAGTTTATTACTTTTAACATGATGCAGATAGAACAGCAAAGAGTACTAGCAGCTGGGGTGAGGTACCCAATACAACACAACAACAACAACAACAACTAGCTAAAACAAAAACAAAATTTGCATTAAAATCTCACTTATAATTTTGCTTACTAATTTTGATTCCTATGTTTTCAGAATTAGGTAGGGTTTGGTGGCATACCATTATTAGTAATTTTGTATGCTTAATTAGCTTAAAATGAAGATCTTTAATTGCTAATTATGTAATGGGATCGGATCAAATCAAATCAGCAGTAGTTTGTAAGTTTCAATGTTTGCTTTTTTTAGAGGCAATAATGAATGTGCAGTTAATTAATTTTGGGCGGCTATAGTTTTGATTGTTCTTCTGATTTTTGTGATCTTCTGAATCTCATTTGAATTGTGTATTTGACTTCTTTTGGCAAAGCAATTTAATGACTGGTACAATCAGTAGGTAAATGTGCTTTTTGACAATTTTTCACAAATCAATTAAAATTTGTAGAAATTTGAGATGATTTATTGAGGAAGCTTTTGTCAAATTTCTCATTTGAAATTAAGTACTTACTTTCTCTGTCTCCCAAAGTTCATTATGTTTTGATTTTTTTTTTCTTTTTTGGCGAAAAATCACTGTCCAAACAGAAGTAACATTAAGAGACAATGGGACTAGCAATTGAATCACGAAGTTGTTCAATGATTTGTGCATAATTTTGACATAAATTGATGTTTGAAATTTAAGCATGTTGTATTAAAGTGCATGATTTAACAATAGTAATCCGTAGTAATAAATGTAATAAACTAGCCGACCTTTAAGGACTTGATTCTTACCCTAAATTTAAGGGGTATCCTTGAAGCACAATGGTATATATTTTTTTTTCTACCCTCACTTAGCTTTATGAATAACAATTGTTTACACATGTGCGGTGCTTTTTTTTTTTTTTTTTTTTTTTTTTTTTTTTACCATTGTTAAGTGTTAGTGGACCAACTCAACCAAAAGCTTAAGCTGATAGCTATGTTGCACGGATACCGACACGGACACGGACACGGACACGATACGGACACGGGAAAACGGCAATCCTGAAATAGGGGACACGGGTACGGCATATAACAAGGCATATAATATATCAAAAAAACGAGAATTTGACAACCTATTCAATAAAACACTAAATAATTAGCCTCAAAACACACAATTTTGTTAAAACAAGTAAATAAACAAAGTGTACGAACGTAGTCTCATACATATCAAGAAACCATCAAACCAAATACATGTCTTAATAATAGTTTTACAAATCATAAATAAAATAAACAAAAGTACTAATAGTTTCATTCTTCACCATCACCAGAGAGATTAGAATTGGCAGTCATTGTATATGAACTAACATAGTAAGGGTTTCTAGCAAGATTAAAAGGCAACCCCCCTGTGTAAAACATTCTAGCAATTTCAGAATCCAAGTGGTCACGAGATTTCACATTAAAAGCATCGAAAATTGTATTTTTTGATTTCCTCTTCTTTACATTATCAAATGAACCTAGTCTCATTGATGTAGCTTCAGTTGATGTGTGAGAAGATATGGGTTCATTTGAAAAAGGTGGAACTTTTGGTAACAAAGATTTTTTATAATCCTCGGATTCACGATGAAGCGATCTTAGTTTAGCAAGGTCATCAATTTTCACTTTATTACAAGTTTGAATCCCTTTCCCTTGTTCACCTAGCAAATGAGCTTTCACTCTAGTGTATGAACCATTTTTAACTTCGCCGCAAAAGTTACATTTCCAATTATAATTTCCTCCACCACCCGATATTTTATCACCCTTAACAACAAACTTCCACAAAGGGTAGAGGTCTTTCATTGACTCAGATGAATTACTACTACCACTGACATTGCATGAAGCAGAGGAACTAGAAGACATTCCTGACAATTTCAGCAACACAACAGCACATTTCAGCAAGACAACACAGCAAAGTGAGCAAAACAACAATACAATTTCAGCAACCAGCAAGTCAGCAATACAATTTCAGCAACCAGCAAGTCAGCAACTCAGCAATACAATTTCAGCAACCAGCAAGTCAGCGAGTCAACAATACAATACAATTTCAGCAACCAGGGCACAATACAATTTGACAGCTGAACCCATCTCACAATTAACATCACAATTAACAATTAACATCACATTTAACAATTAACAATTGCGAATTACAGTGATACTGCCTCCACGGCTCCACCTCACAATTAACATCAGCATTCAGCAATTGAATTTCAGAAAACAAAGTACAGAAGACAGAAGTCAGATAACCCTTACCTGGTGGTGGACTGGTGGCTGGCGAGTGGCGACGGACGGTACTGGGTGGTGGACTGGTGGCTGAGGACGAACAACGACAGCCTGAAACCTAGGTTGAGCGAGTTAGCTACTGAATTAATTGAATTTAAAAAAAAAACAAAGTACAGAAGCCAGTCAAGCCACGACCTGAAACCTAGGTTGAGGGTTTTACATGGTGGTGGTCTGGTGGACTGGTGGCTGGCGACACTGGGGTGGTGGCTGAGGACGAACAACGAGCGGCGAGTGAAGTCTGTGTCTCTGTGAGAGTAGGTTGTAGGCGACGAAGCGACGGTGAACTGAGTGACGGTCTGGACCAGCAGCAGCAGGTGAAGCGACGGCGGTTATCGGCGCGACGGTGAGTGGCTGACGATCTGGGACTCAGGGAGCTTGAGTAAGGCAGTAGGTTTGTGAATTGTGAATGGAGGAATTGAGAATGTGAGAGAGTCAGAGAGAATGGAGGAAGTTGGGCTTGTAAAGCCGTAATTGCGTGTCCATCACAAAACGGACCGTGTCTGGGTGAGACACGGCCCGTGTCCGTACAGAAGAAATTCAAAAAAAAAAACGGACACGAATTTTCGCGTGTCCAAGACGTATCCCCCCGTGTCCCACGCGTGTCCGTGTCCGACACGCGTGTCGACTCGGACACACCACTTGGCAGGCGTGTCCGTGCATCATAGGCTGATAGTTGAGGCCCAGGAATATGGTTTATACTCTATCACTCCCCCTTACATGAAAGGCCCTTTGGGCTTGAAATGTGGATGCAACACAGGCCCACTCATACTTGGCGCAAATTAATTCCACTTTGAAGAAGGGGTGGATGAGATTCGAACCCGTGACCTTTATGTCACGCTGCCTCTGATACCATGTTAGTGGACCAACTCAACCAAAAGTTTAAGCTGATAGTTGAGGCTCAGGAATATGTTTTATACTCTATCATTAAGGATGCCATTTTAGCCTTGTGAGTAAAGTGAAAAGTTAAGGTGAGTAAAGTGAAATGTTAAGGATGCCATTTTAGCCTTGTTACAATGGTTGTGAGAAAGAAACAAGTAATAAATG
This sequence comes from Chenopodium quinoa, assembly GCF_001683475.1. Lineage (NCBI taxonomy): Eukaryota > Viridiplantae > Streptophyta > Magnoliopsida > Caryophyllales > Amaranthaceae > Chenopodium > Chenopodium quinoa. Next base: position 858,135 of record NW_018744718.1, read on the forward strand.
TAGATAAACAAGAGACGGATAGATTTATGTGGTTCACGAACAACGTATTAGCTACATCCATAGGCTAATGAGAGACTTTATTAATCTTGAGGAATTTCATATCATAGATAAATAATGAATAAAATCATAGAAATAACTATGAATGAACCCTAAATCGAGTATTCTAAATCTTCAATATAACTCAATAACACATTTATAATGTGGAAATATTATTAATATTATTAGGTGCATAATTAGCCCAAATAGAATCTAGTAAGCAACGAAACTTACTTGACAGATAATGATTGAATACTTATTTAAGGAGTGTAATAAATCAATATATGAGTTTTGTATTTTTAGTTTTAGTTTTAAAACAATTAACAAATAATAGTGATGAAAGTTAATTATTCAACAACCATTAATTATTATGAAATTCCAACCTACACTAAATTATGATTATAATATAATTTCATTGAAAACCTATGTTATTTTTGTTCATCGTTATGTATTTTCTTGCTCGCCATCTTTTTAATTTTCTAAAATTTGGAAATACCAAGAATATATTATACTTTCAGCCTTTTGGGTGCAGCTAAAATATTGCTGCTATGTGCCTTATTTTGATCACCATCCACTTCTCGTTGACTTTCACGGTCATGGTGGCAATCCGGTGTAGATGGTGGTGGTTGATGTTTATGCTAAATTTCGTCAAGTAGGATTTGATGTGGGATACGGGCTACGGATCAACTAAATTAAAACAAGGAACATTGGATGCGGAAAGTAAATGACGGAAAAATAAAGAAAGAGAGGGGAGACACGATATGGTGACGCGGAAAACCCCAATGAAGGTGGGTAAAAACCGCGGGTGGCAATGAGGCCACCAATCCACTATAGTACGGGCATAAAGGCAATATTTACAAGTACAATATGTGTATATTAATTGATAACAATAAAGCATATATAGAAGTAAAAGTAATCAGCTAGTACGTGGTCTTTGTAGTATGATCAGGGGGATTGTTGGTTGTAGTCTTGTGTGTAGAATTATATCCTTGCAAGATTACATAAGAGATTAAAATATAGTAGCGAGCTGAGGTGGGAGTATTTATAGTGGAATGTCTATGTAGCGATAGGTCAAAGGGTTTGCTCTACATATTGTAGTTCTTGGGATTATCAGGAAGGTTTGAGATGAATAGAGTATATTATGCAATGGGATTAATCATGGATGAGTGTAGTGGAATCTAAAGGATTATATAGGGAAACGCTATACGTGCGTAATGACTTCTAATTAAAGGATTAAATATAGTAGCTTGGTTATGCATTTTGGTAATGGAAGATCTAGATGGATGGAAATACGGGTGTGAAAGAGCAGTATATGATATGGCTAGAGGAAGATTACATACGCCGGATTTTTCTCTTCATGGGAAGAGGGCTTTCCTATTTATAGAGATTCAAAGTAGCAGCATCGTGGTTGTGAGATACTTCGGGTGGTTGTTGCATGATTTCCTCCACCACTTCCTCAAATAGTGGGAGTAGCGGTTATCCCTTTTACTTGGTCTCCAATGAACTTGGACTTGCTTAGAGTGTAGATACGTAATAACAACCTTGAAGAATTATTCTTGTTGACCCATTGTCCCTCCTTGATTCTAGGAAGCACTCGTAACTATCTTGACCCGGTCTTGTAGCGTCAATCGTTGACTATCATTATCGGTCAACCATTGTACAAAATTACCCCATAACAGTTGACACGGTGGTTGTGGGTTGTGGTGGTCGACATGGTGGTGTGGGTTGTACTGGTGTCTTGATTTGAGGATGGACTTATGTTAAAAGAAAGAAAATGGAAAATATTTTTTTAGTAAGGACAAGGATGCCTCTTTATTTAAAATAATGGCAGTTTGATAATTCTTTATGACGGTATTTAGCATTTTAAATTTTGATTGGCTAAATGCCTAAGCCCACAACTCGGATTTATATTTTTAATAGTCATGTAATTTGGACCAAACTTGTGGTACTAGAATTGGAATTGTTTTGTAAAGGCAAGACCACATCCTTCTATAGGGCTTACAGCCATTGATCAAAATTGGCCTAAATCAGGCTTTGGCTTTTTTGGGCTATTCACTCGTACTGGCTAGCCCATTTCGTAAGATTCTTAAATTCGGTGACATTTTTTTTTTCCTCCAAAAGATGGAACATTTTTTAAGGTGATTGTGTAATGAATAGTTGATGATTTGCAAATCTTTATTCACACCCCACGTTCTAGTGCAAGTATCTTCTTCAATTTTTTGAAATTCCATCAAAGAACCTTTTTTTTTTGACAAAAGATAACATATATTGTTTTAATGCTATAAGTACTACTATCAACGTATCACAGCCAAGTTTGGGTTGGGTTGTAATTTGAGCCAATATTATGGACAACTCACATATGAAACCGAGTGTTGAGCCCATCATATGTGAATGAAAGTATTGTCTCATATTGAAAGAATATAAAAGTGAAGATGAGATGTGTATCGTATATTAAAGAAAAGATAAAGGTGTGTCCATTTTATAAGGCTAAGGAGCTATTTCTCTCATTTCCATATGATTTTAAGGTAAATCTCCTTGATTGAATATGATATTCTCTTTAATTTGTCATGCTATCGGAGCCAGTGTGACACAAAGGTCACGGGTTCGAATCTCATCCGCCCCTCCTTCAAAGTGGAATTAATTCGCACCAGGTATAAGTGGTCCTGTGTTGCATCCACATTTCAAGCCCAAAGGGCCTTTTATGTGAGAGGGAGTGATAGTTTATAAAACAGATTTTTGGGCCTCAACCATCAGCTTAAGTTTTTGGTTGAGTTGGTCCTTTAATAGAATAAAGTGGACAATTGTGACGGGTGTAGCCTAGACACGTTTATCAGTTATGCTTGATTTAAACAAATAATATGACCTTTGTTTAGTTTGGGCAGTGGCCTATTGCGCGGGTCTGTGATGCAAAGGAGAGAAAGATGACGGGTTTAATTGGGCTGCGATGGAAAAGGAGAGGTAGTGGGTTTGGGTTGCGAGCTGCTCCGTTGGTGCGGTTTGGTTGTGTGCGATTGTTGTTGGTAAAGGTGGAACGATGAAGGTGAAGGTGGGCAACTCAAGAGCAGTTGGTGATTGTGTGCGATTGTTTTGGTTTTTGTGTGCGAGCTGATTGCTGAAAGTGGAGGCTGCGAGCTACTGACTGTGTGCGATTGTTGTTGGTGATCGGTGGAACAGTGGCTGGTGGGTTGCAAAGTTGCTGCCGAATTTTGGAGGGGAAGGATTTTTTTAATTAATTTTTTTTATATAAATTAAATTTTTTAAAAAAGAAATATGTTAAAATTGAAATAAAAAAATATACCCAATCATAATGAGACATGTGTCCGTTCTTAACCTGTTAAACAAGTTACCGATTAATTATCCTATTTTTGAATGATCACGTGCAAAAGTCATTTTATTTGAGGATTATCAAAAAAGTGATTTTATTTATGGCGTATCGGACAAAGTCAAAAGGTCATAATATTCATGTTAATTTTTCCAAAAATAAAACCTTCTACTCTGTAATAGTCAACAACTCTAGAAGATATACAAATAATATCATCAAATGTTGAAAAATTAAATCTTTGGATGGTCAACTAGAAAGTAGAAACCACAACTTTAAACTACAAAGACAGAATATCTTGTCGAAAAAAAAATCTACAAAGAGAGTATTCAATCTTGCTCAAATATCCTTAAAATGAACCCTATTAGGCTATTAAAGAGGAAAATCAAACCAATTCATAATTAGCCTATTGTACTTTATATGAAGGACATTAGAACAATTTTTTAAAAGGCATGGAAAAAGACCCTAATCGTACTTTAACCCTTATAATTTTTTTAGACCGATAATTGAGGATCAGACACTTTAAAGTGAGGGTGGGGAGGATAAGGAATCCCCACCCACAAAATGTCTAGTGGGAATTGAACCCCCTAAGGGCCTGTTCGGTTGTTCTCATACGTTTATTTTCAGTTCAGTTCAGCTCTTAATTTCCTTCTCTTAATTATAAAATATTCATTTCAGCTCAGTTCAGTTAATAGTTCAGCTCAGTTTAGCTCAGTTCAGTTTATGAGAACAGACCCTAACTCAAAATTGGAAAATACAATCCTTGCCATAGAACAAAGCACCAAACTTAGCTTGGTACATTAGAACAAAATTGGGAAATAGATTTTTCATCACCACATTCTAAAATAAATACTCCGTATATTATTATTATTATTATTATTATTATTATATATTAAAATTTCCATTTTTTTTCCTGATAAAAGAAACAATCAATGACCAAAATAATTGTAAAACAAACTTTCCAAGTGTCCAATTCAAACCCACAGCTTATTGTGTACCATGCAAGATAGTCAGGCCCACCAATAACTTTGATTTATTGAGTCTTTCTCAGCATCTGCACGTATACTTTAGAGTACGTATAATTAATCATTCATTTGAAATTAATTATTTATTTTATCATGATTTTCATGCATATTTATGCCTAGATGATACGAGGTACATGAATTATATAGTACACATTTTTTTTATGCTTTAGAGAATAATTTGTATGAAAAGCTTAGCAAATTAAATAATAAGAAAGAATGCATAATTAAGTGGTCAAATTAAATCTTCTTGCAGAATATAATCTTGCTTAGCTTGGTCATTTCCTTTTAAAAATTATGATGCATGCATGTCCTTATTGCGCAAGATATATAATTGAGACATACAAAGTACTCTATTATTTAATGTAATATTGAAATTGACTATGTTTTATCATATGCAAAATCAACAAATAAGAGCAATAGTGATATACTTCATATATATAATGCGTGAGCGCGTGACTTACTAATGAAATACTACCTCCATTTTTTTATTAGTTAATACGTTATGACTTTAGCATTATTCACGTACCTCCCTTTGATCATGCATGTTTTGTGATTTACATATGAAGAAAAATATAATCAATTGGGATTTTGTTAAATTCGTCACAATGTATATTTTCAAAATATTAATGTTTGAATTTATGCATTGACAAACGTGACTAAAGAAACGTGTCAACTAAAAAAAAACGGAGAAAGTATAAGACATGGAGATATTAATTATCGATTTTCTTCCAAAGAAAACTAACTAAAGATTTTAAATTGAAATAGAGAGTTATGTATGCATATATAATTCAATAAAACAAAAGGAATATACCCATGGAAATACAAAATTGGCTGATATGATGATTAGGTTGAGTAATTGGGTCACTCGAAAAGACAATCTGATTGAAAACATATTCTAACATTTTTTTTCCTTCTATAGTGAGTGGTGTACCTTAAAATGATTAGAATTTCTTGAGAATGTTTACATTCATATAACAATTCCATGAAAAAAAAAAAAAACAATTCCATGAAATAGATAGATAGATGATACGGTGCGATTTTCCTACTTGGCAAATTGAAACAAGTTTATGGTAATGAATTTTTTCAATAGTTAGTACTAGTGGGTGTTGGATTTGTTGAATCTTGACATTTTAAAGTGAAAATAAACTTCAAAATTTCTAATTCGTATTATATTTCTGACTTTTATATACGAACTTAGGTAAGTTGCATGTAGTGATATACTTGATTTTTCGCATGGAATAGCAAGTGCATAGCAACTTGCTTTTTCGTTGAATTTAGAGTGCTGTCATTTTGTCATAAATCTATATTTATTCAAATTTTATGTCAATTTATTTTATGCATTTTGTGATGACATTAGTCATTACTCATTAAGCTTAGTTCAAGCTAGTATTCTTATTTATTTTGTTAAAGGACCAACTCAATCAAAAGTTTAAATTGATTTCACATAGTAGTGTAGTGTCTTCTCTCCGATGATGGTTTGATCCCTTAGCTTCTTCTTCTTCTTCTCTAGATCTGCAACTTAGCCCAAGTCTGTGTGCGGCTCTTCTCCTTCTCATCCGACCTAGCAGTGCTTATCTCTACTCTATGTAGGTCGTATCTGTTGCTTCCCAACGTCATCACCGGCACATGTCTACTACTTCCCTTTTGATCAGGGTTACCATACTATCCTTACCGCTCGATGCGTGATTCAAATCCAGTCTGAGCATCCGATTTTCTCCCGCTCCGACTGCGGGGGTGTGATAGAGAATATCCATAGAATATTCTCATCTTAGGTTTAGAATATATTTTGTATAAGATTATCTTTGATATCTGTACATATCTTATGTTACCTAATATGATTAGGTTTCTCATTGTAACCCTATAAATATTGATCAATGGAAATCACTCTAATCGAGGAGTTTATTTAGATTGCTTATAAAAATTAATAAATATAATGTTATGCTTTTTCCGTTCTTTTATTTGTAGCTGTTATGTTTCCATTAACACATTTGTCAATTTAATAATTCTACTAGTATATCAATACGCAAGTTCTTATATGTGGCTGGTCACATGATGTGCCCAACCATTGTAGGGGCTACTTCGTTAGTGTAATTGGGGCTATTTAGTTTGCGTTAAAGGGGTTACTGAGTTAGTGTTATAGGGTTAGGAGCTTAGGACGTGTTCTCTTCAGCTTAATTTCAGTTCAGTTTAGCTCAATTCGGTTTCTAATTTTCTTATCTTATAAACAGTCCAGTTTAGTTTAGTAAATCAGAGCAGACCCTTATTATTCAGTCATCAGTGTTATAGGGATTACATAGTCAGCATATAGGGGTTACTTTGTTCTTTTATAATTGGTCACGCAGTATGGCCGAGCACACACAAGTCGGACTGCTTCAATAAGAAATTTTTTAGAAAAGTTGACAAAATTTATACAGAGATAAATCTAACAAGATTTCATGTGATTATGCTTTTATTAAACTAGAAAGCACATATTAATAACCGTGTCAATTAAATTTAATGAATTGATATTGTTAAAAAAAAGCTTGTCAATTAAAAACAAATAAAGGTAAGCAGACCTTAGCTTTAAAAAATTTAGTAATGTTTTTTTTTTTTTATTAAAAAAAAAAGCTCAACTATTAATCTTTAATTTAAATAAAACACCAACTGAAAGATTTTATGAACAAAATTGTCCTATTTATTCCAACAAGTATAGTTCATTACTTCATTTCATGAACTACATGTGATTATCGACTTAAGGAATAAAATGAAAAAAAATAAGGCCTACTTGAAGGAATAAAGATCATCTTAAGGGACAATGTATATGTGTTCTAATTTCTAAGGTAGGAATAACAATTTTTTATTATTATTATTGTGAAATGATTTTAGCACCCCAAAGGTTGTTTATTGATTTTGACACACCCATTGTCGTGTGAGCATAGAGATTTGCTAAAACCAATTTTAGTGTGTCATCAAAATAAGTTTCCTATCAAAATTAGAGAAAGAATATATGTACCAAGGGACTGTTCTAATTTGCTGGATCGAGCTGAACTGAACTGATTGGAGCTGAACTAAACTGAACAACTGAACCGAACTGAATATTTTATGAGAGAAGGAAATTAAGAACTTAAACTGAACTGAACTGAATATTTTATGAGAGAAAAAAAATTAAGAACTAAATTAAATTAAACTTAAGCTGAAAAGAACAGGCCTTGAATATATTCATATATGTTTTGAAGATCCCCAGTTTTGAATTTAAATATAAGTTTTTTTACACTTCATATAAGTTTTTGAAATTTTCATAAAGTGCATGCATGCTATTAAATTAGACAATCCTTGTACATCAATTTTTGCTAGCTGGTAGGTGAACTAACAGTAAAATCGTAAAATAGACTAATCAAATTTTCTTTTTTTGCAAAGTATTAATTAAGTTTATAAAATAAGGTTTGCATGCTAATTAAAGTATTAAGTTTATTAGATGAGGTGAAGAATAAGCATTAAACATAAAGTTAGTATCACACTCCTTTTTCCTTTCAAAATAAAAGATATACTTCTTATAAAATATACATAATTTACTTGAAAATGTTTCTAAATTTTCATTTTAATTTCTTCTGGTTACAAATCTTTAGAAAATACTTCTTAAATCATGATATTGTTGAAAGGTGTATAAAAAGAGTGAGTATTCTCCTTAAATCTAGTTCTATATATTCTTTGATACTCGCTCCGTATATTAAGTAGTACAAGTATATGATTAGGAAAAAAAAAAAAATCTAGTTCACAATTCTATATTTATAGTGGAGTATTGTTAATTAAAAAGCAACGATAAAAAAAATAAAATAAAAAAGGGTATTCTCTAGTCTAACATACACATACACAAATGTTTTTGATTCCTCCACACACACTTTGTATCATATTATATGAAAAATAAAATATTCTACACCTCATAAAATCCTCAATGATAAAATTGTTAATGTATCCCTTTTTGATTAAAATAAATATACATTAGCCTTTTCTTTATTATATCAAAAAATTTATCAATAAAACTATGTGTCGTGATAAACGTTAATACAAGATCCGATCATTCGTGTGTATTATTATAAATTAAATATAAAATATTATCTTTTGAAATTTAAAATTTTATTAAAATATATAATGAATGAGAAGAAATTCACCATTTATTTTAAAATTAATATATTTAAATAATAAATTTTATCACATAAATACAAAAAATATTTATTTTAAAAAAATACAAATAAACCGTGTATTGCGTGGACGTCATTTAATTTACTCGTATCATATAATAAATTTACGTGTCGTGATAAACGTTAATAGAAGATACGGTCATTAGTGTGTACTATTAGACATGCTCCCATAATCCCATGAACAATCCAATCCATCTTTACATTCTTTAGTGAAAGTGTGAGGAATGAGCAAAGAAGAATGAACAAGTTTGAATGGGAAGATATTTGATGTTTGAATTAACGAGTTAAGTATAGTCGATTCAGCCAATAACGAAAAGAATCCTACTTTTGCATAGTTGTCTCCAATTCTCAAATAACTCTGCGTATTACAATTATTTTATTTTATTTTATTTTTTAAAAAAATAATAAATTATTTAACTCGCTTTTAATTTATTTTTCTTTAAATTGACGTAAAGCAAAAGTCCCTATTTTAGCGGGGTCCTCCAAATTTGTTGGTATTTATATGAGCAACTATCTTTCTTTGCACTTGTACATTTCTCATCACACATTCTCATTTACTAACGTATCAACCTTTGGCCCCCCTCAGATATTACACCATTCATCATCCCGCGTCCTTGGTGTAGACTTTAATATCCCGTATTTTCATTCTCGAGTTTATTATTTCAAAACGGAGTTTATTCGACGAAGAAATTTCAAAACAACAACAATGAAGGTGGGAGAAAGTGGTTTTATTTCTAAGGAAGAAACACATTTCACTGTTTGTAAAACATCTCTATTCTTTACGGGTGATGGTTTTACGGTCTATGATAACCACGGTGATCTCGTCTTTCGAGTCGACTCGTATGGTCCCGATTGGCGTGATCAAGATGAAATCGTTCTTATGGATGCCTCCGGTCATTGCCTTCTCACCGTTCGTCGTAAGGTTTGTTTTTTATATTTACTCATTCTTCGTATATTTAATCATATCATCATATCGTAACTTTACTTATACAATATTTTATTTACTACGTAGTACCAAATTTGTTTTAAACAACAAATTTTTATACCATATCTAATAACTCAAAATAAAGTTCGGGGGTTGGTTACCTACCCGCCTTCAACAAAGATCCACCCCTGAATGTATTAAGACTATTTAACCATTATTTTTTTAAAAAAAATTTATGATGAATATTGAGTTGAGTTAGTGGGTTAAGTACTTGTGATTATCTTTATTTTGACGGTTTTTATTTTGACTTTATAAAAATTAAAGAAAAGGGTAGTTCCAAATTGTGGTTTGGGTTAATGGGTATCAATTAGATTCTTGATTCTTTGAATAATTTAGTTGTGACTCGTTCAATTAGATCAGAGTCAACTCGTGAGTTAGAATAGTACAAAGTACAAATTAAGATCTAGATGTTTCAAGAATTTGTACCTCTACTTTTATTGTGGTACCAGTTTTAAATAATGATGTATTAGAATTTAGAAATATGCCTGGTTTTAATAATTTTGATATAATTTATCTTCAGCCTATCCACACAAATAATGAATATTCCAAATCCTATTTTTTTCCAGCCTCAATTTTAGTATAGTCAAGTTATGATCATTTTTGGTTCGTCTTTTAGTATGATGTTCTATTTGGATCTTAGGAAAAATTTGAAATTAGGAACATTATTCATTATCAATTTGTCGATTTATATTTCCGGTTTTGATATATGCGGTTCAGAAGTTATTACTTTGAATATACTCCGTACCTAAATTTATAAATCACGGGTTATATCATTATATGATGTTAGTCCGTAATAGTTATGGAGTACTACTAGTAGTGTTTGATGTTTCATCAAAATTTAGTGTATATCAATCTTTCACTCTCAAGTACATACTAATACTAGTATTATTGGACAAAATAAAGCAATTATTGAAACTTTCATAAGTGTTAAAAGCATAAAAAGTTTCAAACTCAATATAACACTTTTAGAAAGCAAGTGCGCATGATTAAGAAAAACTATGCATTTATGTAGTACAAAACTAGGGATTTATTCCATAATAGGAATAATTTAATAATGAGCATTTTGATTTAAGTTCGATTGTAGTATCAATCCCCATCCTAGGCCATTGTCTACTCTTTTAACTCGCATTTTTACATACCAAACACGTCCTCAAAGACCAGTATAGTTAGGTTACTTTGTACGGAGTATAATTTATGCTTGAAAATAGTATACTACCTCCGATTTTTTTTAGGTGTAATTTTGAAATACTATTTTAGAGATATAAAATATTTCAAAAATGCCAAAAAAAAAAAAAAAAAAACAACGGAGGTAGTATTATACTAGTAAGTTATGAGTACATTTTGAAAAGTTTCACGAATCACTAAGCTATGAAAATGAATTACAAGTTGAATTGGACTAATTACTACTACTTGCATTGACCAAATGAATTACAAGTTGTGAGGCATTGACCAATTCAATTTTCGTACGATACAAGTATTTTTTATGTAATGATGTCGGTCGATTTGATTACTTTGAGTACTTATGTAGTAGCTTAGCATGTTGATTTATTCTTTAATGTGTAGTTAATTAATTTCGGTGAAACCTTAATTAAAGCCTTATTAATTAATCACAGAGACCAAGCTTGCACAATAGATGGGAAGGTTACACCGGAGAAAGAACCGAAGGATCAAAGCCAATATTTAGTGTGAAAAGATCATCGATAATCGGACGGTCAGGAGTGACCGTAGAAGGGTACCAAAATCCAGGGGAAGAGTATTTAATAGACGGTTCATTTATACAAAGAAGTTGTACCATATATGATGCTACAACTAGGGAAGTTATGGCCGAAATACGAAGAAAAGTGGACACTTCATCTAACGTGGTGTTGGGTAAAGACGTCTTTTCGTTACTTGTAAAGCCCGGTTTTGATGCCGCCTTTGCTATGGGCCTTGTGTTGGTGTTGGACCAGATTAATTCCGAAGGGCTAGTCGATGCCATTTCTAGTTCCGAATCGGATGGTTCCAATGGTAGCGGTAATGACTCCGTGTAATAATATGTCTCTAGTTATTGGATCGTCTAGTTTGTTTAAAATGTGAGAAACGGACATTTAATCGTAAATCTCCGGTTACTAGACCATCTAATAACGTGAGAAGCTCATTTGTCATCGACTCTGGCCCGAACGGGCCCATGTTTTTTTTTTTTCAATTTCTTCTTCTCTTTTAGTTTTTTTTTTTTTTTTTTTTTTTTCAAATTTTGGGCTATGGTAGTTTTTTTTTTCCTTAATGTGGGCCTTATGACAACGTGTAATCTGGTTATCGATTAGGTGGTCCATTTGTTGCTGTCTTTGTGTTTGAGATATTTTTGATGTAAATTATAAATTCGCAAATTACTCAAAAAAAAAAAAAAAAAAAAAAAAAAAGAAAGAAAGAAAAATAATGCTAAACTACCTTTTTAAAGATTTATCCCTCCAAAAAAAAAAAAAAAAAAAGTTGATCTGTCTATTTCAAGGTTGGTTGGATTTTTGTTGATCTTTCCTGTTTTTGATTTGATGATTTTGATCATCGTCGGTATTGTTGATGTAATCTCAAGCGGTTTAAGAATGTTCACAATTCCTATTCCTTTGGTGACTCGGAGTATTTTATTTAAGGCCAATTTAAATATTGTGATCGAATTTTAGTTACTACCTCCATTTCTTATTTTGTGCAACAAATTTTAAAATCAGAAATCACACATCTTGTGCAACAAAGTAAAAATTTATACTTCCTCAACAAAAAAAAGTAAAGATTTAATTTTTATGGTATTTTTTGTGCAATTACTTTTCTGCCCTCACTTAAAATTTACTAAGTATAGTTAAGACAATTAAACAAAATTCATCAAATTAACAACACAATCTATTACACATAATCAAAATGGTATAAAACTTATTACCTTTTTATTACATTGTTATTACTACCTTTGTTTCATATTATTTGAAACAATTTCACATAAGATGTGAGTAGAAAATATCTAATTGTTCTAAATAGTATGTAACAGAGGTAGTATAATTAATGTTGTCAACCGTGACATAAATTAGTAAATTACCATATTTTGGTTTTACCAATTGGTTGTTGGTGTAGTGGTGATTGGGACTACACTTGGTAGGGAGGACTCGTGTTCGATCCCCCGCAACAACAATAGCTGGAGGGGACTGGAACCTAACCACCCAGAACTGATCCCCGAATCCGGATTAGCCCAAAGGGGTGAAACGGGTGGAACACCAAAAAAAAAAACCATTTTTGGTTTTGTCATAAGCTTAAAGAGAGGAAGCGTAAACATTGTAAGTTAACAAAAATATTGCAAATAGTGAAATCTCATAATCCGTGGTTTATACACACGGGTGTACAGTGCTCATCATACACCCGGATAAATAAAAAAAGGCGGAAAGAACATCCTGTGTTTCATAAAGAACATACATGTATTTAATAAAGAACATGTTTGTATTTGACAAAAACATGCATTACCAAAGAACATAAAGATATAATTAAAAGAACGAGATAAAAACTTAATTAAATTTTCTGAAAAATTACACATTATTAACGGAAAAAATTTAGAGGTGATAAAAAATCTAATAGGGCCGGGCCATATCATAATTTATCGTGCCCAAACCCGTAGAAAAGTAGCGGGTTTTCGGGCTTTTTTCTAACCCGATTTGAGTTTTAACTAAAAATGCATTTTTAGGTTTGCCCAAACCCACCCTATTTCGGGCCGGATCGGGTCGGGATGCGAGTCATGCCAATGTTGATCACCTCTTAAAAAATCCTTACCAAAGATATCATTTTTCCAAAAAATAGTTTTCTATCTCTCCAAAAAAAATTCAACTTCCCTTAATAATTTAGTTTTTTTTTACCCTAATATTATTTTCAATTAAAAATAATTTAAGATTCAATATCAAATTTCAAAATACCATATGTTAAAAGAACATAATTTATATTGTAAAGTACATATAGTTAATACCTAAATAACACACTAATCAAACTCAAAGAATGTACGATAATAAAAGTAATTTAAATATGACATATGATAATAAAAATAGAATTTGGGCGTCACTACGACCTTAAAGAACATACACGCCAAATTCAAAGAACATACTTTGTATTATTAAACCCCAAAAAACATATATGTTTATCAACATATGTTAAATAACATAAGTTATAATGTAAAGAACATATAATTTTACTCAAAGTACACACTGATCACACTCAAAGAACATATTAAAAGTATGTTCTTTGCCAAACATTGGTATGTTCTTTATCAAACACTATATGTTCTTTCCGCCTTTTTTTGTTTACCCGGGTGCACTATGAGCATGGTGCACCCGGGTGTATCATCTAATTTTCAAAATCTCAAACCACCCCCCCCTCAAATCTCATAAATATTTGAGTAAAGATAGTCTTCTCTTCACACTTGCACTTTAATTTAAAGAGAGTTTTATTAGGGAAAACTATTAAAAGGCCAAATAAATAAAAATATGGATGACGCAATTTTAGTGCTTACAAGTTACGACTGAATTATACTAGCTAGCTAACATCCACCCATAAGATAATTATTGATTAATTAGGCATTTTGATCAAATGGATGAAGGTATGGTAAATGTTAATAATCATTTAAGTACTTTTCAAAAATAAATAATAGATATGTACGTATCGATTTCCAAATCTGAATAGAAAAAGCAGTCATTTTTTTTTAATCATCTTTAGGTTTGTGCATGTTAATTAACTAAGTATTAAGTCGTGTACATGGAAAAGTATTTAGTTTGATACTAATTGATTATTGATTAACCTTTTTATTCAATAATGACTTTGTGGTAGGCCTCAAAGTTTTGGACATGCAAGTGAAATTAGGGCATGCATCATGCATGCTCAAAGCAATAAAAAAAATTACTCAAGCTTTATTTTTGTTATTAGTTAATCAAAAAGTGCTACTCCGTATAATTATAACACTAATAACAGTGCTTGATTTTTTTAGGGTGATTAAAGTGAAATTAATTAATTTATACAAAGTACTAAATAAAGTAATCTATCTATTCCGTATAAGTTTTATTAACATGTACATAAAAGATAAGCCAGAGCCGGGGGTCAAGCCGGCCCCTAGGGCCCTATATGAGGTTCAAAGCATGGAGGTCCTCTCTTTACTGAAAATTATTATTATCCACTTCATTCTCCATATGTGGGCTTTACATTTACAATGACATGAAAGTTTAGTGCATCTCACTAATATGACAATTGACAAAGATGTCACCTTTTAGTTTGCAGCTTCATGCTCTCGAGCTTCTTTTATGTTCAATTGTTCTAACGCAGTCCACATCCTATCTATATGTAGCCAATTATGTTAACAACTGGCATCTTCTGGCAACAACGTAACAACAACAAAAAGATAGACACCATTAGAGGATATAATAATTTAGCTAAAATTTTTAACACCAGCAGACAATAACAATATTTTGAATGGTACTGTATAAATTTTAAAAATGAATCTCTACACTAATCCTACGTGAATGGTAATATGATATATAAAAATCCAAATAGATAGACGAAATTAGTTTGGATTTAAACATTTTTCATATGTATAAATCGTCAATATCAACCGTTAGGATTGGTTAGCAATGTTTGACATAAATCTCCATGTCCAAGTCCACAACTCCACAAGAAGCTAGAAATCTTTGTTCTCTTAAAGTTTTACTCCGTAGTCCATACACAACAAGAGGTTACAACTTTATAGATTGTTCTTTTAGGATTATTAACTTTAGTTTACTTTTATTATAGCTTGTTTATTTGTATTGGTGTTGTTAGTCAATATCTACAAAGATATACTTGGTGCTTTTGTAGATCATCGGATCACATTGATAAAGTAATTAACTATATTAACCCAAACTTTATCATATACGGTTAACTAGTATGACTACTAATGGTCATTTGCGGCGTGTATGTTAATGCTTTTGTAGTAATAGTTTAGTACGAGTACTACAAAGAAATTTTGTTTTTAATAATTAAGCAAAAAAAAAAATACACTTGTTAGACAATTTGGGTTAAGCAATCTTTCCACTTCAAACCTACTTTCGGCTAAGGAGGACTTGTGCATCTGGTCCCGGCGAAAATTCAAACCCTTGATCCATTTTGTACATTATCTTTGCGCTTATACTTCGTTATTTCGAGGACAAAGATCCTACTAAATTAACGTTTTTCATATGTTAGTCGGTCTAGCTATATTAAGTCAGTTCAATACTTGAGAGTAGCTTAGCGAGAGGAGTGTATACATTATGTACTTCCTCGCTCATAAGTAAAAGATTATGATAATTGAACTGAACACAGTCATAAGGTGAGTTCCCCACCATCTATCTATATTAGCTATTGTGACATGCAAAAGTAACGATAGAATTGTTACTTATACCAAAAATATAATATATATGCTAATTAGAATACTAACAAAGCAAGTGACTAACATATGTAATATTTTAACAAAGTCAATATAGGTGATTTAAAAAAAAATTACTAATGAAAATGAATAATTCAATTTAACTACGTCAAAGACTTAGCTTCAAAACAAGAGATATTCTGATCTGTATCTACTATCTAAGGACGTGTTGGGCAAAATATAGTTGTGAAGGCACTGTGTAGGTTAATTTACGATCTAAAAACTTGGACTTTTCAAATTCAATCACCACTTATCCCTTCATTCATATTCTTTCACGTTTAATTTTCACCATTTATATGCATGTCTAATGTCTTGATCAATATTTAGGGTACCACCACCACTCATCGTACAGTCTTCCTCAATAACAACAACATCAAACATATCAACATCATATCATTAAAATTATTAAATCAAAGTGTGAGTCGTCTTCCCACCTCCTCTTTCTTTATGCATGTGTTTCGGTCCCATGCATGAACTACCTGGGCCTGATGGCCTAGGGCTAAATTTGAATATTTAAACATATCTTAATTACATTTTTAATTATACATAAATGAACTTTATTTTAATAAACTAGATGATTCTGAACCTTTATTTGACGTGATGGATTTTGATTTTTTTTTAAACTATAATTTTAATTTAGCAAAATAATTTAATTTCAATATATATCAAGTGAAGAGAACACGTCTTATTAGAATGGTTATGTTAGCACTTGTACATATCAGAGTGTCGGTATGTTGATGGATCGGATTGGATTATGGAAATAATCTTGTTATTATGTAAAAAATCATGATAACATTTCGAGAATTATTGTCATTATGTACATTCGAATTTTTTTTAAAAGTTTATCATTTAGCTTCATGTCCTTGATTTTTTTTTTTTTTTTTTTTTTTTTTGACGCGTCCTTGAGTTTGTTATTGGAGATCACCATAAATATCCTTGCATAGTTAGTTGCATGTCTCTTCTTAGAATATATCAGCTAATCAGCAATAATTACACTGTAATCATCATGTATATAACTAATACTCCGTATAAGCCAAATCATGCTAATGAGATCATAATTAAGAGAATATACGATCTTTCAGTTGTGAGCATATTTGACAAAAATATGATCAGATAATTTTAATAATTATAATTATAGAAAAGATTTGCTGCGCTTTAAACCAACCCAATATCCTATTATGTACGTGGCCATCTCTTGAACTATATTATTTAATGTTTCTAGAATGATTAAAAATTGCAAATAGCTCAATATATAATCTAAAAACTTGTTATTATACTTGGTATAACGTGGTATATAATCGTATATAATAGGCTATTATATGATCTTCCACTAGTCCAATATATGCATGTGCACAATAATAATGATCTATGATACTTTTGGAGTGCACATAATAATTTACCTTCCGTACTAAAAAAATATCAAATTCGATCTTCTTCAAAACAGATTAGTTTAATTAGTTCAAGGAATCACATGATTAAGAACAATGTTGATGTCAAATCTTCCCTCAAATTCCTTTCATTTTGTTACACACATATACTTAAGACAATTGGTCGATAATAAAGTGGTTCATTGGAATGTTAGGCCGGTGGAGAGTAAAAATCCATGAGTCTTTTTCTCAAAGTTCATCTTTCATTACATTCTCGATCTTCTTTTTTGTTAGCATACTTGGAATAGAAAAAGTTAATGATTCTTTAAGTCTAATCAATATTTAAAGCATTATGTAAGGTTGTTAATTAAGTGAACGAACCAACACAAATTATGAAATAGTAGTACATATGTTGCTTTATGTGGCCGACCAAACATGGCCATGAATCCCATGATTAGTCTTAACCAAATTTGAAGTTGATCGAGCATAATTGGTTGTTGGAGAATTGAAGAGACCTCTAGACTTTAATTTGTGAAGAGCTCATTTAGCAATCAAATGTTATAATTATTAGTTGTGGACTTTAGAGTCTAGAGTCTGTTTGTGAGGTGCAAATTCAAAACGTGTATGAAATATAAAATAAAGATGTATACGCATTACGAGATAATATCATATGTTTATTATGATAGAAGTCGGTGATAACATTCTACATTACGAATTGATCTTATATGGTGTTTAACATGCTTTATTACCAAACTTGTTTGAAGCAATAATGGATACGAGTATAACTTGTACTCCGTACAAAAGTTTGGTTTATATTACAAAGCTACTCACCATCCTTTTGTTGTCGATACCGAATTTATCTCACATATTACTGGGCCGATTCTAAAAAGTTTGATGACTTATATTTGGGAGTAAGGATTTGTAGAGGCCCAATAGGCCCAATAATAGAAAGAATGTTAGCAAAATAGGGCTGCCAACTAATAGGCCCGGTTCTCTTAATTTCGTTGGACTAGTTGGCATATTAGAAGACACAGTTAAACACTTCAACAAAAATTGACAATTTTGGGTAGTTTATTCATTGAGTTATTAGAAACAGAGAAGACAGAATGATGATTGAACTTTGTAATAAGAGAGTATCTTGATTAGAGTTGAGCATGAGCATGAACAGCCAGCCAGGTTCGAGCCGCCATTTCCTGATTTCCCTACTCATAATGTGGTCGTGCTCGATTTTGTGGTTATACATGTATGCCCGACCTAAATTTACTTTGATTTAATTTATGGCTAAATCGAAATTTTTTTAGGATATAGTCCGATTTAGCTCCAACACCTCTAATATACCTCCAGGAACGCATAGAGGTAGGTACACTTAAGGGTAGTTTTTTTTACACCTTGTACCCTTGTGTATATAAATTTTTTTAGTCTAGCTCGGCTCATGATGAATGTTACTTTGATCAATCCAATACGTTCTTTAGAAGTTGGGGAGGGGTATACACACAGAAATTTCTTTAATCAAAGTCAGCACTAGTCAGGCCGTTCAGAATTAAATTATGAAATTTGGTATATTTGTACAAAGAATTAATTTCATACACACTTTATAAAATTGCATTAGCTCTAAAGTTCTCCATGTACACATATATAACAGGCTACACAAATAATAATAAATAATAAAAAAAAATCCCCAAAAAATTAGGAGATTACATTCAAAAGTATTGATGCCGTGCATATTGTAATTAGAAACAAGTAGGAGCATCCAAACCACCCTTGTGCTCCAAGTGCCTGCATTTATAAGTTTTTCAAATATTAATTATATTCACAATAAAGTAATATATGTATGTACAAAGAAAACAATTTAATTTCATTTTACTAAAAAATTGAAATTTATTAATTAGATCCTAGTAAAAAAATCAAGTACTACATTATTTGTGGTACCAAATTTTATTTGAATTTATTAGTGTAATTTGTTGTTTTATACAGTAAGGTCGGATTTTGGTACAATTGTCAATTTTAAATTTCATACGTGGATCATTATATATTTATTTATTTGATATGTAGTATTATTTTTATATAATTTATATACGTAAACTATGTAAAAATTCAATAGTCAATACTAGCAACAATAACGAACAAGCTCTTATCAATTGTAATTACGCGAATAATGGATAAAAAAATAAAATAAAAAATAACGAATCGTACCTTTAATGAAGGAGCTGAATTAATCCCAGTAAAACCAATATGATAAGCAACGCTACCATCAGGCTTAAACAACCCAAAGTTTCTCTCAGAAGTAGGTCCAGGCTTCAAATTTTCATTAAACAAGGCAAAAATATATGCCTTAATAGGTGTATGAGGTTTGTAAGGAGTTCCTTTCTTCTTGTACAACAACTTCTTTAGATTATAATTGTACGTCCTAGCATTTTTCAACGTAGCTCCGACTTCATTCGGATCCCCCTTGGAAGCCCACCCGGTCTCGGACACGATCACCTCCATCTTGGTATACCCTACCTTCTCTAGTGCTGCATAAGCTGCATCGATTTGTGCCATGAACATGTTATCATAATGAAGTCTCGTCTTTGTGTCGAAAATCCCGGGGTTTTTCTTAAATAGGGCATAGTTAACATCAATATGTGTAGGATCACTAATGTAGGCTAAAAAAGGGTAGGCATTTATGTAAAAAGGGGAGCCAACTTGGGAGAAAAATTGTAAGAGTGGTCTCATGTAAGGCATAATTTCTTCCCTAAATGCCCCCGACGAGGGAGGGAAGGACGTGGCAAACACGGCCTCCGAGTGAGGGCTAGAGAGTTGTATTGAATTGGCTAGTTGAAGGCGTTCGAGGGCTAGGTACATGTTTTTTACCGCGGGTACTAAGGCTTCCCATAGGTCTTGCCCGCCCGTGCTGCCTAAAATTTCGTTACCTACCGCGATTCCAACGATTCTAGTCTTGGGAACAAATGGTTCTATGTTCTCTTTGATCCAATCTACGGCGCGTTCTCCATTTGCGGCTATGTCCTTCAAGAATTCGTTCCCTAGTCCTACTATTATTTCAATTCCACTATTTGCAAACGCGGTTAGGACACTATGATCAGCGTCGTAAATTCTTGTGTTCTTTATTTTCGCGGCTTTGAGGAGGGTTACTACACTTTCCGGTGGTGGTAGGTTATCGGCTATTCTTCCGTAGTTTACACCGTATGTTCCAGTGAATGCATTTGCCGTTAGAGCTGCAAGAAGTAAGAAAAAAAATGAGTTAGTATTTGAAAAATAATTAAGCTAGAACAAAAAACCTAGCAAAACATGCATATGCATGTAATTCATTGGTCCAATTCCAAAAACTAGTTTAGACTATTTTCATAAAGTGACATCTTAAAGAAAATCCAAGTTTATAGCTGTGATATGTATATTACCGCTCAAATAAATAATAACCTAAAATGTATACTCAATCAATTTATGTAATTGAATTGGCTACCCGTGTTATCTACTTTGATAAACGAAACTAATGATCCAAAAATGCAAATGAAGAATGCTATACATACCATGATGAGAAAAGAAAGCGAGGGAAAAGAGGAAGCAAGAAATGAACCCCATTTGATTGAAGGGCTTGTGATTAACACTATTGATAAACCATTCCATGTATAAATAGAAGAAGTGTTTATTTGTAACGTTTTAAAGGCATGTGGGAATAATCAAGGAAGTCTAAGTTATAATATTGAACATAGGAGCTAAGAAGAGGTTTCTTTGATGAAATGCAATTAAGAAGTTGGAACTTATGGATATTTTGTACAAAGATTCCATAAGTAAGAGAAAGAAATTAAGATTTTTTTTAGATCATTTGTTAAAGGAGACTTGGAATCTTGTATTAAGAGTAACAAAGGTATACCTTTTCAATGAGGCAAATTAAAGGTGAACTCATATTTGGGTTTAAGTTTATGTCCTCTTCATGAATATTCATTTTTCATGATTTCCAAATTAAACTTTCTAAGTTTGGAATTTTTATATTCTTATTCTTTCCTTGGGTATACTTTTAGAATTTATGTCAGGTCAAACTTGCTGAATTCCGCCTATGTTGTAGATCAGTAGATGTATGCAAAGAGTGAAATTTTTATATTGAAGCATTTGCAATGTTTATGTGGTGGCTTATAAAAGTTCAAGAAAAAAAAAATTGAATTCCCCCTCACAAAGATAAATATATAAAGTTAATAATACGGAGTAATATATTTATTGAAATTAACAAAACATTGACATGTTATCTTCATCTTAAAAAATAAATAATTAATAAATACAAATACATGCAGTTTTAATCGATTAAAATAACTTTTGAATAGTAAAAGCGAATAAATTCACATTATAATTGGTGAATAAAAGTACTCTATACTCCTTTTTCCAAACAAAAAAAGAAAGGAAAAACAAACCTTTAAACTCATCTTTTTCAAGAAAAGTTGCTACCCTTTATATATACTTAGCTTATTATTAGTTTCCATGTATTAAAACTGATTTTTTTTTTTAGTCCCTTGCTCACAAAGCCATTTAGAAGACAATATAAAGGTCCTTTATTAGAGTCATTTCTATTGATCAATATAAAACTCCTTGATATTTTCTATCAAAATTCTTTTTTTTTTTTTTCGTATAAGTGCATCAATTTCTTTGTTATTATAATTTTTGTTATAAATACTCCTAAGAGCAAGTTTAGCCCCAAGTCTTAAGACTTGAATGTGACATCATTTTTTATGGTCCCCATTGAAAATGATGTCATCAAATTCTTGTTAAGACTCACTAAGACTTACACAAATTTATCACTTTAGCCCTAAGACTTAAATATTTGACATATTAAATGTAGAAAAGTGTAAGAAAAAAAAAGGATAATAACAATAAAAGTGAGGTGGGAGTAGTGGATCCCAATCTCAAGTCTTAAGTTAAGTCTTGAAATTTCAAGACTCAATTTGAGACTTGCTTGAGATTTTTGAAGAAAAATGGGAAAAGTCTTAAGCATAAGTCTTAAGACTTAAAATGATGATGTCACCCCAAGTCTTAAAACTTGGGGCTAAACTTGCTCTTATATTCTTAAATGTTTGACTCATTTTTTTATTTTTGAAGTGGTCAGAAAATTCGAGTTCTCATTTTTACTTTTCATACGGAGATAAATATTATTAGATGGAAGCTATCAGGAGTATAATTTACTCCAAAATATTTATCTATTTTTCATATGGCTAATATTGTGTTCTAGTACCTCCTGGAGGGTGGAGCATGCAGTGAGTGAATCGAAGCACATTATTGAACAAATCTATGGTTAAATTTAGAGACATGATCTACTAATTAGGAAGATAAATCATCATGAATTAAATTTTATACTTCTATTCTGAGGAAATTACACGAAATTTGATTGTACGGCATCGATGAAAAATCCAAACTACGAGTATTATTTTAAAAGTATGCCATGCCTTACTATTGATAAAAATTATATATTGAAACTCATTTCAACCATGTGATTTCATTATCATTTACCATTTTGATGGTGAGTAATATTATTTATAGTCCCAATATGTGTGCAGCCTTAGATCTCTCGATAACATGGAAAAATATACTCCGTTAAAATATTAGTTCCTATACACTCCAGAGCATGATTTGAATAAGTTTTTGATAATTTGATTTGTTCATATCAACTGTGTAAAAATTAATATTTCTAATTATAGATACACTTCTATTTTACTCCTATGTTACTTGGACTCGAATATCCATGCCTGACAATCTGACATGGAAGAATGTCTAAATGTCCAACTTGGCTATTTTGAGAAGGAAAAAAAATTCATGATTTTGAACTAAAAATGAAGTGTCCAAGTGTCTTACCCATGTCTGAGTGTCGAAAGTCTAACACGGGTATAAAGGTGAAATGAAGAGTCCATGTAGCATAGGCTTATTCTTTATGATAATTAGGACTACGTTTAACATTTTTTTTTAATCTAAAATAGAGTTGATAAGCTTTCATATAAACTCTTCTGATCCCTAGGACAAGTTGCTCCGATAAGCTAGCTTACTTCTTGTGTTACTTCATGCTAGCTAAACACCTACACTCCATAACATAATCATTTCACAAATGCTTTTTAATTATTCTAATTTCCTATAATAAGTAATAACCCTTACTACTTGAGGAAATTTACCCTTTATTTGTTATTACAAAATAAAACTATCACCTTTTGGCTCTATTCTACTTCCCATAATAGAAAAAGGGTGGAACGTTATAAGAAAATCCTCAAGATTTTCCAGAATTTATTTTCCAAGTGTTTTCTTTTTCTTCTCCTTCTTTCTTACTTTTTTTAAAAATAAGCATATCACAATTATTTTACTAAAAAGAATATACTAATTCAACTAACTATTCTGTTTTTTGAAGTATGAAATTTCATGTTTTGTTCTCTTTGATTTTTACCATGTATTTTAGTCATACATTTAACTGTACAATTAGTGCAACCAATCAACAAGTTAATCAAATTAAGCCAGGTTTTCAAGCTACCCAAAAAGAATGGGATAATTTCAATGGAATGTTCTTAGTCTCAAAAAACTCCACATTTTCCTTTGGATTTTATACTAGTGTAGATGCACCATTTTTTGTCCTAGTAGTAATGCATGTATTTAGCTCCACAAATATATGGACCGCGAATAGAGGTGTTTTAGTTGATAATTCAGCTAAATTTGTACTTGACAAAAATGGAAATGCTTATTTACATAACACAACTTCTGTTGTTTGGTCTTCTAATACAACTGGCCTAGGAGTCCAAGCAATGGAGTTGATGGATAATGGAAATTTAGTCTTGCTTAGCAAAAATCAAACTGTTCTTTGGAAAAGTTTCGATTACCCTACTGATACACTTGTATTAGGCCAATCATTTTCCGAAAATATGAGACTTAAAAGTTTTCCTTATGAACTAAACCTGCATTATCATCTTATGTTTAAGTCTGGTGATCTGATTCTGTTTGCGGGTTATAGAACTCCACAAGTTTACTGGATCATGTCAAATGATACGCGAAAAGCTGTCTTAAAACCTGATGGGAAGGTCTCTTCTGCAACACTGATGGGAAACTCTTGGAATTTTTATGATCAGAGAGGTGGTTTAGTCTGGCAGTTCAACATCTCAGAGCAGTCTGATCCGAATGCATTATGGGCCGCGGTTTTAGGCTCAACTGGTACAATAGAGTTTTTCAATCTTCTGAAGGCAAAATCAGAAATTGCTGAGTCTTTTAAGATTCCTTCAGGTTCATGTACAACACCATCTTCTTGTTCGCCTTTTAAGTCCTGTTTTATGGAGAATTTATGTCAGTGTTCTGTAATGCTGTCATCTTTTAACGATTGCAAACCTCGAATTCCAGCCCTTTGTGATAATGCTACAGATAGTTCATCAGTTCGGCTTTTGGATGTAGGAACACGGTTTGATTATGTTGCTCTTGAGTTTACAAAACCACAGATGAAATCGAGTATTAGTGAATGCAAATCTGCTTGCCTTCAGAACTGTTCCTGTGTTACAATGTTTTATCAGAATGCTACTAGAAGTTGCTTCATGTTTGGCAATATAGGCAGTCTTCGACATCCTGGTATAGGGGATGCTGGATATTATCTGTCCCTTAAGGTCTCCAATCAAGTCGATTATATCCATAAGGAATTTATTCCTGCAAGAGGAAATGGTTTTGATGTCAGGTCTACAATCATAATAGTTATCATAGTTATCGGAACTATATTGATTGTCTCAGGTCTCCTAGGATGTGGTTACTGGTACTATCGCGAAAAGAGTAGATCATTTGTGTTAGAATCCTCAAGAGAAGCTCTAGAGGAGGACAACTTCTTCGAGAATATCACAGGAGTACCTGTTCGTTACAGTTATAATGATCTTGATGTTGCAACGAAAAACTTCAGTGTGAAGCTTGGTCAAGGGGGATTCGGGTCTGTTTACTTGGGGCTGTTAGATGAGGGGACTAAATTAGCTGTCAAAAAGCTCGAAGGTGTTGGGCAGGGGAAAAAGGAATTCAGGGCCGAGGTTAGCATCATTGGAAATGTACATCATGTCCATTTAGTAAAGCTTAAGGGCTTCTGTGCTGAGGGAAGTCATCATAGACTACTTGTATACGAGTACATGGAAAATGGATCATTAGACCGGTGGATCTTTAACAAGAACAATGATCGAGTTAAAAACAAGTTAGATTGGGAGAGTAGGTTCAACATTGCTCTAGGGACAGCCAAAGGTTTGGCCTATCTGCACGATATGTGTGATGTTAAGATTATACATTGCGACATTAAGCCTGAAAACGTTCTCCTTGATGAAAATTTTGTTGCAAAAGTTTCTGATTTTGGTTTAGCAAAGCTTATGAACAAAGAGCAAAGTCATATAGTTACTACATTAAGAGGTACAAGGGGTTACTTAGCGCCTGAATGGATTACAAACTGCAGCATTTCTGAAAAAAGCGATGTTTATAGTTATGGTATGGTCTTGCTAGAGATAATTGGTGGTAGGAAGAATTATGATCCAGACCATGAAGTTAAAGAGAAAGCACACTTACCATCATACGCTTTCAAAATGATGGAACAAGGGAGTATGAATCTGATTTTGGACCCGAGACTGAAGGTAGAAGATCAGCAAGATGGAAGAGTGAACACTGCAATAAAAGTCGCTCTGTGGTGCATACAGGATGATAAGTCCCTTAGACCGTCTATGACTCGAGTTGTGCAAATGCTTGAAGGACTTTGCCCTGTGCCTCAGCCTCCGATTCCTTCTCAATCAGCCTCGCGGATCTTTACAGGTTTGGTAAGGAGTTCGGGTGTTAAAAGTCAGATCATGTCATGGCGCCGTGCTAGTTACAGTTCCACAGGTCGTTCATCTGTTTCTGCAGTCCAACTTTCAGGGCCAAGGTAACCAAAAGACTGCTGTTATTGTTATAGATTTTGCTTGCTCATTCTTGTGTAATCTTTTCTGGTACGTTGTAATGTCAAGTGATGATTATTAATTACAATGTATGAAATAAATTCATTTGTCCCATGCACTTGTAACATTTGTAAAATGTGTTGAAAACATTATTCAAACCTCAAAATTCTCCGCTTTCTGAAAATTCACGGAAAAAAGAATTCACTTTGCATTCAATTTAGTCACTAGACATCCAGTCAAGTATTTGATATGTGGTCTTAATGAATTGTTCTTAATAATTTAATATTTTTTGACGGGTGGTCAAATATTACCATGAACATTAACACAAGATTTTCTTATAATATTTCAGTTTAATAATCAACCAAACATACTTTGTACGTATTTCCTGAGAAATCAAACTACACCGAACAAAGTATACTATTGTACGTTTATATTCAACTTTAAGACTAAAATTATAATCACTTTATCACTTGACTTTAGCTTACTCCCGACCAGCCAATATTTCGCCATAACTTAGCGGGTTTGCGCCAAAAATCTAGTCTATTTTTCATATTGTCCTTATTCAAGCAGAAATTATTCGTCCAACATAAACAACATCTTATTTGTCAAAAATTAAATTAAAAATAATAAAACCTAAACATCTTTTCTACAGATCATAAGCACTAAATCATCCTATGCCTAGTAAAATTGACTGATTTAGATCCAATTAAAGAGTGTGAAACTAGATAACTTGAGTTTGACGTGAACAAAATTAGTTTAATACAACCAAAAAATTTTAATTTCATTAATTACAATAACCCTACAAAATTTGATTTGCATTGCGTAGCCAAATCTTGATCAAATAGCTAATTACAAAGTCTTATCAACCACATCATCTTCCTAATTGGTGCCCCTCAAGTTTTGTCAAGAATTTTGAACGATGACATTGTTGGTGTGGCTATACCATATTTGATTGGTTGTTACTTGTACAGTCGTAGTTGTTTAAACCTATTAGATTAAAACTAAATTATTTTTTATTGAAATCACACCCACTATACCACCTTGTTAATGAACACCATTTTATACTCGGTACACAATAAAATTAAAAAGTTACTCCAAAAAATTTATATTCATCTCATTCACCTTATTCTGGATACATATAGTCCATGTGACCATATAAGATTGGAAAATGTAAATTACATTATCTCTATGTCTCCATCAAACAAACATTATCTCTATGTCTGGTATTGATGTTAGTCTAATTAAGGATGTGACATTTTAGTGGTCCATGTGGTCATTTGTCAATTTTAATCGTCTTATATTACTTGAATCGTTATAAAAGAGCTAGAGTGTGACAATATTGCAAATTACAAGGACTTGTAGTTTCTAGTACGAAATATAAGACGAGTACGTTGTATCAGATTAATTTTAAAACTGAATAATTAGTACTTGGTATGAATATATATGATGGAGTAAAATTTATGATGTTACTTTTCAATAATTTGGTTCAGTTCACTTCAACACATTTTGTTCAGTCCATTCATTTAATTTTCGTTAATCTTCAACTTTATAATTGACTCTATTATTCATTAATATCATTATTATCCACTTTGATTTAGTTTAGTCCAGCTCCATCCATTCAACTTCACTTCATTAGTTCATCACAATAATTAACATCTCTTTAGTTCAAAATGAAGAGCGTATTATCAAAATTCCATCTTAAATAAGTACATTTAGTAGATCAATAGAAAAGGATTTTTTATTTATTTATTTTAATAAAAAATTAACAATGGAAATATTGAAAGCTTAATGACTGGTTACATTTTATTTTATAAACTAAAGATCTGACGTCGCATTAATATTCTACTTCTTTCCTCACTACTACACATATTACATCCAATTCAAGCATGTAATAGGATGTTCCACGACGGTAAATCCAATCCCTAATTGATAGGGGATCTCTAACATGCTTGTTTACTCTCAAAATTTCTCTCTATTTACATATTATACATACAATATACGTAGTACATATTTATATACAAAAAGCTAGTAAATGACGATATCAAACGATCCAAAGTCCAAAATGATACACCTTCAATTCATGATCAAACAACCACCTTTGATATTTAATTCATACCCTTGTAGGAGACTGATAATGTAGTTCTTCCGTATAAGATGGTGATGATGGAATTGGACTGCCAACATGATTGTCTTGTTTTTCTTCCTCTCCTACTTCTTCTTCGTCCACATCCCATAGGAATTTTGCATATGTAGCATGAATATAACTGAGGCATGAATCAATTATAACACACACACAAATTAACATCTCATATGTATGTATGTACATATATGTCCGAATTTAGTTATCATGTTACTAGCTTATATTACACTATCAGTGACTCAGTGTCATGTGACAATTATTATTCACGTGTTTGTAAGTACTTAATTAGCTTACCAATTTTCCGGAGCAGCTTTAATAGCTTGATCAAAATAGCTCTCCGCCAGCTCACCATCCCTCCGGTACTCCCAAATGATATCAGCATACATGGATAGCGTGTTTGCGTCACTAGGGTTAGCCAGAATGGCTCTTCCACAATATTCCTCTGCCTTGGCTAAATCTCCACGTACCTAGCCAATCATTTAGCTGAGTCTATTTAAAATTTGAAAGGCATTTATGTAATAAGTCAAAGAAGTTCGTTGTTACCTCATGAAGTCATAATTAAGCATGGCACAATATAATATGATCCGTAGTACTGATATTTTATTTAGACGGTGATTAATTTGCACATACACAAGTAACACGTACAATCAATCAATTACATAATACTAAAAGCGAATCTGACATGACACTTGTCATGTTCCGATTAAAAATTTTCCCGCCACTTTTTTCTTTCCATTTTTTTCTTTTTTGTACAAAATCTTTATTAATATTATTTTATATATCCTATGATATTTTACTTTCAATTTGGCAAATATATACGAAATATATTCTATATGCATATCTTTCATATTTTTTATAATAGGTATTTTTTTATAATAAACAAACACATAATAAGGTAATATATTAGAATAATAAAATGTATTACTCCCCTACTTCGTATCATTCTACAATGTATTTTTTCTTTGAAAGTTTTTTTGCTCTAACCAGGATTTGATACTTTAGCTATTATTATATATTTATTTATTTATTTTTATAATACAATTCAATAACTATAATTAAATAAATATAAACATAAATATAAAACAAAATTAAAAAATCATGATTATTAATTTTCATAAAAATTAGTCAATTAAATTTGTAAAACATTGTGCTAGTTAAAGTATGCTATAAAATATTGTGCCGGTCAAAACATGCCAACAAAGTAGGGACATATGGGTATATAATTACATTGCACGGGTTATAATTATAAATTGTATTCTCATATAAAACACTATAATCATTAAGTTTTTGTTTTTTTTTTTTTTAGTTTTTAATAATCAATAATTTTGATAACAATATAATATTAATTCAAGTTTTTTTTTTTTAAAAAAGAAATTCAAGTGTTTGTTTCAATTAAAAATTTATTATTTTTTTTGAAAAAAAAAACTATTGTTGTATTAACATTATAATTTACTGCTTCATAACTTGATTAAGTAAAAATCGTGCGTTGCACGGGATTTAAACTAGTCTAAGTATAACGGGCAATTGATACTAACGGTTAATAATACGAGCTTGCAAAGAGACCAATCAAATGTACATATATAGCTAACCATCAACGGTTGATTCTACCAACAAAGATTAAAATTTATTGAATTGATTTTTACAATAAAAATAAAGAAGCAAATGAAGGGGAAGGACATCATAGCTCATGCACACAGCACAATCATTTAATTAGTGAGCATTATTAATAGTGAAAATAAACAGGATAATTCATAAAATGATACGAGCAATACAATTTCTTAATTGGTTATAAATCAATATTTTAATTTTGCTCTTTTTCAATTCTAAATTTGGAGTATTATTTTGTCTACATCTAAATCATACTCCGTAGTATGCTTACTAAGTTGTCTTTATTAGGCGCTGAACTTGCATAATCATAATCATATCAAACAAAAAGTTTCTATTCTACATACTTCGTACATAATTAATATTTTGTTTTCTTTATCATTATTAAGATTCCTGAAAACTAAAACCTGTTTTGCCACATTTTAAAAAAAAATATTTAGCATCCGTAATTCCGTCATATAAATTCATCCTTTTGTTTATGGTTAAGAGTAAACTATATTTTGTAATAATATAAGATTAATTAATAAATGTATGACAAAATCACGTTACAAAATTATAATTAATGCTTATTTATGCTTAGTACGGTGTACTTTATTTTAAACTCTTTATACTTATTGAGCCCCACAAAGCAACATATAACATTTTGATGATATAGTGTTAAAAAAATAAAAAATAAAAAAAAAGTTTTGACTCATTTATGCTATATCATCAATGTACCCAAATATATATTAATGATTTATGCTTGTATAATATTATTTTATAAAGGGTAATGTTATATGCAGTCCTTAGGGCCGTATATAAACATTTAATATACTTTCTTTTTTAGTATTAAGTTTGAAATTTACCGGCAATTCTTTTTTTTTTTTTTGACACATCGGCAATTTACGAGTAAATCGGTGTAATAAATATTTATTTACTGTGAACTCTTTTCATATTTAGCTCCTTCTTTTTCCTTTTATAAAAATGTAATTACCTAAAAGAATATATATATTAAAGTTAGAACAACTTACATCTTTCAAGAACTTGGCATAATTACCAAGTAAGAGAGGATCTCCAGGATTAGACTTGATCATCTTTTGATAATATGCTTCTATATTTCCATGCTCATTATTATTACTATTACTATTACTATTATCATTAAACCCGGACCCACCACCACCACCACCACCATACCCATCTCCACCATACATTCCATCACCACCACCACCACCACCGTCGCTTCCACCACTATCCTCCGTCGAAACCTCCTCATCGAGACGTGAGCTCGAGAACATCCTTTGCAACGGTGTTGATTTAGGGTAGGGTGGGTCGTCGAGTTCATGCTCATAGGGGGTGCATATAGTACCTCTTCTAAAATGGTTATTGTAAGTACCACCATTAGTGTTAGTGTTGGGGTTGAGGTTGGGAGAAGATGAGGGGGAAGACGGCGGCGTTCGGGTGGAGATAGAGTTGGTTCTAGAAAGACATGGTGGTGTTTGTGGTTCATTGATGTTGTTAGGAGAAGAGTTGGAGTTGTTGTAGTAAGATGGAATCCATGATTTTAAGATAGGGGTTGATGAACTCCTTAATAACATTTTTATTATTGTTCCTTAGGTTATTTGCTTAAATTATTCTTTTGTCTTAGAGGTCTTATTTTAAGGGAGTAGTTGAGTTGAGTATTGAAGGGGAGTGAAGTGAGTGAGAGTAGAAGTGAGAACTCACACTTATATATACTCTAATTAAGTGGCTAGTTCCAGAGGGGACCTTTCACCAGGGTCATTTGGGGCCCAGTTCTCATTGTAATTAATTAGTTAATAAACTAAAACAATCTATCTACCTATAAAATATTAGAGTATAGTGATTAGTTTTAAGTAAGAGGTTAAATATTTAAATCTTGGCTCCTCTAATGCTTTCGGCCAAGATCTGTCACTGTCTAGTTGTATAGTTCTATTAGTCTATGTATCAAAAATATCTAGTGTAATTATTGTACGGTTGGTATATACGTAGTATGATACAACAACAATTACATATCAAGTGATGAAATAACATATAATAATATTCTTTGTAACTACATTAAAATTTATTTTTCTTATATTATGACAATGTTAATATACAAGTGTATTCTACTTCTATTCCACTTCTATTTCTTATTTTCTTATATGTGTTTTACTGTTTTATATAGATGCGTAACAAGAGTATGACATTATTAATTTATTATGTGTCTTCCGTTTATCAAACTTGTTAAACTTTTCTTAATTTTATTTGCGTTACTTTTCTTTCCAAAAAATACACATTTTTTCACACTCTTAGCTAAGGTGACTAATAATGGGTTGAGTTAGTACGGACCGAAGTCCAGCTCTGACATAGTAGATTAATTGTGGGACAAAAAACACAGACTCTACAATATCGATCAACCTGGCCTCAAGCCCCTAACACAGTTATACGTACAATTTTATCATGACTTTGCATTACGTGGATGCTTATGGCATGTCCATGCATTATATGGGTGTTGGTACATCTAAATAGTTGGGTAAATGTGCAATAAATTGCCTTGTCCACGTTCAACCTGCTTTAACTTGATTGAAATTGAGTTTGATCTAAAGTCAAGTTCGTTTTAATAAAAAAAGATCAGCTCGTTATACTTGCTTGTATGTTTTAAAAGATCTCAAATAAGAACTCTTTTTCTTCTAAAACTAGTCTAACTGCATGTACAAGGTAGGTCAAAGCCTTAAAAAATTTACGAGTTTTTGGGTATAGGATGATACTTGATGTCGTTCACAATAAAAACTATAATGAATGGAGGAATTCTCTGCCTCCAATAATTTAAGTCATAAATGACTCTAATGACACGCCGTGAGAATTTTTCTTATATGAGAACACTCTTTATATTTTAAATTTTTACTCGTATGTTCTAAATTTTAAATCTGATGTTCTAAATTTTTCCTTAGGTGTTCTAAATTAAATCAAATATTCTAATTTAGTATTCACATGTTCAAAACCATAAATTAGTTAAGTTTGATGTCATAAATTTTAAATAACTTGTTCCAAAATTTTAATTTATATGTTCTAAATTTTAAAACGTGTGTTCTAAGATTTTTAATTATATGTTCCAGATTTTAAAGCGTAAGTTCTATTTTTTTACACGTATGTTCTAAATTCTTTACTCGCACTTTCTATATTCTATATCAATTTGTTCTAAATTTTTATTCACATGTTCATAATCTTAAATCAGATGTTCTGAATTTTACTCATATGTTTAAAATTTCATAAAGCTAATTTTATAAATTTTTAATCACTTGTTTTGATTCTTAAATCAAATGTTCTAAATTATTACTCATATGTTCAGAATTTTAGTTTGAGTCACATGTTCTAAATTTTAACTCGCATGTTCTAAATTTTTACTCACATGTTCTAAATTTTTACTCATATGTTCTAAATTTTAAATCAGTTCTCATATAAATATGAATTCTCACATATGAACCTATTCTCACCGGATCCCTCCCCTATATATATATGGTGTTATATGATTACCAATAAAGAATTATTCTATGTATTAATACCAACAAAACATTTTTCCATCCGTTGGTACTGCTTAATAAGTACGAAGTATTTTGGTATCATGATAAATTGATAATACCATCTAAAGAATAATTAAATATCAATATGGGTTATTGGTGTCATTCATAATTCTAATTATTATACTCCGTAGGTAGAGAATTCATTTTATGAATGAATGATGTAAACGTTGGATAAAATCTCTTCTGTACGCTAAGGTGTATTGCTCGGGGTTTTAGGCTTAAGTAGGAGTCACAATAATAGTTGAATAGCACTTCAAGACTGCCAATAAAATTGAGAAACGTTTAGTAAAATATCTAGCAAACTCATCACTCATTGGCCCTTACAATTAAGATAAATTCATCCATGGTAGGTTTGTGATTATGTCTTTAATCATCTTTATCATAAAAAGTCTAACTCGGCATGTAGCTTCCAAATTATCAGTAGATATCATGTCATTACCTTAAACATATGCTAAAAAATAAAATAAAAATAAAATAAAATAACAATGAATGATACAAATTTTTAATGAACTTTAGATATAATCCTTATCATACATGCAAATGTATCTAAAACTAGGAAGACACAAGGCAAGAAATTGCTCAGTAAGCTGTAACTTAGGCATTACAATAGTTGTTCAATAATACTCAAAAGGCAATGTTCGATAAAACATAGTTGTGATAGTAGTTTTTAATTTAAGTGAAGTATTAACTGTTATACATTAGCCATCAAATAGTTGTTAGTTGTGAAGAATATATAACCGGTTAAGTAATTATTGACAAGATGTAATATGTGAAACTAGATATCTTTTAAAAAATATAAAAGATATCAATAATAACTTTTGATTTTCAAATCTTATATACTATGTAGGTTTAATTAACTTTTGATGAAAGTTGCAACCACCGGATCATTATATTATAAATACTAAGATTCTTTCAGTAGGTTAAACCACTAAAAATTACTCAAAAGCCAATCTAAACACATCACAAAGTATGCACAATATAGTTGATAAACATTACACATATTAACCTAGAGCCAGATACCGTCTAAAATATCTAGCAAACTCATTTCCCATTGGCCATTACTTGAGCAAATTAAATAGTAGATTGTTAAGTTTGAGATTATTTCTTAATCACCTTTATCCTAAAAATGTTTATGCAAGTTCCAAATTAACATGAATAGTCAAGTCTTTTATCATGTCATTATCTTAAACCATATGCTAAAACAGCAACTAGTCTGCTAATCAAACAAAAGATTGCGCCAAGTGCTAACGAGCTAACCGTGCAATTGAATCAAAGGTTTGTCACACAGTGATGGGGTTACCTTTTGTTGACGGTTCAGTGTCCATTTCTACTACCTACTATTATGTTTAGGCTGAATTGGACCGTCCATTTTATAACATAGTAACAATGTTACAGGAATATAACTTATATAAGAACATAATTTCATTTATTGTACTTACTTAGATGTTGATTTGTAGGTCCATATTTCACGTGATTTAGGTAGATTGTAGACGTTTGTGCTTTCATGGGGTCATTAATTCATCTTGTCCACTTTTTTATGCTCTGATTGAAGTTGTTTGTGCACACTTTTGTAGCATTTCTTACATAGACCGGAGTGTAGAATAGAGTTTTAAACGCTGGATACAGAGTACTAATAGTGATTGTTCTAAAGGTGTTTTACATTAGGAATTTAACTTAGTACTAATAACAATTATCCTACTTTCCACTTCATTAACATGTTAAAGTAAGAATACTGAACGATACTTGATAAAAAGGAATGTGTATTCATTCCCCCCATAACAATAATTAGGAGAGACTTGAACTTAACCATTCAAAACAAATATCAAAATCTAAATTAGCCTAAAGAATAAACCGGCTAGAACACCCAAAAAAAAAAAAAAAAAAAAATGCCTATGGCTCGGGCCAGCTCTAGCCATGACACAACCTAGCCCGAAAAATGAATGAACATGGGTAGATACGACTAGACGTTATTGCGTATGCCAAGCCATGGGTTGGTCAAGCTTGGGCTGGCCACATTAAAAAAAAAAAAAAAAAAAAAAAAAAGGTGAAATTTTCCCTTTTCTGGAAAAATGGACACATGAAAATAAATTTAGTAAATCCAGTACTAGTACTTTTTCATGCTCATAAGCTACGTTGCTTCTAAAATTCTAAGCAGCACATACAAATTGAGGAATTATCATTTACTGCGTCCTACTATTGTACACAACTGGAGAGTTTTCAGAATTTTTCAGTATTGAACATATTTGTCTTGAGAGTTTTCTAGTTTGACTGAATACTATAATGGAGATTGTGGTACCAGTTAGTGGATGTACAGAGTTTTATGCATATAATCTAAAACATAGGCCCATTGTCCCCGTAAAATAAGAGCTCCTTACATGTTCAGAGTTCTGATCGAGTCGAAACTGACAGAAAGTTCCATTTTTTTCATGTAGTCGTGTGAGGCTTGGTGGGGTGTAAGATCATTATATATACAATGAAGGTGGAGGGATTTGGTACCAAGGATCTAATCTACTCGAATACTTGGGAGTTATGACCACAATTTAAGCAAAATGCATGACCTCATTGGTGGATTGTGAACTTGGCGAAGCGTTGAGGCTATGGTTCGTAACTTGGCAAGAATGAATCACATACACAATCACCTAAACCAGACAAGAATTGCACCTGACTTGAGGTAACTGGATTTTAACTCAAGGCAAACAGAACCATAGTGCCATACATTGATTCAACTTAATATTAGTCTACCTTCTATAACCAGCAAGAGCCTACAAGGTTTCGCCACTGCAGACCTGCAGTAGTAATAACTAAAACTTGGACTTTTAATTCACTCTTATCAGACCAATTCTTGAAGAAATTACCAGAAACAGAATCATTGGACTAATGAACTCGACTCAATCATATGAGCTTTCGGAATGAAAAGGCTAATACATATCATATATATAATTCTACTAACGCATTTAGCACAGCAATATTTGTTTCAAAATAAGTTCAAGCAGCACAAGGTGTGACTATGATAAACTTTTTCGGTTATTTAAGCAGACAAAAGTGATGCAAGGGTATATATATACAGCTGAATAACTAAAGCAGTTCCACAGAAAACCCCGAAAATAAAAACCTTGCAAGACACATGCAACTCAGAACTTCAGAAGAGAAAGAAGGAGCACAATGAATCATTGTCAAGCAGTGTTGAGATACCAGCATTTTGTCCTTGTCTCCTTGCAATTTTACCAGTGAATGCACCATTTCATTTATCCTTTACTTAAGTCGATAGAAAATGGTTTACATACATGAATTAGTACTATAAGATAAATAGGACATGGACTACTGTGAAATTTCACGAGAAAAAATGAAAGCTCAGGCAGGGCTCCATCCAACTGTCAAATATCAAAATTCCCTATCACAGTTTCTCCTATAGGGTAATAGAGCTGCTATATCAAAATTGTTGCTTGATTAATTGATGACTGAAAAGAAATTTATAGTTTCATACCAACTTAAATATATCCCCTGGATGATGAATTATTCTATTTCTCTATCACAACCTTTTTCATGCACAGCAGCATGGGTGTAATTTTACATCTTCACTACACTAATAGAAACATGCAGGCAGAGTAGAATGGACAGAAGAACCATCATGAGTATATAAATTATATGTATCTTTAGTGCTATTCTAAGCTAAGACTATGTACACACAAAATTGCTTACACAGTCACTTTCTAAAACGATCTTTCTTGTTCCCTCGTCCTGAATTTGTCCTATCCATAGCAGATGCCCAAAAGAACAGCGAAATCCAAAAAAAAACTGCAAAAAATATCTGCAATTTGTCCCAAAGCCTAGAAAAAGTAGCTGCAACACCTGGATCAAGAAAACTTTAGATTATGCCAAAATTTTGTTTTTAGATGCATCATCAAAATTTCATGAACTTATTAAGACATGGCCTAACAATAAAGCCATAAAGGTTACTCAAAAGGGTGTTTTAATCTTAATTTATTTCCTGGTTAGATAAGCAACCTCAAGAGGTAAGATCGAAAAAGTTTTACACAAGTAGGTATATCATACCAAGCAGTTCCAACCTTGAAATAAAGCCCACAACACATTTCAGCAACGAAACAGGGGTGATTGGGTGAAGAAGCATGCTACTATGTGGATTGCGAGCAAATTCACAATTGGTTAGTGTTGATATGTTGAAGTTAAACAAGGGTCTTTAAGTCTTTTAGCACTATAATCCACAATGAATGTTGTAGATGCCTTACAAGTCATTTCTATCCATAACATCCAAATTTGGAGATGGGATTATGAGAAGCTTCCATAATAGAACATGATTAATTTTACAGAATCCAACAGATAGGTTGATACTAGGATCGGTGATCGCCTCTGGATTACCTGTTTTCTTTGCTCGGGTATTAGCTCATTTCAATATACTCTCACATAGTCCCATGCAGCATGTGAATCTTTTGACGCAACGATCTCTATTTATTTCTGTACTAGTTTCTAATACGTCCTCATAAATGACACTATCTTTGGATGGGGAAATTCGGAAGGAAGTGTGGGATGGATTATCCTTTATTAAGTTAGCAAATGAAAGAGGTGACGGAAATGGTAAGGAGGGATTAGAACAACTTATGACCCCTCGGAGGGAAGTGTGGGATGGCTTTTCCTTAATTAAGTTAGCAAATGAAAGAGGTGACGGAAATGGTGGGGAGAAATTAGAAAAACTTATGACCCCTCATTCTTTAATAGGCCAGCCTTTCTGAAATTGAAGATATTAGAAAGGAGGTTGGGATTATAATCCTCAATAAAAGTAAAAATGACTATAATTCCCCTACTAGGCACACCATCCCACCTATGACAGTCAACCTAATTCTCTCTTCTCTCTCCCTTCCCCCTTCTTTCTTGAAAAAGAGTTTTCATCTTTATCTCAATTACTCTCACTCTTTTGCATTTAAGGGTCTTTTATTCAACCAATATGATAATGTGCTACAATTGCATGCATTTTTATCAATTTGTTTGTTCTGATCTTGTGTTAATTCAACTAAGGGCCTGTTCTGATTTACTGAATTGAGCTAACTGATTGGATGAGGTGAGCTAAACTAAACTGAACTGAATATTTTACGAGAGAAGGAAATTAGGAACTGAACTAAAGTAATTGGAGCTGAGCTGCTAAACTAAATTGAAATTAAGCTGAAGAGAACACGCCCTAAGTTGCGAATTCAATATTGTTGACAGATGAGACTCCAAAATAGTTTTGCTTAATCAAAATTGAACAAAGCCACAATCTGCCATCGAAAGTGGATTTGCTACCATGATTCATTCGGTTTCCATTACAATGATCACTTTGCCTTTCTCTCTCCTTTTTTCAGTTTCTTCTAATTAGTTCCTTCCCCCTACCTTCTCTCCTCTTCTTTCTTATACTTAGTTCCTTCACCTCCCATTTCCTTCCTTTTTCTAAAGCTATCTATAGTAAGTTCAATGATAATCAAGTGGCAAGAACGCACCCTCAATGCGCCTTTCAATCGAAATATTAGTCACATACACCCTTATGAAATGTTTAGAATTAGTGGATGATCTTATACTTCAATCAATCCATATCCTTAATAATGAATGGTCAAACAATATGACACCATAAAATGATCTTAGAACATTATTTTCCCAAAAGAAAGATCAAGAATAAGCAAAACATTATTTCCAGTACTTTTTCAGATATCTACAAATTCATTGCCTAGTTTAATTTCAAGCAACTAAGAAACTTGCACCTTTTCAACAACCTAAAGATTAAAATTTTAACAGAAAAACACAACATTTAGCACAATTCCAATCAATTGAAATAACCCAAAAATACACAAATATTTACAACTACCAAACAAAAGAACTAACAACCCATTTGGTAGGCGGTAATAAATTATAGTACTCGAACAAAAAAAAAATGAACTTTCTGAAAATTGAAGTGAATAAATTCATACCAGTGAAACGCTGGGGGTCTTTTCCGGGAGGCGAAGGAGGTGGGACTAAGCTAGACCGGAGAATCGGACGGTTGGGCTTTATCGGGAGCCCGGGAAATGAACGGTGGAGATGAATTGGGGAAGAAGGAATACGATTAATTGAAGAAGGAAAATGGGATGGTAAAGATAATAGTGAGTTTCTGAATATTGGGAAAAATACCCAGTTACTGTATGAACTTGTTGGAGAGAGAAAAGCCATGAATCTTCCTAAGTTTGAGGAAGAATGACAAATTTGGGGAAGAAAGATCGATTTTTTAGGAAACTTTTTTTTTTTTTTTTTTTTTTTTGTGGCACTAGTTTATTTTTGGTGTTAGATTTTTTGTTAGGTGGCAATTGTACTAATATGGGTAGGCTTTGGATGGTGAAGGTTGTGGAAATTTGAGTTGGGTTGTTTCATGTTATATAGTTCTTAAGAAGACACCACTTTTGTGTAAGAAAGTACTACCTCCGTTAACAGTTATCTGCAATAAAGGGGCTATGCGCGGACTCCTAGGCATAACTTTTAAAGCATCATTATTGAAAAATAAGGGCACTTGATTAAGTATTAATCCTACTTTAAAAAAAAATTAAATAAAAACCCATAACCACCTAAATCCAGAACCAGAACCACCACCAACACCACCGACAACCACCAGAATCACCCAACCCACCGATGCTAAGAACCCAAAACCACCCCCAAAACCACCGAAACCCAATCATGAACCTAGCCAAAACCCTCGACACCCCACCACTAAACCTGGGCACGGGCCGGGTTGGCCCGCGTGCCGCCCGGCACGGCCCGCCGTTCGGAGCAGCCCGGCACGGCCCGAAGTCAAGCACGGCACGGCACGAAGTTCGACTTCCGTGCCACGGGCCGTGCCACGGACACGGTGGAGAATCCCCAGGCACGGCCCGGCACGAGCACGGGCATGGCCCGCCGTGCTGGCCCGCAGGCACGGCCCGCGGGCCAACGGCTAGTTAAACGGCTATAAACGGCTAGTTTTTTGCCAAAAATTCTATAAATACTCACCTCCATTTCATTCCCAAATCACAAAATCACAATCTCTTCTTCTTATCTCTTATATTCTCTAAATCTCTAATAATCCTTATTTTCTTAAATTCTCTAATTAT
Source organism: Chenopodium quinoa (assembly GCF_001683475.1). Classification (NCBI taxonomy): domain Eukaryota; kingdom Viridiplantae; phylum Streptophyta; class Magnoliopsida; order Caryophyllales; family Amaranthaceae; genus Chenopodium; species Chenopodium quinoa. The sequence goes on from NW_018744718.1 coordinate 898,774, forward strand.
TCTCTTAAATTCTCTAATTATTTTCCTAATATCGGAAAAAATTAAAAAGTTCGTAATCGTAATTAGTGGAGCGTTGAAGCACGGTTGTAAGATCTAAACTAATCTTAAATTTATTATTGTTTTATTGTTATTATTAGAATAATCTTGTTTAATTATTATTGTTGTTAATTGTTATTGTTGTTGTTATAATTGTTGTTATTAATTATTATTATTGTTACAATTGTTGTTATTATTTATTTTTGTTGTTATTGTTATTGTTATAGTTGTTGTTATTAATTATTATTATTGATATTTTTATTGTTAAAATTGTTGTTATTAATTATTATTATTATAGTTAACCACTTTTTATTAAAAAATTAATTGTTAATTATGGCATCGAACAACCCATCATCTAGGTCTAGGGGGAAAGGCCGACTTATCCGTAGTAGTAGTTCTAGGGAACCACCAAATACAACGAGCCCCCAAATTACGAGTCAAACCAATGACCCCATTTACTTCCCCCCGGGCTATGAGCCATATAATACGTCGGGATTTCCAGCACCACCACTAAACCAATTTCCACTACCACCATACCAATTTCCACCTAATTATATCGGTAATCAACAAAACTATTGTTCTAGCCAAGGTAGCCAAGAAAGTACCCGAATTCCCTCTGGTTCTACCCCTTCTACTGCCACTCCCACTAGTCCCCCTACTAACCATCACACACATCATGAATGGTTAACCGAAACTGAGATGCTACTTTTGAAAAACCGAAGGAGTGAGGTATGGCGTTATTTTGTCCTAAGTAAAGATGGTGAACAATGGGCAAAATGTAAAACATGTAATAGTGTATTCACGGCAGTTACCAAAAACGGGACGGGACACTTATCTAGACACATGAAAGCTTGTGCAAAACCAGCTAGTGATCCAACCCAGCCCAAAATTTCCCAATTCCATCCATACGGCTTTACATACAACTATGAGAGGGATAGGGATGAACTAGGAAAAATGATAGTACACGCCGAACAACCTTTTCTTTTCTCGGAAAGTGACGCATTCAACACCTACATTAACAAAGCACTACAACCCCAACATAAAAGAATCTCTAGGAAAACCGTTCGTTCCGCCGCAATGAAAAATTTCCTAGAGTACAAAGTCCGGTTACAAGCCGAATTGAGTAACCTTAACTGTAGAGTATCTTTAACAGCCGATTCTTGGGATAGTGGTTATAAATATCACTATTTATGTGTGACTTGCCATTGGGTAGATGATCAATGGATGTTACAAAAAAGAATAATACATTTCAAAATGCTGGAATACCCACACACCGGCATTAACATTGCTCACCATTTAATGCAAGCAATAGACGAATACAACCTTCGAGATAAAATGATGTCTATGACTTTTGATAATGCAACCTCTATGACATACACAGCTAATCTTATCAAACAAAACTTAACCGATGTACTATTAGACGGTGAAGCTCTTCATACTAGATGTGTTTGTCATGTACTTAACTTATGTGTACAGGATGGAGTTCGGGCAATTGGCCCATACTACAGCAAAATCAGAGATGCTATTATGTCTATTAATAGCTCTAACATGAGATACCAAGAATGGAAGAGTTTTCTAAAACAACAAAAGATAAGGGTAATAAAAATTAGAACCGATTGCCCAACTAGGTGGAATTCCACCTATGACATGTTAACAAAGGCAATTGAGTACAAGGGCCCGTTAACATTATTTTACAACCAAAAATTTCCACAAAATGCTTTGTATGATGATGATTGGAATAACTGTGAAAGATATATGCAATTTTTACAGTTATTATATAACATGACGTATTGTTTTTCTACTGTTTACAATCCTTGTGCTCAAAACTTTCTTTCTAATGCATGCTTACTCGCCCAACTTTTCGCTGATCATCGCGATCAAAGTGATTATGATCAGTATCTTCCAGCAATGGAAAAAAAGTGGCGTAAATATTATAGTCAGATTCCTTTGATTTATATTTTTGCTTCCATATTAGATCCTAGGCAAAAGTATGAAAACACATTTATGTTAGTTGACATTTACTTTCAATGCATGTTTCTTGACGATGATGTAGAAAACTATAAGACTAATGTGAAGGATCAGTTTTTTGCTTTATATAGAGTCTATGAAGCCAAATATGGCACCGTTCCTCGCTCAGGGCCTTCTCAACCATCCAAAAACGTAAGTAAGAAGGCCAAACATTTATTTTCACAAGCTACTAACTTGATTTCAAGGTTTTCAGGTGATTCATCAGTCAGGAGAACGCAAAGCGACGTCTCGGAGTTGCAGATGTACCTGAGTTACGACTTCACCAAAGGCATGGACGACGATGAGATAAACAGCCTCGACCTCCTTGCATGGTGGAAACAACAAAGCTCGAAGCATCCAACTTTGGCGGCAATGGCACGAGACATTCTTGCTATCCAAGTTTCCTCTGTCGCCTCCGAACGAGCTTTCAGCGCATCCGGAAGGGTTTTAGACGATAGAAGAACAAGTCTAAAACCCGAAACACTAGAAATGTGCGTGTGTTTCAAAGATTGGTTGGATGCGGAAAATCGCTCACAAGACCGTTCTTACGACCACAACGACAACGAAGAAGGAACCTCCGCTTCCGGTTCGGGTTCGGCTAGTTCCCAATCTATGCAACTAGCCGATGACCTTGAAGGCGAAGGCGAAGACGAAGACGAAGACGAAGACGAAGACGAGCAAGAAGAAGGAGAAGAAGAATAGACAATTATTGTATATTGTACGATTTTAAAAATATCAATTTTATCATTTTCCAATTTTTGTTTAATACCATCATTGTATGATTTTTATCATTGTTATCATTGTACAATTTTCTCAACTCAAGTAATAATAATATAAAGTACGCATTATTCACATCCAAAGTCCAATTTGCCTTTTTTCCCCGTTTTGTTACAATTTGTAAATTCATATTAAAAAAAAATAAAATTATACCAATTACTAATAAATCATAAACATTAAATTTTAAAGTAATAGTATAAAGTAAATATATAAATATAAATATTGAATATACAAATTATAAAACATAAATATTCAACTTATAATTATAAAATTCATAACTTAATAACTTATAACTTATAAGTTATAAACTTATAAGTTACCTTATAAAACTTATAATTATAATTTTATAACTTATATACATTATAAACTTATTAATTAATAATGTTGTCATTAAAAAAAAAAAAAAAAAAAAAAAAAAAAAAAAAAAAAAATGAAAATGCACCAGCCCGCGCAGGCCAGCCCGCAGCCCGGCACGTGGCCGGCACGGCACGAGCCCGCCAGGCACGAGGGCCGTGCCGTGCCGTGGGCTGGCCTGTGAAAATGGCCGGCACGACACGGCACGAAATCCTAGGCCCGCCGGCACGACCGGCACGGCACGAACCAGCCCGCGGCCCGCCAGGCACGGCCCGCGGCGGCCCGGCACGGCACGGTGCCCAGGATTACCCACCACGAACCTAACAAACCACCCACGAACCCAACAAACCACCGCAACCCATCCTAAACCACTACGAACCCAACAAATTAACCAACACGAAACCCAATCCACCCCCACACGAACCACCCCCACGAAACTCAGGCCACCTCCACACACCAGATCTGAAACCCATCCCCACGAAACTCACGCAACCCCCATAAACCCACGACCACCTATACCCAAACCCACGAACTCGAATCAACGATTAGACCCACAAACTCAAACCCAGACCCACGACAAGACCCACGAACTCGGACCCACGACCAAACCAACGAAATCGAACCTACGGCCAGACGAACCCAAATCGCAAGAGGAGAGAGAAGGGGGAAGATGAACAAAATTGTAGAGTTAAGGTTTGAATTCTAGAGATTTTTCAATTGAAGGAGAGTTAGGGAGATGAATGGTTTTGATGTTTGGTGAAATTGATTACAATAATCAGATTCATTAGGTAAAGAGTTAAATCATAATAGTAATTTAATTAGATGTCTAAGTTGTTTAAGTAAGGGTAATATGGTCATTTTGTTGGCAAAAAGTTACTAAAAATGGAAAGAAAAAAAATTGTTGCACATAATAGATAGCATCCGAAAATGACAAATGTTGCAAATAACCGTTAACGGAGGTAATACTTCAAAAGTTCAAATTGGGAATGTTGGACAAGTTTTGATCGGGTCATAAGAGAAACAATTTTTTCTAGAGTCATGCCCTTGTGTATCGCATCTTGGTTCATTTTGGATTTATTCCAGTCAATTTGGAGGTTAGGGTTAGGTTTGACATATGATAAGGCTAATAGGTTATTCTATCTATTATCAAATTAAATTTATGATATATGATTATGGAGTATTATCTTTGAAAGTAGGGCATAGGGGTTATATACTACCACTACTACAAAATAGGGCTAAGAAATCGGCCAAAATAGGGCTAAGAAACCGCAAAAGGTCTGGTGCCTAGGTAGTAGGTCTCTTTGATTAAGAGACCGTATTTTCTATCTGGTGTCTTAGATTAATCAAAGAAACCAGTTCTAGCTAATAACCGGTCTCTTAGGTCCTTCTAAGTGAATTAAATTATTGAGACAAAGGCATCGTGCATCCTTGCTCTACCGGTTTCTTTGATAAAGTAAAAGAGACCAATGTATATAGATGTCCGGTCTCTTTGTTGTTCTTTTTTTTAAAAAAAAGAAATATAATAATGTTACTAGATCAAATTTGTTGCTACATCCAGGACTAAAATTAACAATGGAGTATCTTTATTATAAAAGGACGAATGATCAATTTCATATTTTACAATTTACAAGATCTTTATTATAAAGAAATTACGAAGTATAATACATCTATTTCATAAAAATATTCTGTGACAATAAAAGAAAAAATTGCATAATAATTACATTAGCATACACTATAAATACAACCTCCTCCTTGAAACTATTCAATGTATTAGCATTAATCTGCTTCGTTTTACTTCCTTCAAGTCTTCAACTGCAAACATGACTTGGCCATATTTAGATTCATTTCACAGCAAAATTAAAGAGCATATAATTATATATCATCAGTTATTATTCAAATCAGATTTGTAATTAGAAAAAATTCAATGAGGCTTGTAATTAGAAAAAATTCGATGAGGCAGCTTGATTAATAAACCGTTCACAACATAAGAATAGATACTGATTATATGCACATAGTCACAAATTAACCGAAATTGAAATGGAAAGCAAAATAAGTCAATGAAACATACTACGTAATTAAAATTGATTGAAAAAGTATTCGTACCGAGTTTAATGGATGAGCAAACATTGATGAATCAAAGGAACGGCGTACAGATGACGGTCAATTTGACGGCACAACGAGCACGCAGACGGTAGATCGGATGTCACGGTGAGAAGGCGACGACGAATACGAAGGAATTATGAGAACTTGACGGTGAGAAAAAGAGAATTTAAGAAATTGAGGACGACGGGAAATGAATTATAGAGGTACTGGGATTCTAGATGAAGTTTACAAGGGAAACGGCTACTCATTTTAAGGGGAAGGTGGGTGGTTTTTAATTTACACGATTAGGTTTTCAATTTATTTATTGCCTATGTTATAGTAAGATTTACGATTTTTTGAATATCTAATATAGTCTAGAATCTAAGAAACCATATTTAAAATATATATGGTTTCTTATTTTTACATAAGAAAGCGAATTTCTCTCAAATGAGGTTTCTTTATCTAAGAAACCGGATTTTTTAATTATACGGTGCCTTTAGAGTGGTTCCTTAGGCCATTTTTGTAGTAGTGTGCGTATAATTCTTAGTACATATTCCGAGTTTATTAAATGTTACATGAAAAGTATTGAGTGGGCTAACCAAACCCAATTTAGAGATGAATTTGACCACATCCTTCAATTTCAGTAGGGTTGCATCCTAAACCTAATTGGTATTAAAAAGGAATAACTTATATATTAATCATTGTTCCTCTTCTTTTCAATGTGGCGATTCACATATGGTAATTATCTTCACAAAACATACAATAGTCCCACCTAATGTAAAAGAAGGGGGGTGTTATAGATTTCATTATATTATGAGTAATTGTATAATCCATCTTATATTCGTATGCTCAAAGTGTTTGACCTCCATGCATTCTAATCTTTCCTAGGTACATACACTTGTGAATTGTGATTAGTATAATAAGTTCAAGGTACCCTATTAAGGGGACACATTGCTAGTTTACAAAATTGTTTTGCATGATGCCTTGTTATATTTGAACCACTAGATCTGCCACTGCATGTGAGCTAGGTTACGGATTAATGGGTTGCTTCTTAAAGCGGAAACACACACATACACACACAAAGTAGACCAATGTAAATCTTTTAAATTACTTTTATTTTTGTCTTAAAAAAAAAGAAAAAAAAAAAAAAACAAACTTGAGTCAATTAATCATGATTCCCACAAATAAGCCAGCCATTAAAATCAAAGTAACACATTCCCAAAATCACAAATAATAAGTCAAAAAAACTGAAAACTTAGATTATTGAGTCAATGGTCCATTAATAAGTAAAATAGTGAAGAACTAAAACTTTCATATCGATCATAGCAATTGTCTCTCTTATAGGAAACAGCCTTAAACCCTTAAACTGAATTCTCCAACATTCATAATATATACTCTACTTTCATCATCTTCTGCTCCTCTAATCCCAAAATAACCAAAAGAAAAAAAAAAAAAAAAAAAAACCCTATTTTCTCTTTCCTCTTTTTAACGTCTTTTTCTTCACTTCAATTCCTAGACTCACTCAAATATAATGGCTCCATCAACAATTACCCTACTACATAGGATAAAATTAATTGTTACTGCTACAATTATTATTTCTCTGATTATTTTACCTTCCAGATCAGGTAAGTGTATGTTAGTTCATATATTAATGTTCAAAAATAGAGTATATATTTATGTTCATATCTATGTTATTGATTTATGTTTGTTATTTTTGTTTAATGGTGTAGATGAGAAAGAGATGAATTTGTCTAGCAAAGAGTTGCTGAGCAAAAAACCGGTGTTGGGTTCTAGACCTCCTAGTTGTGTTAACAAGTGCTTGAATTGCAATCCTTGTGTCGCCACACTTGTTGTTCCTCCTCGCCATCAGATGACAGATTTAATCTCGTTTACATCATATGATGATCATTATGGGGATAATAATCATGATAGTTATTATCTTCTAGCATGGAAATGCAAATGTGGAGATAAGTTATTTCAACCATAAATACATTAGCTAGCAATGTAAGAGTTTTTTTTTTCATTATTTATGCAATGCAAGTAAGGTTGGTTATGACTCATGAGTGAGTTAATCCATGCATGTTTTTTTTTTCTTTTTTCTTTTTAGTTGTATTGACTACAATACATAGATCTAGTAATTGTTCGTTCTTATTCTGATATGTTGTACATTATTATATATCAAAAATATATCTTATAAGTTTAAATAACAATTATTACAGCCTAATTATGTTCTAACAATGTTTAATGTGTGTATATATGTTCTAATGTTCATCTTATAAGTATTATTCAATTTCTTAACTATGAGTATATATGTATATTATTTTATGTTCATCTTACAAGTATAAATCAATTTCTTAACTATGAGTATGTATATTATTTTGTGCTCATCTTTACATCACATTGATTGAATGAATTAAATATCATCAATTTTTAATTATGATCCAATTCATATTGGGGTTTACATCATATTGTTATTAAACCTTGAAATTAAATTAAACACCACTATAGTTATTTTTTTAATAGCTATATAATTAAATAAAATACTAAGATATGATATCTCCAATTATATTAAATACATTTCTTTTCTTCTTGTTATTTTAAAGCATATGCAAATTTATTATTGAATACGTTATGTGCATACTATATAAATTAAAAGTGCATGATACTGAAATATGCATGCATGAATCAAATAGAAGTAAAAGGAAAATATATTTATATTATACAAAGGGTCGTGGTGTACGTACGTTTTATCCATAATTTCTAGACCAATTAATATGAACGTAAAACAGTAAAAGCGACAACATATTATTGGTCAGTGGTTTGTCAATCGATCTACAGGAACTTAACAAGATCACAACAACATCTATGATCCATTGAAGAGTCCCATCTATCTTAGTATTATATACCAAGTATATGAGCATATGAAATGACTTGTGATAATATTTGGCCCTTTTAATTTCTTCTTCATGTTTTGTAGTGTATATATATTCCATTTTATGTTACCCAACCTTATAAAATAGAGTAACATAAGTACTACGTACATAGTTCCCACATATGACATATCACTCTCCTTTTGCTAATTTTTTGTTTCCTTTAATAGATTTTTACAAAAAATGTTGAATTGCTATAGTGTATGTTCTAAAAATCAAGATTTTATACAATGAAAACAAATACGAATTGGAATACTCTTTTTGTCCTATATCCTTAGTGTTTGTCCCACATTATTCTTTATAAGGTTATCCTTAAAAGATTGCCACATTTCTATATTTTATACAAAGTATATATAACACGTTGATCACGTACAACTTTACTGTCAAAAACTAATTAACAAAGTAAAAAATGATAATGGAACAAACCGACAAACAATTGGGGACAAAAAAAGTATAGATAAAGCATAAACTTTGTGTCCAGAAGTTAATACCAGTATGGCAGTATGGATTAACAAGTAGCAACGAACTGCCTCACAATGAGACAAGGAGATTAGTGATGAATTTAAACAAATGTTAGTTGCTATATATTTGTCAATAGAAAGTTACTCAAAAATCCTAAAAAGTTATGTGAACCAACATTAAAACATAACAATAGGTGATCTAAATAGAATTATGCAAAATAGGTAAAGATCTGCTCCTTTGAGAACCTTTCATACACCTGGGTGTATTCAAATGTATTTTTTTCGCTCATTTGACATAAAATAATTTCTATACTCCTTTTAGGGCATATATGTGATTCTCTAAAAACAAAAGGGGGAGGACTTATTAATTCTTTCTGTAACATATGATTAAATGAGGATTAAAGTCTTGAAATATGATACTCCTAAATCTATATGAGGACTTATTATTATTTTCTAAATCTTGTACACAACAATTGCCCTACTCTTTCCAAATAACATAAAGAAAAGTGATATATTGAGTTAATGACCCTTGTATTTTATTGAAATTTTTTTACCTCATATGCACCTTTCAAGATTTCTACATTATTGATATTTGACTGAATCTGACATGGTAAATGGAAGATGGTCAGTACCTTGGCAACAAGGGAAGATCTCACAATTTAATTTTTTTTATTTTTTTTTTATTTTTTTTATTACAGAGTATGCATTATTGCATCAATGTATACATATCAATTAATTAACATTCAATTATGTAAACTCCGTACCAATTGGATATTGGTGTAATGCTGATTGGGACTACACTTGGTAAGGATAACTTGTGTTTGATCCTCCACAACAATTATTGGGAGAGGACTGGAACCTAACCACCCAAAACTGATCCCGAATCCGGATTAACTCTAAGGGTGAACCAGGTGGAACATCAAAAAAATTATGTAAACTCCGTACCATTCAAGTTACATACGAAGTACGAGTATGAGTTAATGTATCATAGTGAGTAAGATATACAATGATCACACATTCACACCTAGATGTGTTTTATTGTTGACATATTTAAATAATTTAGTTACTGGTATCTTTGATAATTTTTTTTATAATTTAGCATATTAACATGACATTATAATTCTATGCTATCTTATCCATTTATCCAAATTCCAAACATTTGGTAAGTTAATTATTTCTAAGGGCATCTTTAAGGGTGAACTATTTAATTGTTCACAATAAATAAACAAATAAAGTGGTGGCTTAATGGCAAACCTTTAATGGTTCATGTTGAGTGGTCATGGGTTCGATTGCAGGAGCAAGCATTTCCATGAATTAATTCGCTGTGGGCCCCACCAATATTTTGGACTGGTATTATAGCAAAACGACGTCGTTTTGCTGTTTCATGGTGCAAAACGACGTCGTTTTGCTGTTGAAGCTCAGAAAAAAAAATAGAAATCAGCGGCTGGGAGCGCGCCACTTGGCCCAGCCGCTGCTTGACACGTGTGCACTGTTTTAAATATATCCGTTGTAATTTTGCAACGGATATATTTTACAAAATACAAATCAAAAAAAAAAAATTACCAACGACTCTATTTTTTTCCCCTCTATAAATAGACACCCATATTGATATATTTTTTTCAACTTTCAAAATTCATTTTTTTCTACTATATTTTTCTCTTCAAAAATCCCCTCTATAATTACCAATATTATTATTATTATTATTTATACCAATATTAATATTATTATTGTTATTATTATTTTTAATTATTATCATTAATATTATTATTAATATTATTATTATTATTATTATTATTGTTTTTATTATTATCGTTATTATTATTATTATTATTATTATTTTTATTATTATCGTTATTATTATTATTATTATCGTTATTATTATTATTATTATCGTTGTTATTATTATTATTATTATCATCTTTGTTGTTATTATTATTATTATTATTATTATTATTATTATTATTATTATTATTATTATCGTTATTATTATCGTTATTATTATTATTTCTATTATTATTATTGTTATTATTATTATTATTATTATGGATATGGCATTCGTTTTTTGGGATGCCAGGTAGCTGCAACGATATTAATGTGCTTCATCGATCCCCTGTGTTTGAAGACGTCTTAGAGGGTCGGACACCTCCTGTCAACTTCGTAGTCAATGGTCATCATTATACGAATGGGTATTATCTTACTGATGGAATCTACCCTAGATGGGCTTCTTTTGTGAAATCCATTACGAGTCCACAAACTCATAAGGATCGTTTATTCGCAAAACACCAGGAAGCTGCAAGAAAAGACGTTGAACGTGCATTTGGGGTCCTTCAAGCTCGTTTTGCCATTATTAAAAAGCCGTCTTTGGCGTGGGATACCGACATACTCCACAATATCATGCTCGCCTGCATCATAATACATAATATGATCGTTGAAGATGAACGAGAGACGTATCAAAATAACGTTAATACCAATGAGTTTATGAATGCTGGAGGGAACGCTAATGAGGACACTACCGAGCACCGTACTGATCGTATTGTGGATATCGGCTTATACTTGTCTCATAGAACAGAGATTGAGGATCAACAGACTCATTTGCAGCTAAAAAACGACTTGGTCGAACATATATGGAATAAATTTGGTAACAACGAAAACTTAGGCAACTAGGTTTACAACAAATGGTTATCCCTAAGGACATCTTACAAAACGATGTGTAGTTGTGTTTTTTTTTTTAAATAAAATGTACTAGATTATAGTTGTAGAACTGTAATCACGATTTGTACCTCTTTTTTTTTTATGTTAATTAAAATTAGCTGCGTTGTTGTTTAAAAAATATTAATCACAAGAATTAATTTTTTAAAAAGCTGATAAAAAAACGCGATAATTTCTTAATTAGTAATCACGATTAAAATATTAAATACGTCAATTAATTACATTGACATCGGTTAATAAATTATAATTATGAAACAAAAAGATTATATTTACAAAAATAAAATAAGGTGGGGTAGGGAGTATTGATGATGAACCATTGTTTAGTGTTTATTGTTAAGAGTGAATATTGTAAATGGTTTGTTGGGTTGATGTGGATGAGAGAGAAATGGTGATAGTGACCCATGAACCATTTTTTTTTGTTCACCAATAATGGTGCTCTGAGGAACTAACTAAAATTGGATCCGTACATGATAACATGAGTAGAAAAACTGTGAGGTTACAGTAAAAAAGTGAGTTCTGAAAACGGAATCTGGCATGTTGCTAAATCAGTGACTGTTGATCAAGTAAGCACACAGTACGTCAGGTTTCGCTAACAACAGAATAAGACTTCCCCTTTTCTCGGGACCACCTCTTGCTTGTAATACACTTTACTTTTTTTTTTTTTTTTGAAGAAATGTAATACACTTTACTTGATTCATAATACAGGTAGACAAAATAATTCTTGATGATAAAAGAAAGTCTTAAAAATAATCCATAATCCATATTATTGTGTACTCCGTACTAGGTAAGGGACACATAAAATTAGGTGTATTTTCGGGTTTATTTACTCACGTGCTCTTTTACACTTTTTATAGTTAATTTATAGACCGTTTGTCCAAAAAAAAAAGTAATAGATCGTGTTTAATCAATTGAAAAATACAAATCCCTTTGTATGCAAGTCAACATTTTTTCTTGCAAATTTTGGATTGGATTCGAAATCAAAATCTCACTTCGTGTGCACAAATTAATGTAGTAAAACAAAAATGTACTCTCTCCGTTTTTAAATACTTGTTGTCTTGCTTCATTTCTCCATACGCGGAGTTTTAAGAGAAATTAATTAAAGAAAATAATAAAATATGGAGGTAGTGAGGTAGGTGAAAAAATAAAAAATTGTAAAAAAAACAAAAGTAGTGGGGAAAATTAGACACTACTACATTTTTGATCTATTGCAACCCCCAAATCCGTTGCATTAGGCGTCAAAATCCGTGGCATTAGGCCTAATGCAACGGCCATGTACCGTGGCATCTGCTGGCGTTGCAGTAGGTCTAATGCAACGGCATATGATACCTAATGCCACGGCACCAATGATCCGTGGCAATAGACCAATACATGTTGCAACGGCATAACTTATCCGTGGCAATAGAGTACTGACTAATAATTATGATGAAATTGAACCTATTGCAACGGATGAAGCTAATTAATACAATGATAAGAGTACGTATATACTGCAACGGATTGATCATTTTTTTTTGTTGGGATGGGATGGTAATATAATATATGTATAATTAGTCAGTACAAATTAAAATATGCTAACAGAAATAAATCAAAGTATCATTTATATATAATAATTATAATGCGAAATACGTACATTACAAAATATTACTTGCTTGTTTTTGGTATGACATACCCTACTAATAAAAAATAAAAGTTATATAATTAATTTAATCGTCCAAAATACAAATTGTCAACATATATATAAGCCGAAATTTCCAAATCTTCACAAAGCCGGAACTTGAATAAGAGTCGCCAACATATATGCACCCTTTGTTAGATGACTAGTCACTATACTTCCGCTCCATTTAACTCCTCATGCACCTACACGTAAAATTGAAAAAAATAATAGAAATATAATTGAACTAAATTATAAATTATAATAGACCAAGGCCACAATCAACATGAGAAAAGTTCAAAACGCACAGATGATGGTTGTTTAAAAGATGGCAGCAAAGAAGTTTTTTTTTTTTTTTTTTTTTTTTTTTTTTTTTTTTTAACACACAGAAAGGAAAATATTATTAATTTATAGTGGCAGTAGCCACATTACCAAAAGATAAACATTCCAAGTCTGAAAAACAAAATAGCACCTCAGAATATAACAAAGTACTAGCTAAATAACCAACAAGAAATAGAACTAAGTAGTAGTCTGACTGACAAAAGACATGATCAAAAGCACCAGATTCATGCAATGTAGGTGAACTAAGTTGCCACCATTTCTGGGATGTCATTAGCAGTCAAGGTGTTCTCAAACTGAGGCCCCTAAGCAATTTAGTACTAAGGTTCGTAATTAGGCAACATTTTTTTATCAGATCACTCAGGATATTAAAATTTGTTGTGTAACTCTATATATAGGACTGGATTACTTGCATCATGGTTGCAGCCCGCCTATAGTTCATAGAGATGTGAAACCCGCTAACATTCTTCTAAACAAAGAATTTCGAGCAAACATGACAACAAATGAACAAACATCATCCATAGAGCCTGACTAAATAAAAATCGAATACTTATTACTAAATGAGATCTAACTCTCCCACAAAACTGAGTTTTTAAATAAATTTTAGGCTAGAATTCGTACGACTGCAGAGAGACTCATATCTCACAAACAGTAGGTGAAATTTCCACTGTTCTTCCCAAATAACATATCACCATTTGATTAACAAATCTCAAGTAATAAATCCTAAAAATCACTAGAATGGGAAACCAGCAGCTCCACTACCAAAAATCTAACATATAAGAAACATAGATTCTCAAGAAACTCCATTTTCTTTCATACTGATCTTACATACCAAATCTCATAATATCCACGATATGTAAAATGCAAAGACCCACCAAGAATATAATCAGCGAAGTATAATAATATCTCTAACAATATTGCAGCACTTGAATATATTATAAATTACCTTATGTATTGATTGTACATATACCTACATTTGACTGCCACATACCTCCTCACTGCCAGATGCACCATAACACAAGCAAGGCTAGATATATCTTGCCCTACCTAGAATGCAATGGAAACGGAAAAATGGTTTGTAGTTCAGCTAAGCTTAAGACATCTACTTATTTTAACAAGGTTTGACCAATGGCCCATGGCCCATGTAAAAAAAACCAACCCAAAAAGGAAGATGGGAACCAAACTGCAATGCGGTGGGAGGACACAAGCTATCCAATATACCTTCATAGCCTTGAAAACAGGAAAGTGCCCATCTAATCTGCTTGTTTATCCTCATTTTCATAGAAGAATTTGCATGTTAGATTGTTAGACCCAAAATTAGCTACAGGATGCAACTTAATTGGAGCAAATCTTTGGCAGGAAATTCAAAAAAAAATCCCCATGTAGATGGAAAACACATAAAAAAAAGCCTAGAGGTGTTTGAAGCCTGCTTTTTCTGAATGTATCATACTTGGTTTTTTCAAGGCAGTGCGAGACAATTGTTTCAGCAACTGCAAAGACCGATGGAGGAGGATACTATCAAGTCCCATTTTGAGAAGATTATTCAAATTGGGCAGCAGTTGCATTACCGGAAAAAACTGGTTTTTTTTTTAAAAAAAAAATTAAATTTTTGTGTTTTGTAATTTATTTTATATTAATAATGCATAGGCATATGATTTGAATGATTGCCTGTGCTTTTAATAGTATTATGAATGGGAAGTAACTATTGTGTGATTAAGGGTCATTCAGAATCATTTACTTGCATTCGTTATAACAAAATAGTTCAAACAATCCCAAACCAAATTAAAGATGGACTCCACAACAAAATAGTTCAAACAATCCCAAACAAACTCAGAGATTGACTCCACTGGCATGATGCTTGACAAGTCAAAAAGCCAACTTAATTAATTAAACACTTACATTTCAAATGCTACATAGTGTATTGAGTAAATGACATTCAATTCGTACGGCCACTTAGAATAATGCCTACATCCTTTCCATTTAGTTCCTTTCTTAGAAAAAAAAAATTGTATGTATTTTCCATTTGTGCATTTACTGAATTTCTAGTAAGCTGATCTGATTCTCCCTCTGCAGTTTACTGCCAACTTAATAATGCTTCTCTTACTCTGAATTGAAAAAATTAATGCTATATATTTATGACTCAAGAAAATAGGCTGAAACACAATAGTTGGAGCCAAAATAATCTTATCTTTTTCTTTTCCTTAAACCCTCCAAAACCCACTATCATATATTCTTATCTAATAAGTTAAATAACCTAAGCACGCACATGAGCTTGAACAATGGATATAGCAATTAGAAAAAAGTAATAAAATTAGATCTCTAAAGTCTTACCCTATGAATGAACCAAATCAGCCACCCCAAATCAATATTCAACTTCATCCCAAACACAAAAGCAAAACTTCAAATTTAATTCTCAAAAACGAAAATTCGTTGTTTACTTTGAACAGAATTTCGAGCAATCAGCTTAAGGAAGGGACATGCAACAATGAAATTGAGACCGTCTGTGCCGTTATCAGCCAAAACAATGATATGATCAGTTGATATTATCAGTGCTCCAAACATTATAACATTCAACAAATGGGAATTTTTATATAAGATATGTGACCCCATCAAGATACCTAAAGCAGAAATCAACGGCAGTTCAAGTCATAAGCAAATCCACATAGCAATATAGTCATTATCAGATGGTAAAGGAGATCAAAAGATGCCTACACCAGAAGGCTAGAAAAAAATTGAGGCTTTAAAGGTTCCAAGAACAGAAATTGTAACAATGGCTCCAAATTTTGAGAAGAATGGTTTTTGGCAGTCAAGAGATAAAGGTTAAATATGTATATATCAATGTTGCATCTTCAAAAGATTAAACTAAAAGATGGTGAAAGAATCAGGACTTACATGAGCAAGAATAAACCATACATGGGTGGCCACTATAGAGTCAGGGAAAACATATCTAAAACACAGCTTACACAAATATAGTGAAATAGTGCATAATATCCAAATGAATAGGTATTGGTTTAAAAGCTCAAAAGGATATAATATGATATGTGGTAGTAAGAAAAGAAAAACTCTTCGTGAATGTTAAAGCATTCCCAGCAGTTTGGTTCTAAAAAATATAAGTGAAATGGAGAACGGAAGAATTCATTACAATTTCATTAATAAGGTGACAAGAACCTGATGCTAGCTCTGTATTTTCAGATATTAGCAAGTCCACCAACAACGACACTTGTCAACCACAATTAATACACTATCAGATAATTAATCGTGAAAACACTATAATTTGCAAATGTAAACCTGCCCTTGCATCACATTCACTGTATGACAATTTAGTGAATCTACTACTAAAACTCATTGCACGGAGATATTCTAAAGATATAATATAATCCAATAATACCCTATATACTAGATCCACATCAAAATAGAGGGATCAAACCTATTCCTTACACCAATTGTGCCACAATTTGTTTCCTGACCCTTCCTTTTCTCCACCAAATTAAACCACTGCATTAGCCTACTACATTCAAAATGTTCCTTTTCAATCATTAATTGCTCACAGAATGTTCCTTATGTAATAATAGTGGCAATAAGTATTAATTATAGGATTAATCAAGGAAAAGGCATGAGAAGAGGGGGGGATCTAATTTATCTTCATAAAACCAAGTTACGACATTTATTAATCCCTATTGTTTCAGAGATTCTGTGAAATAATGTAGACAAATAAAAGAACATAGAAATAGATTCTGTAAATACTTAAGTTATGCACCACCAATAAGTATAGTATTATCATCCAGATACTTATATCATTATAATCCCATAGAATTCGAAAGCTATAGGACAACGAGCTTATCAAATAGACTCAAAACTCGACAGTAAATCACGAAAAATACCAGAAACTGCAACTTTCATCAAAAAATTCTAATGAACATTAAAATTAACAAATAATAATCAAGACAACAAATTTATAATAAATAAGTTATACAATTAACAAAAACCACTGCATATAACAATCAAAATTAAAAAAAAAATTACATGAAAAATCAAAATAGAGAATAATAAGGAAGAATTAGGTACTTGATTTTTGTGAAGATTAGAAGGAAAGAGATAAAAGGGTGAAAGGAGAAGAAGACTACAAAAAAAACGAAGATTAAAATTGGGGATTAAAATCGAATAATAAGCAATTGACCTTGTTTATTATTACAATTGAAACATTAAAATCTGAAAAATAGGGTTAACAATCAAAATTTCAAATTGAGGATTTCGATTATAAGAGCAAGATATACTAAATTAATTAATTAAGAGTATAAGACATTAAGACATACCATTGATGCATCGAAGACGGCCGACGGTGTGGCAACAACGACGGCTGAGTTCCTGTGAGGCACTGAGGCACGACGGATCATGGGCGACGGTCGATCTACTAGACTACAGGAGGCCGGTGAGGACTGAGGTGTGAGGCAGCGAAGAATGAAAGATTGGACCTCATTTTTAACTGATTTTTTTTCGTGATTTTCTGAGAATAGGTACTGTGAATTTCTGGAGTTGAATGTGAGATTATGGGGAAAATAGAGAGTTGGGGGAAATTGAGAAAATGGAGAATTGGGGGAAATTGAGAAAATGGAGAAATTGGGTGAGAAATCTACTGTGAGTCTGTGAGAATGAGTGGAGAACGAAAATGGGTGAGAAAATTGGGTGAGAAAATTGGGGTAAACATGCATCACGTGTGTTTGTTCAAAATTTTGGTGAAAAAATTAGAGGGAACAATGCGCGCTTTATCTAAGCTAAAATTTTCATTTGATATAATACCACCGATGCAATAGCTTTTATTTTTGTTAAAATAGCTAGGCTATTGCAACGGTTCTTTAGAGCCGTGGCAATAGCTCTACCTCTAAGATTATTAGTTTTAACTCCGTGGCAATAGCCTACTCTATTGCAACGGCAATAAAAATACCGTTGCAATATGCTATCTATTGCCACGACATTTGGATAGGGCGTTGCAATAGCTCATTTTGGGGCGTTGTATTTAATAAAAAATGTAGTAGTGAGAGGAGAGAGAATATGAAATTAATAAAATATGATTTATGTTAAGTCCACTAGGTGAGAGAAATAAATTAAATATTGTAAAAACATTCCAAATAAAAAAATGAAGCAAGTATTTAAAAACGGCCGAAAAAGAAAAATGGAACAAGTATTTAAAAACAGATGGAGTAACATCCATAACCCAAAATAACACTTAAAAATACATGATGAACATTGAATTAGATTTTAACATCCACCTTAAGACAATTCAACATCAATAAACATTATTTCATCATATCATACACAATTAAACATAACTCATTTATTTGAAACCAAAATAAAAAGTCCCAAATTAGTTAACTTCAATCTCCTTAACATCTTTTCCATGAGACTCAGTTTTAGGTATAGTAATAGTGAGCACACCATCCTTTAACTCAGCCTTGATATCATCTTGTTTAGCATCATCAGGCAAAACTAGGCTAGTGTTGTAGTACCCATAACTCATGAAATACTCATCATCAGACTCATCTTCCTCCTCCACCTTTCGCTCTCCACGAATCTTTAGCACGCCATCATCGACGGTCACCTTAAGATCATCCTTACTTAAACCCGGCATGTCGTAACGTAGCTTGTAGCTTTCATCCGTCTCTTTGAACTTGCCCATGAATTGTGTGGGTGGTGTCATCATCATATGGGTTGGTATCACATTTTCAAATAGCCTGTTCATGTTTTCTGCTGCTTCTAATAATGCATTTCCTAGGCTAGGGTTTGTGAAATTTTCTGCAAAATGATCAGAGAAATAGTTAAGTTTGTGTTTCAATCAGTATTAATTGAAGATAATTCAGTCTACCAAGAAGTATGTACACAACAAGTTTAGTCACCCAAATATATTCTATTGTACACCTAATGAAGATATATACTTCCTCTAGTTTAACTTTTACACTATTCATGTATTTTACTTTGACTAACTTTGATACAAAAATATGATCACGTGACATCTTATTAGATTCATCTCGATTTATATTTTAATATCAAATATTTATAATTTTTACATATTGGTAATTAAAGATATTAAACATTAAAATCATAATTGACAAACATAAAAAGAGAAGTCTTAACACAATAAAAATACAAAGAAAGTATGTACTAATTTATTTGGAGCCATATATATGTGTTAATATGCTATAATGTATATCTAGCATGAACATGTAACGTGACACAAGTGTACAACACATGTCACTATAAAGCACGTAATTATATACACTCGAGTATACAATAGAGACAACACTTTATAAAAAAAAAAAAAATAATAATTTAGGACAGAGGGAGTACCTAAAGGGTGAGTGTCACGAGCACGATCCCTCCTCCTCCAAAGACTAGCCGGCTTTCGAAACGGTCTAGGCAACAAGGACTTCCACCGGCTACCAATGTTACGGCTGCGACCGCCTTCATCACTTTGAACAGTCACTTCTTTACCCTCTGATCCAGCTGATGTTGATAGCCTCTGTAGAAGACCATACTTCCAACCATGGACTTGCACTCCACCCAATCTCTCCCCAATTAAATTAGTATTATTATTTAGAATATTAGAAGCTGTTTTTTGCTGCAAATTCTTCAAGGCTAGTCTTGCCACTGCCATTTTTTCAAGAGACAGGGTAAAAACGATGTCGTTTTAGTTTTTTTTTTTTTTTTTTTTTTTGGGGGGGGGGGGGGGTTTAGATTTAGTGATTGAGACTGTTAAATGAAGGTGAGAATATAAAGAGAAATCAAAGAAGTGTCGGAAAGTTTCTGGATATTATGACACGTCGTTTAGAATCACTTTAACTAGAACTAAATACAACCTTCATGTTGTTTCTCGAACTACTTTTATTTAGTTAAATAGTTTTCGTACTCTAGACTGTTGTAATCTATTCATATCTTCTTATTAATGTTCTTATACTACCTCCATTTCATATTATTTGCAACGATTTGATATAAACTAGTACATATACATAGTATGTGCTTGTTTATTTCACTTGTTATTACACATACTGACATACTTAGACCAATCAATTCAGGTCAACAGGTTAAATTCGAATCACATTTGGATCATTTGATTCGAGTGGTTTAAATTATTCGGGTCATTACAGAATAGTGCATAATTTTATTTATTACTTATAAGTCATATTGTTTCCATCAAATATTTTACATTATAATGCATTCCTTTGATTTCATATTCTACATGACACGATTTTTGGGTTGTAAGAGAGTTGCATTGCCATATGACATGATCATTTGAGAAATCTTGTCTAATTTTTTACACCATAGTCACATTCCATATATCTCGATTTTGTTCTTTTTTTTTTCGAGATAAAAAACTCGTCTGCGCGACTATGCCACTATAATCTCAAATCAAATTGTTTTTATAGGTAACCTTCCATGTTTGAAATGTTCCAAGCTTTCAACTTTCATTTCATAATTCAAACTGGTTATTATGAAAGAGATGGGAGTAATTCACTATCATAATGATTTTGATCTCTCACAAAACTAGAAGCTTCCGTTCGAAGAACAATTGAACAGATTCAGGCAAAAGATGATTCATATGAATAAACAGCAGCAAGTTCCATTAGTTAAAACCCAGTTACAGCACATGAGGAAACCTAAATAAGCATTATGAAAAAGTCGCGACAATGGTACAAATGAAGTTTATCCCCCAAATGCATTTCTATCTTTTCATCTCAGGCAATTAGATCACAATAAGTGGGTTTGTCACTTGATGCTACTACCTACCCAGATCTCGGCTTCACCAAACGTCAGTCATACATCCCTTCCTGCTCCCAGATATCTACAAGAAAATCTACCATTTCCTGGAAAAGAGTTGGCAGAACTGAAGTTAGCCGAAAAGATTTGTTATCATTAAACAATTTTCAAGCCATTAAAATGCAAATCCATGAAGAATATGGCTTACTGCGAGAGGTACTGGCTGACCAAACGGCTTGTTACTTCCAAGTAAGCTCTCATAAGTTGCGTTCCAACTGCAAGAAGGCCAGAACGAATCAAGTACGTTGAAATCATGGTTGCTGACAAGATCAAAGAAATGGGGAAAAAAGGGGGGAAATCAAAAACTATTCAAAGGATGTATTCCGTAACAGAAAAACAAATAAGCAATGATAACAGATGGAGGAGCATTATTGGTACGGATTTAGATCCTTAAGGACAGCACCGTGCAGCAAGAATGAAAGGAGATGGCTGCTCTGCACATATGGACCAAGAGGCAGCAAACCACCCCCACCCCCCTAATAAAACCGAAAAACCCCCAAACAAACTAGGAAGGCCATTAACAAAAGCAATCATTCTTCAAGTTAACGAATCATAAACAACCATATGAACAAAATCAATTTAAAGTAAAGAACAGCCAGATGCAACAGAGATTTTCCCTAAATGATCCCGAGCACTTTCCTTCAACAAACATCGCCAATTAGTCAAAACTCATAAGAATCAGCTATCACACCTTCAAATTATTTATATATTCTTTCAAAAAAAATAGCCAGCTTCTACACCTTGACCGTTTATCCTTCAATAGTTCAACCATAATCTCCACCAACGAACACATCTTTTGTTTTGCCCAGCTTCCAACACATCGAGTAAAGATAAACTTGAATGATATAAAGGGGACATGAAGACATGGAAATACAAGGAGCACACCAAGTAAAAACGTTCACAACAGATGGTATCAGAGTGGAACGATTCTCTGTAACCCAAGTACTGCCAAAAGTCAGGCAGCAGTGAGCCAGGAGTTCAATAGAGCTCCCGTAACAATCCTAGCTTCACTAAACAAACACAGTGTACCATTAACATTTTTAATATGCTTGTATAAACTACGAGTAGTTATTAATACAGCAGGTCAAACATCATGAAAAATGAAATCCCAGTGTCATAGTCACACTCCACCCTAAATCTTACAAGAGATTTAAAAAGCTTTAAATTTGACAAGATAGGTTCCACACACTGAGTAACCATCCCAGTTAGAAAACCTGCTGATCCCTTCGCTTACTAACTTATGCCACACCTCTCTTTGCAGACCTCCTTTCCCCTAATAACTATTGAAAAATTCATACACAACATGTTTGACAGGATCCACAACTTTCAAGCAATAAACCACATTTTCAATCACCCAATAAAATCCCTCATTTTACCATAACTGGTCCCAAAGATTTCTTTCAATATTTCCAGCACAAGCTATTGATCCTCTGCTTCAATATTAAACTTTTCAAAAGCTTCAATTATGTAATGAAACTACCCTTTAAAATTCAACAAATGCAGAATAGGTACACCCTCATTAACTTAAAACGGGAAACATACTCAATTACTAATACATCAAAGAAAACCAGAACAAAATTACCATGCAATTTGCAAAATGAAGAGCTAGTAATTTGAACAGATTCAAAACAATATAGTGAGCCAACCTTATTTTTGGATCACGAACTTGCTGCCCTTTATTACTTTGATTTTTATTATCTACCCAGCGTTGCCTGGTCTGGTTCCAGAGATGGAGACCTGCCAACAACATATTAGAAAATATGAGAATGAATATAAAAGAAATTCAGACAGAATGCAACTATGTAGAAAAGATAAAAGCCAATCTGACAAGCTTCAATCACCCTCCATAGATAGCAATGCACTAATTAGTTTAATCAGAAACAGCTAAATGGAAGCACAAGATCTGATACTACAACTGTAGAGCAAAAAGATTATTATATAATATGAATTTACAGAACAGAGAGAACAGCAATACATACAAGTACAGAGGAAGGCAGATAAAAACCTACTCCCTTTGATAGATTAACCGTCTCTATGATAGTATGAATCAAAACAGAAATGCGACAACTAAATCCAAAAGAAGGTTGAACCGTTGAACATAAGTCTCATCCATATGTAAACAAATCCAATGGAATAGAAGCCAAACATATACTTCCTCCGCTCCTTTGATACTACAACTTTTGTACTTTAGGCACCATTCAAAAACTATTCTTAAAACTCATATTGTGATTTATGAGTAAGAAAAACATAATCAAGTGAGTTCTTGTTAGATTTGGGCCAATATAAACATGGCATAATTTTTACCGTTATATATTAAAGATAATTTTAGGGTTTAAATTGGGAAGCATAAACCCCCCTCATGTTGTGGTATTAAGGAACAAAGGAAGTTAATCTAGATCAGACCAATCGATATCCTAGTTCTAATATTCATAAAACTCAGTTTAAAGATTAAATGTTTACTGCAGTTTGAACTTGCCATGGTTTACAAATTCAGAAGGCGGATTGGAGCTGCTGACACCAGCAGGTGTATCAGGGGCTTGAAAGGATGCGTTGATTGAAGACAAGCTTCCTTGTGACTGCATTGCACTGTTGTCCATATCACCCACACTTGTGGTCCAATAATCCCTGGAAATACTGGGTGCTCTTCTCTCTTGACCTTGGTTTATAAGGCCCTTTGGACGCTCATCCAAAGATGCTATTGACTCAGGCTTAATAAAACATGCAAGGCAACCACTGCTCTGTTACAAAACATATATGCTTTTAGAAATCAATCACATTTGGCTAACATAATGGCACAAAAAACATTAAAGCCAAAAGCCAATTGTCATCAAGAGTATCAATGTAACATACATAAGCCTTTAAAAATTATAAGAGCTTTCAAGTGGATAAAATATATATATATAAATATATATATATATATATATATATATATATATATATATATATATATATATATATATATATATATATATATATCAAGCCAGTATTCAAAAAGGTTAATGAGATCGAAATCTGGCTTGATGCTATCAGCAATCAGAACATTCCAGCTATTAGACTAACCTAATAACTCTAAAAAGAGAAACCCACCAACAAAAAAATTTCTAAAATTCAACTTTCTTGTCGACATGTTTGTAACCCCTCAGTTGTTTTCCATTGGCTTATCAAATCAGCATATGTCAGCAGCAAAGTGCTTGTCAGCATCTTAACTGGGATCATCCCCTGCAACAAAGAATGAATAGAGCACCTGTATAGCATACATTAGAATCTCATCCCAATATGTCAAACCCATATACTTTCTCATCAGGAATTCACTTGCCCTACAAAGTAGGTCAAGTTGAATAAGACTGATATGCGTAAACGTAGTTATGCCAGTTGCCAAAGTTTACTAGAAAACCTGTAGTAACCCCGCCACCCAATTGAACTCTAGATTTCATCTCTAACAACATGATATACAGGCCTATAAAGATGAGCTACAAAGGGCTCTACCTTCCACCATTCTCTTACACTTCTTCACCCCCTTTTCTTCTCTCTCCTTGTTTTAGCTCTCAAAATTTTGCTTTAGTATCAGCCTGCAGCGAGTCTCTTTTAGATGGATTAATCTATATCAAACAATTGAGAAAATTTATCATCTATGTAAATTTAAGTTATATGAGCTAGAAGTTAGTACATTAAACAATGGTATAATAGATGAATAATACACTGCGTTTAAAACAATGGAGCACAAAGTCTTCTGACCATTTTGTCCATCACTCTTTACATGGTTAAGAAGCATCCTTGGCTCCACGAAAAAATATCCACAAGGTATCATTAAAAGGTGATCAAGCACACTACTCTAACCCATTACCCCCAACCTATATAATGTTTTTCATAGTTTCTATTATGTCTCTCTAAGCACAAATCTCAGCAAAAGGCCAAAAATGCTGAGTGATATGACTAATATCTGATGAACACTTCTCCCAAGATTTCTCTCACATAGTGTTTGGATAGAATTTTTGGGAGGAAAGGGAGGGGATGGAAGGTGAAAGAAGGGAGGGTGAAGGAAGGGTAGGGGTGAAGGAAACAAAATCCCTCATTTGGATAACAGAGAAAATAAAAGAAGAGAGAGTGAGGGAATTTGCTTGTTCTTGTGAATTTTTCCCATTCAAATTTTCAAAATCAATAATTCACATATCAAAATTTCAAAATATAAAATTCTGGAAAATTTTCTGAAAATTGATTTTTGAAAATCAAAATAAAATTTTCTGAATGTTGATTTTAGAAAAATAACATATTTTCTAAAAATTAATTTTTCGTATATTAAAAATCCTTTTATATTCCAGAAAATCGAATTTTGAAGAACCATAACTCAATTTTCTGAAACTTGATTAATGAAAAGAAAACCAAATTTCATGAAAAATCAATTTTTGTAAATCAAAACCAAAAATTTTGTATCACAACATTTGAAATTTTTATACTTTGAAATCAATATCAGATAACAAAATTTCTTAAGGTCGATTTTTTATTAAGAGAAGAAAAGTTTGGATATGGCGGCAATTGATGCGGTGGACATGGCGGCGGAAGATGGAAGATGACATGGCCTGTGGACTGTGGTGGAGGCTACAAACAGTAGTGCTGGAGAGATTGGTACAGTTTTCCTTCCAAATCTTCTCTAATTTGGAAAGATTTGTTTCTTAATTGTGGAAAGAAATAATTTCCTTCCATTTTTCTTCCTCCCAATTCCCTCACCTCCCATTTTAGCTATCCAAATGGAGGAAAACTCATCCCTTCCTTTCCCTCCCCTTTCCTTCCCTCCATTTCTCTCCATCCAAACAAGCTGTTAATCCTAAGATAGGGGTCATGCAAATGTGTAGAGAACGATGGCAAACAAACCATTGTATCTCAAAATTTCTCGATAGCACGAGGAATTTAGTTCAAGAGGGAATTCAATTTATTATTTCCTCACAAAGATGTCCTTAAGCATCAAGTTACCAAGAGCAAATCTTCCAATATAAACCAAAATGTTCAACATCCTGCACATCAATATCAAACGCTTTGATTTTTCTATTATAAAAATATATGAATTTTATACATAGAACTTCTACACATGGAAGCATACTTGGGTTTAACCATTTCTTTACCTGGTTTCATGTGTCTCAATCCTCTCAAACTTTATCACAGGGCTGTCTCTCCAACTAAAGAATGTTCCCCATCATTAACATGCACATCATCAAAGAGATGAGATTTCAGTATTTCACCTAATAACAAAACAGCAATACCCTGGGTCCTTTGTACCTCATTCAATATCCACCTCCTCCATCCAGAATCTTCTTAATCAGTTAATCCAACTACATCCCTTTTAGGTCAACCACTGAGTGTGACGGACATAGTTGCAGAATAATGCCGTAACATTGCCGATTCTATTCACTTGGCGACAATTGGGAAACTTTTAATACTTATTGAACTTTGCACTTCAAACCAAGATGAGATTATTCCAGTAATGTGCAAGAGGCCTAATTACAGTTTAAACTCCAGAATCAGGCAATGAATCCTTGTGTTTCCTTTATTCTCATAGCTTTACAGTTTATACTAGGATAAGTCCAGCATAAGCAGCCAGCTCCATAAAGCATAGACCACATAGTCCACCAAAATGCTACAGTTTGTTTGGTTGATAAACACAATCAATAAGTAAAATGAACCAAAAGAATGAGAAAAGCAAATAAAAGGAATTAAGGAAGAGAAGAGAGGTCACTAGGTAGCATTTCTATCAAGTGTCTCATTGGTTGGAACCAAAAGGATTCCTTTGTCTGCTTAGCTAATAGTAACAGACGTGATGGGATATAAAGAGGACAAATGCTACCGATATTCTTTCAATCCAATTTCCCAATCTACGAGTGCTTCTTAAGGATATCTACATATCTTCACTTCCCTCTTTTACCTTTTCCTAACAATTAATGTAACCAAAGACTTCCTTTACTTCTGTTTCCATCCAAATTTTCCCAATCAAACAAAGATCTGAATTTAAACATCAAGGGAACTGAAGATCAAGAAAATTCATTTATTCACAAATAACAATCCTCCTTCCCACATCCAAGAGCCTTGACAGTTGATATTTAACCTACATCCATGAGCATACGTAAAGTAACCTAAATTTTTATTTCCTCAGTTAAGACAAATACTTGATAATTATGTCACTACTTCTATTCCGTAAATACTAAAAGTCAAAAAGTGGGAACAGTACCACCAATCGCAAACAATTAATCATCATATGAGCTAAGTAAAGTAACCTAAATTGTTATTTCCTCGGTCAAGATAGGTACTTGATTAAAATGTCACAATTTTAAATCCCTCGAATAACTAAAAGTAGATAATTTGGAGATAACCATTTCCACCAATTGCAAACAATCCATCAACATATGATAATTTTACACACTTTTAGCTCTCCAACAGTATCTTATCCCATCAAAATCCTAATAAAGTTCCAAAACTTCCTTTCTCACTACATTAATTGAGCCAATTTTTTATTTTTACAATCAAATAGTATTGTTATCTTATCAGAATACAGGATAAGAACCCTAAAGGTGAATTTTTTACACTCATAAATCACATCTATAATGTGGAACCCAAATATAATACAAACCAAAAACCCCTTAACTTTTCATTCAAAAAAATCAAGTGAGTGCAGAACAAAAAGCTCTTCTTCCACATGAAAGTTGCACATTATATATTCCTCAGTCCATTAAGCTAGCATCCATAAAACCACGTAATTGCAGAACAAAAAGAGGTATATTTGCATTAAAAATTATCAATCGATTATGCACTGCATTGGCAAAATTTATACAAAATTTAATCAGAAATTACTATCAAAACCCATTAAACAGATTTATAGAAGAAGAACTTACCCCATTCAAACAAGAATAAATTCACAAAACCAAAGATTTTGCTAGATAATTCCAGATATTTCTGACAACATTGGTTGATTCCAGGAAGGCCCAGATCACAAAGCCCTGAAAAATCCCAAAAACCCCATCTCAGAAAACCAATTAAAAATAAAAAAATAAACTAAAAAAATTAGCAGAAAAAAGAGATCAAGGAGATAGAAATTGACCTGAGGTAAAGAAGGACTATGAAATCAGTGGAAAAGCGCTTCCTGGAATCGAGTATTGGTTTGTCTGAAAGAAGATAAATGGGGTGGTTCAATGAAGAAGCTTGATTTGCCCTTTTCTTAGCTCCCCTGCTCCTGTTCTTCTGTAGCAGATGGTATGAAGAGAGAGAGAAAGAGAGAGAAACCCAGAAAAAAGGAAGAAAGAGGACGAAGAGAAGGTGTGATCACGGGCCCGCCTTTGATGAATGGATGGGGCCTCATGTTAGGTGCCCGACACTTTTCTTGATCGCGTAATTTCACGATAAAGGGTAGTGTCGGTAATTTTAGATGACGTCTTATGGGCTAATAAGTTCAGATAAGATATAATCACTTTTTTTAAGAAAATTGTGCAATATATTTTTGCATCTTGCATTTTAGAAATAGTAGATATGGTAAACGGATAAGATAAACGGCAAATAGATTATCTTACAAACGGGTTTGTTTGGCAATTGGATGCTTGTTGTTTTCCTAATTGATCCAACCAATGGTTTGTATTGTATTGACTTATTATGTCTGTTGTTTGACTGTTGGCTCTTAATAGATACGTTTGGTAAATTTGGTTGTTAGTTTTTGGCTGTTTTTATATAAAATGATCTTTTAAGGACATTGGGAAGAGGAAGGTGAGGGGGTGTAAATTAGGATAGAAATGTAATTACTCGTAGTATTTAGTAACAATAAAAACAAATGCAAAAAAAGCCACTCTTATGCTTTTGACGAAAAATCGAGTTTTTAGCTAAAGAAAAAGTCACACCAAACACATAAAAATAGTTGTTTGATATAAATAAATAAAAGGAAATTTTGTCAGATAACACCTTTTAAGCGTGTTTTGTTGTTAGAAAACACCTTATAAAATATTTTTTGTGAAAACACACCTAATACCAAAAATTATTTGTGAAATAACACCTTAAGGCGGTTTCCGATACGTTGACTTGGTTTTACGGTGTTGACTACCACGTGGGAGTCACGTGCACCGACTTACCCTCCTCCCTTCTAATTTTTTACCCTTTCTTTCCCTCTAACTTTATTTTTTCTCTCCTCTCAATTTCTTCCCCAATTAACCCCCCTGCTTTTCCACCCAAACTCCATTGTTCCCCTTTGAAGAAGGTGAACTCCAAATTTGAGATCCAATTTCTGCAAATATACTTAATTGTCATAATTACGAGGCAGCTAGGTAAGTAGCATTAATTAAAGACTTATTCCATTAATTTTGTTGATTTTGCGAATCATCGTAAGTTAGGGTTTTAAATTGGAATTAGGGTTCTTTATTTGGGGGTCAATTAATCTTAGCAATGTTCTATAGGATGGAGGTAGTAGTAATGTCGAGGCTTCCCTTTTTAACCCATGGCAGACACAAAGAAAAGGACAGAGAAATTTAGGCAAATACTCAAACAGAAATTGAGTAACAAATGAGAGGAGAGATAAATCTTTACACTTACCCAATTCTTTGGCCGAATTTAAACCACGAATTGAAGCATTCAATTCGTCACTACCATGGCCAAGCAACTTCCAGAAGCTTTTAATGGTGATGTGAGCAGCAACACAGAGAGAAGCAATTGAGAGGAGAAAGAAAGAAATTGAGAGGAGAGAGAAAATAGAGTTGGAAGGAAAGAAAGGGTAAAAAATTAGAAGGGAGGGGGGTAAATCGGCGCACGTGACTCACACATGGTAGTCAACGCCGTGAAACCAAATCAACATGCCTGAAACCACCCTTAAGTGTTATTTTACAAATAATTTCTGGTATTAGGTGTGTTTTCACAAAAAAAAAAAAAATTATAAGGTGTTTTCTCACAACAAATCACACTTAAAAGGTGTTATCTGACAAAATTTCCTAAATAAAAAGCCAAAAGTCATGAGACTAAAACTAAAAACTAAACAAGCCCAGTATATGATAAGAGCTAATAAGTTCATACAAAGTATAAGATAATCTTATTACTAATAAGATGAGATAAATAATCTTCGAGTGAGAAGACTGTACCTTAGTCACCTTTAGAGATAAAACGTTCTTTGTAATGGCTTTACAAAATTCACAATATGTTGTCATCCTTTTCTTACATTAGAGAATATAAATGGCTAAGGAAATCATTCTTACTATATATGTAACAAAAAATATTATCATGTTCAATTTAATTATACTTGTCATAATATACATTGATCTTTTTCCCTACAATTTAGTTAATGTATAAATTAATATTATTTTATAGTAGATTGTACAGAGTGCAATTTTTAAAACAGAAAAATTACGTACTCCCTCCGTCCCTAAATTACATTCCTCTATTCTATTTTGGGTATTCCAAAATTACATTCCACCTTTCTATTTTTAGTAAGTTTTTTTTTCTAAATATCCTCAATGCACTCTCTTTTTCAGTTGTACTTTTAATGTATAATTAATGTATTTACATTCTACTTTTAATGTTTGGTTGGCTAATGTACTTTTTAGCCTCTAATTTTTCAAAATCCTTGTGCCAAATTACAACGAATGTGATTGGTTAAAAATTTTCAATTAGGAGCATATGATTGGTCCCTTTTTTTCCAAAGAATTGATGACATGTCATGACTCATGAGTAATCACTAATATATCTTTGTTTTACTCAAAAACATTATTTAATGTTTTGTACTTCTCATTGCATTATCTAATTATTGTTATTTGTCTTATTCTTTCCTCCTTAATTCCCGTATAAATTTCCAAAAAAGAATATAATTTAGCGACGGAGGGAGTAGTATTTAAAAGCACTATTTGTTACGGAGTACAACTTTTTGGTTTTTTTTTTTTTTTTGGGACAATGATAGCACAACATGTCAATAGTTAGTACAACAATGTTAAGTCTTAACAAAAGATGAATGTAATTCATTTTATTTCAAATAATGATAGTACGTTTAGAAAGTAATGGTTACTTTGAATGATACATTGAGTATATAAATCGAATACTCATTTCTTTGGAGCAATATGGAACATCATAAGATCAAGACTACATTATTGCATTAAGAGGGATATTAGAATTTTCACCGAATGAATGAATGAACCATATATATAGTACTCCCTCCGTTTTAGTTTGTTAGTCTCATATACTATTTTTGGCGTTTCAAAAATATATATTCATATTGGATGTATTCCACTTTTAACTTTGTTTTTATTTCCTATTTTATACTCCCTCCGTCCTAAAGAACGACCCTTTTGGGTTGATTTCGCGGGTATTAATAAAGTTAAAAAAAAAAAGTAAAAGTATACCAGAAAGATAAACGGAGACCTATCCCTGCTTGACACGTGTCACTCCAGAAACCTAGGAGGAATGGCGGCCTTCAGGCCCAAATCCTGAGAAAGCCCCAATGCGGCGCAGCCCACCAATGATTAGGGTTCAGTGACCTAATCAGGGGCACAAATCCCGATGACCCTATAAATAGGGAGATTCCCCTCTTTTAGGAGGCACGTTTTACCATTTATTACAAATTGTCCCCGTGATAAAGACATCCGAGCTTGGAATCCGAGCAGAGACCCACCTAAATTTCCGCACCTTTTTCTCTCCCTTCAAGTTACTAACTTGTTCGTCGGAGGCGGAGCACCAACCAACTGGTGTCTCCGTTTGTTTTGCAGGTACAACTCCCGCCGAATCAGTCTTCGTGTTGTAACTCTCCCGAGGGACAAAAACACCCAAAACATTTGGCGCCGTCTGTGGGGAGAGTACCTCGAAGATGGTTCAAGAGTCTGTACCCCCTAATCGTCTGGGCGATGACCCAGAAGTCTTTACAGACCAGGAGGATGAAGATCCCCAAGTCGAAACCTTTATAGCCGATGATGACTCTCTCAGAATCAAGCGCATATGGCCCAGATACAATCTGGAGCGGGGTACCTCCCAGGCGGGTACAAATCGACCCCCTGGGCAGCCGGAAGGGAAAACCCACACGGCAGCTGGATCAGCACCTGTCACTCGAGACGAACTCATGAGATTCATGACAAGTTTCAAGGGTGAAATTAAAGAACTGATCAGTCAGAGTCGGGCTAGCCCAAGTAGGGGTCAGACGGCCAAGAAGACTCCTCTGAAAAAGGGGAAGTCAGTCAAAGATCGGCAGCCAACTCCCCATCCAAAGGAGAAGGCAGCCGGGACCATTGATTGGTCCAAAATTCTTCTTCCTAAGAGGAATACCAATAATACGCGTCGGGCTCAACAGCCGGTGGGAAGTAAAAAATCATCTCTTGATGCCCGTGAAATCATCAACCGGAAGAGAAATCAGCAGTTGTCTGAGTCGGCTTCCACGTCGAACTTTCCTGACAGCTTCAACAACACCTATGCAGGGAATGAACTCTCCCTGCATGAGAGTCAGACAGGCGGAAATACCGTCTATTTTGGCCCTTAGATGATTGGAACTGTACCGTATGTACCTACTCAGGTCTACGGTCAGTATCCCCCTCACTTCATGCAGCCGGCTCTCTTCGGAGGTCAGGCGACATATCAAAATGTCCAGCCACTGGACTGGCAGCTCCGTCTTCTTCGTCTGGGTGAACAACCTTCTGCGTTCACCCAGGAGATAACCGAGGTGGCACAGCCGGCCAAGGTTAAGAATGTATTGGTACGTACCTATGATGGTACCACCAACCCGGTAGATCACCTCATGGCATACACCAACCTCATGTACTTACAGGGGTTGGATGATGCCACTTGGTGTCGATGCTTCCCGGCTACATTGAAGGGCATTGCCCAACAATGGTTTGACAACTTGCCAGCCGGGTCCATTGACAGTTTCAGGAAGCTCGCCTTCCTGTTTGCTTCCAACTTCTCAATGAACATCCCTTCTAAGAAAACAAGTCTTGACTTGAGCACCATTAAGCAGGGAGAGAGAGAAGGGTTGCGCTCCTATGTCAGGCGGTTCAATCTGATCAGAATTCAGATTCAAGGACCGTTTGATGAGGTAGCTTTTACAGACTTTTTTAAGGGTCTGAGAGACGGGTCAACCTTTAAGTTCGATCTAGTCAGAAAAGGGGCCTTCACTTTACAGGCGGCCCTGAGAGAGGCGGAAAGCTATATTCAAGCAACCGACCTCTGCTCGCCTAGTAACCAGTCGGACTCCAAGAAGTCCGACAAGCAGAAAGATAGCCGGCCTGCTCAGCCGACCAAAAATAAAGAAGAGAGCAAGAAAAGAAAAGAAATATGGGCGGTTAATGACTCTGACCAGCCGTCCCAGAAGAGAAAGAAAGAGTTTAAACCGTATGTCCCTAAGTACGAGCTTAACAAGGACTGCAACTCCATCCTCATGGAAATTAAGGACCGGTTGTCCCTTGAGAAGCCGAATCCAATGAAAAGTTTCATTCAATCAAGGAACAAGAGCAAATATTGCCAATACCATGAGGAAGTTGGCCATGACACCAACGACTGCTTCAGCCTTCAACGGGCGTTGGACCGTCTAGCTGACAAGGGGATGTTAAAGTCCTACATTTCTAAGTCCCCAGCCAGGGCAAAGAAGAAGAGCAAGGGTCAGTCCTCCAAGACTACCCCCCAGCCTGCTAGTAGTTCGGATACCGACAAGGAGCCACTCTACACAATAGCAGGCGGGTTCTCATGTGGTGGCCCTACCATGCAGGGCACCAAAAGCCATCTTCGAAAGATGGACAAAGATGATGATGAGCAGGCGTCTGCAAGCTCCTCCTTCCCAGACGTCTTGATCACTGAGAAGGACAGGGGCAGCGTCCGCCGTCCGCATGATGACCCGGTAGTCATTGAATGTAAGGTTGCCAACCAGCTGGTTGGACGAATCCTTATTGACACTGGCAGCTCATCAGACATCATCAGCCTCCGGTGCCTGCAAAAGCTGAAATACAATGTCAGCAGCATGCATCCGGTCACCCACCCCCTGGTTGGTTTTGGGGGTGGGATGGTCTACCCAGCCGGGAGAATTGACTTACCTATCCGGTTGGGAGAGAAAGGCCAGGGACGACATATTGTCGTCAGATTCTTGGTCGTTGAAGAGTTGACCGCCTACATCATTATCCTTGGACGACCAACTCTCAACGAAGCCAAGGCGGTGATCATCCCGTCTCTCATGCTCATCAAGTATGAGAGGGATGACGGCTCTGTTAGTTCCTTGAATGGGGATCAGAAGACGGCCCGGGAGTGCTATCTCTCAGCCGTCAAAGATATTGTGGCCCCAGGTGGCCAGGAACCAATAGACCTTGACAATGTCAAGGATGTCGAGCCAGCACCTGCCCCACCAGCAGTCGGGAAGAAAAGAAAAGCACCTCTGCTGGTGGAGGTGAAGAAAGAGAAAAAATAGCAATCACTGACCGGTGAACGGTCAGATGAGCTCCGTCCCCCCAACCGGCTGGTGAAAACATTGATCTCGCTCTGGATGACAGCCGTCCAGAGCGTACTGTAAAGGTTGGGACGGTTGCTCATGCTACTTTGGGTGCAAGCTTGCACCTTTTGCTGAAAGAATTCAAAGACATTTTTGCCTTTGAAGTGGAAGAGATGCCAGGCGTCAGCCCGGATCTTGCCGTCCACAAACTCGTCGTGGACCCCAAAAAGAAGCCCATCCGGCAAAAGAAAAGAAACAGCGACGAGGAAAGAAGTCAGGCAGCAGCTGCCGAAGTCAAAAAGCTGCTAGACGCCAGGTTCATTCGGCCTTGTAATTTCCCCGACTGGGTGGCCAATGTGGTCCTTGTTAAAAAACCGAATGGAACCTGGCGCATGTGTGTTGATTACACTGACCTCAACAAGGCGTGTCCAAAGGATAGTTACCTGCTTCCAAAGATTGACAGTATGGTCGACTCTACAGCCGGTCACGCCTTGATGAGCTTTATGGATGCCTACTCTGGTTTCCATCAGATACCCCTCTAGAAGAAAGATCAAGAGAAGACGGCCTTCGTCACTGATTTGGGGTTATTCTGTTATACTGTGATGTCGTTTGGCTTGAAAAATGCGCCTTCCACTTTTCAATGGATGATTAATACGGTCTTCATTAATCAAATTGGGAGAAATGTGGAGGCGTATATTGATGACATGATAGTCAAATCCAAGCAACAGGCGGATCACCTTGTTGATCTCCGAGAAACATTCACCACCCTTAGGCGGCATAAGGTCATGTTAAATCCCAAGAAATGCGTCTTTGGTGTTGAGTCTGGGAAGTTTCTTGGATTCCTGATTGATCAAAGGGGGATAAAAGCTAACCCTGAAAAGATACAGGCGGTGAGTGACATGAAGTCACCCCGTTATGTCAAGGAAGTTCAGAGACTAACCGGTTGTCTGGCCGCCTTGGGGAGGTTCCTCAGCCGGTCAGGCGACAAATGTCTTTACTTCTTCCAAGCAATCAGGAAGAAGACTAGGTTTGAATGGGGGGATGATGCTCACATTCCAGAAGTTAAAAGAACATCTACATTCTCTACCCAGGCTAGTCAGTCCCTTGCCTAAGGAGAATTTGTACATGTATCTAGCCGTCTCAGATCATGCTCTCAGTGTCGTTCTCCTTGTTGAGCGAGACGACATTCAGCTCCCGGTTTACTTCATTAGCCATGTTCTCAAACATGCTGAACTCCGGTACCCCACGGTTGAAAAATTTGGCCTTGCTTTGTATATGGCATTCAAAAAGCTGAAGCCTTACTTTCTGGCACATCCGGTGGTGATTTACACCGACCAACCACTTAAGCGGCCAATGTCTACCTTGGAGTCATCTGGGAGGATGTTGAAATGGGCTATTGAAATGCAAAGTCTTGAAATCACTTACGAACCAAGGAAGGCAGCGAAGGGTCAGGCGTTTGCCGACTTCATTGTTGAAATGACCCGTCCGGTGGCTCCGGATAGTCTCGATCAAGTTTGGAAAGTGTATGTAGACGGGAGCTCTACAAAGAACGGTTGTGGTGCAGGTGTAATCTACGAGTCTCCTGAAGGGGACAAATTTGAGTATGCACTACGCTTCAAGTTTTAGGCCTCTAATAATGAGGCGGAATATGAAGCCCTGTTAGCCGGTATACGTATGTGTAAGGCGGCAGGAGCCATGAAAATTGACGCCTACTCTGATTCACAATTGGTCGTTAGCCAGTATGAGGGAAAACATGAGCCAACTCATCTGGCTATGATCAAATATCTTCAGGCAGTCAAAGAAGAGGCTGGGGAACTTGAGGAATTCCGTCTGAATCAAGTGCCTAGGCCGAAAAATAACCAGGCGGATGCGTTGCCAAAACTGGCATCTTCCGCCTGCCATGATACGCCTCGGTCAGTCTTCTGGGAAGTTCTTGAAAAAAGAAGCATCTATGAAGATCCCATTGGAATTCTGGATCGAAACTCTACCTGGATGGATGGTATTCGGGCTTATCTTTCAGACGGTACGCTTCCTGATTTGCCACAGGATGCAGCCATCCTAAAGAAGCGACCTGCGGGCTTCGAGTTGAGAAACGGAGAACTCTTCAAGGCGGGGTTTCTTAAGCCTCTGTTGAAGTGTGTCACCCCAGAAAAGGGGAAGGAAGTTTTCGAAGACTTGCACTCGAGATTCTGCGCCTCCCACATAGGCGGAAGGTCCCTAGCTGTCAGAGCCAGACGACATTATTTCTGGCCTACTCTTGAGGCAGACGCCAAGGAGTTGGTGAAGAAATGTGACAAGTGCCAAAAATTTGGCAAACTTATTCACCGTTCGGCTACTGATCTGACGGCCATCCACAACCCAATCCCATTTGCAAAATGGGGCATGGACATTCTAGGTCCTTACACGCCTGCTCCAGGCGGAAAGCGCTACATCTTGGTGGCTGTGGATTATTTCACCATGTGGGTGGAGGCTGAGGTGGTTAAGAACATCAAGACCTCAGACGTAATTTCCTTCATCTTGAAGAACATTATCACCCGGTATGGGGTACCTGTGTCTATGGTGTTCGATAATGGTCCTCAGTTTGAGACGCCTCAGCTCAAAACTTGGTTGGGAGATTTAGGGATCTCAAGCTGTTTTGCATCAGTCGGCCGACCCCAAGAAAACGGCCAAGTTGAAGCCTTCAACAAACTAATCTCAGACGGTATTAAAAAGAAAATTGAAAGAGCCGGTGTCTTATGGGCAGAAGAGTTAATCCATGTCCTATGGGCCATCCGGACAACAGCAAAGGGGGCAACCGGTGAAACCCCATTTCTCATGGTTTACGGTGCTGAAGCCGTCTTTCCCATTGAACATTACGAGCCGACTCTCAGAGTCATGCTATATGATGAAAAGGCAAACTGGGAAGCAATGCGCCTGGAATTGGATTCACTCCCAGAACGTAGGGGCAATGCCGCCTTGCGTCATGAGATTTACCGTCTGAGAATGACTAGAGCCTACAACAAGAAAGTACACAAGCGTCCCTTGAAAGTTGACGATTTAGTGTTACGGAAAATGGAGGCAACCGGTAGGGCCAATGAGCTGGGAAAGCTAACTCCAAATTGGGAAGACCCCTACCGGATCTATGAAGAAGTGAGAGACGGCATCTACTGCCTGGAAACTCCAGACGGCAGGCGCCTGCCTAGAACTTGGAATGTATACAATTTGAAAAAGTAATACTTCTGAGAATGTAAGTTTTTGTAAATAGTGAGTCAATTAATGAGAATTCAGACTTTGTTTGCAAAATTGTTTTGTTGTTCCGCCTGGGTAATACTCAGACGGATTCTTCATTTAACTAACTAAGTTTGATACTTAGAAAAGGCTATAATTTCTTGACCGCCTGGGTAATACTCAGACGGATTCTTCATTTAACTAACTAAGTTTGATTCTTAGTAAAGGTTATAATTGCTTGACCGCCTGGGTAATACTCAGATGGATCCTTTGTTTATTTAACTAGGTTTGATACTTGGTATGATTTGATAATTGTCTGTCCATCTGGGTAATACCCAAACGGGCTTATTTGTTTAAAATAAAATAACTAAGTTCGACACTTAGTGTAAATTTAATGTTGTAACAATAATCCGATTAAAAACTAAGCACAAAAACGCTTAGCGGCTATACAACCGGTCTCAAACAAGACCAAAGGCTAAAATGGCCGAATGGTTGCTTATTTTATAAAACCGCCTGTCTCAATCTGGACAAAGGCGTCCGACGACACCCCTCCGGGTGCAATCGTCGCAGAGAACAGACTATTCGTCGGTTCTACGTACCTATGCATACGGCAAAAATTGAACGACCGAATTGGTCAACTCATAGCCGTCTGACCAGAATGATCTGTAAAGAACGACCAAGTTACCGATTATCGGATGCCCCAAGGCATCAGTTGGTTACCGACTGAAGTTCTCACAGGTTATTTATTCCAAAGTTGCACTTTCTATCCCAATTGGGGCAAAAGAGTTGTGCAATGGCTGTGCAATCTCTACCAAGACGGGAAAAACCGTTTGGGTAGTGTCTGGAACGCCTGTTGGTGTACGGCTGTGCACTTGGTTTGGGGAAATCACTATTGTGATTGATTGACTTACAAACGTATCATGCTCTTTGCAGCATCAGATGTTCCCAAGTCAATCAACCAACTCCATTTGAAACCAACCACACAGTCGTCCAGGGGCAAGGATAGCCGGCTTTTGATAAGTAAGGCAAAAAATTGCCGCATGCTTTTGATAAGTTAGGGAAAAATCAGGCATATACGTAAAAATGCAAAAATTGAAATCCAAAACCGACTCAGTCGGTGCATTCATTAAAAGTCCACCCAACCAAACGGTTGTAGTGGATCAAATGTTAACCGGACCCCGTTCGGAAGAAAAGAGAAATTGTTGATTAACCCGGCTCCTCAGCCGGTAAATACAAGGATACTTGGCACGCAGGCCGAAAAAGCAAAGTTATTGGCATACTGCCGCAGATTAAAGAAAAAAATAAAAAAGAGAAGAGTTGGCATACTGCCACTGAAAAATCACTTCTGGCTTGCAGGCGGCTCCACCTGGTCCTCTTCCTCATCATCTGAGGGAATCTCTTGTGCTTCACCAGGACCAGGTAGCTCAGGCGCGGGAAGCTCAGTGTTGGCGTTAGCCCAGGCGTCGAAGGATTCAGGCTCTGGCTCGCCTTTCTCTCTCAAGTACACCACGTCTTCGGCATACCTGTGAGCCAGTGCCCAGATGCCATAATCCTGCTCTGGGTACAAGGCAGCCCATGAGATCTTCATACGGGCGTCATTGTCAGCATCGCTCTCAGCAACCAAGCGGTTTTGCTCCGCCTCCAGAGTCGCTGCAAAGTTTATCTGAGCCTGAGCAGCCTCCTTCTCCAGCTTCTCGACCTTGGTCTTCAAGAGGGTGTTCTTTTCAGAAGCACCTTGCAATGTGCCAAGGTCCGCCTGGGCCTTTTTGAGCGCCTTCCTAGACTTCTTGAGGCTCTCCTCCGCCTTTTCCTTGGCTTCTTCCGCCCCCTTCTGAGACGCCTCAGCGTCGCTCACTCGCTGGTTGGCCGTGTTCAGATCCGCCTCCAGCTGCTGGATTTTTGACGCCTGAGTCATTATTATTGCTTTAGTTTCAAGTTCATTTACGATAGTGGAGTATAAAGCAACATTATCAGCGTATGTGGCGGACTTCTTGGCCCTTTTTACCTCTTCCCGTTTGCGGGAATAAGGACGCTTGAGCCCGTCTACCCGCAGCATAGTCTGCAAAAAAGCATATCAAGTTAGTATTGCAGGCTGAGTAAAGCACTTGGAAAAAATTGTTAAGTTTCTTACCTCAGCCAGAAGGGACAAGATTCGTTCCAGGTTGAAAGTCTCTATCCCAGGGATAACGTTCTTGTTTTTCTTGCTCACCGCCTCCAGCATGGCTTTAGCATGCTTCTGGACGTCTGGCCAGCGGGGAGATTGATCTGCACCATAATCAATAGGTGATGAGTGCGAAATTAAGGCAGCACCTATCTGTTGCCGATTGTCTGAGGATGACGTCTGTTGGGAGTGGGATTTCACTCGCAAAGGCCACCCCAGCTCAGGCGGGGATTCAAAAGGGTTCTTACCTTCAGAGTCGGCCAAGCGGGAGCCGCTTGCAGGCGTGGTGAAGCCCCCGGTTGCTGATAAGGATTTGACGAGATCGAGGCACAGACTGCCGCCTATCCTTTCGTTACGTCCCCTATCCGCATCTGTTGGTTCCTGGCTGAGGCGCCAGGAGTTAAGGCGGAGGCGGATTTTTTGGTCTTATTAAGAGTGGAGGTGGGTTCCTCCCTGGCCCGTTTGAGGTTTTTCTCAAACGTCTTTCCAACCTCTCCCCCCCTGTGAAAATAACCCAAGTTAAAGTTAGCATCCGGAGAAAGTAATCTTTGAGGCCAATCTAAGAAAGGGTCAAGTGCTTTTTACCTTGGCCTTGACTGCGGTTGCATGCTTTTCCGCAAGCTCCTTGCGGATGATTGCTAAGGACCGCTTGGGTGTCTTCTCCGTCTGCAACATGTTTAAAGCTTCTTATGCAAAAAGAAAAAGATTGGTCAATATATCATCAATCAATTCTGATACAAAGGTACTACAGGCGGATGTAAACTCAGGCGCATACGTTTGGTAAACATGTGTCCTAGCCCGCAGGCGGCTAAGAAACACTCGCCCCTGAACCAGGCGCTCTTGGGGATCCAGTTCTTGGGGACTTTTATTGTTTCCCCGGTTGACAAGGTCGCGTCTGTGAGGCCGAAAAAGTCTGCCTCAATGATTTTGTCAAAATCCTCATCCGGGATCCGGGGAAGAGCACACTTTCGGCCCATCAGGTCGGGCTTCTTATTATACTGACGGAACTCATAGTTCTCCCGCTTGCTGCGAGCCGACATCAGGTAGAACCTGTGCTTCCAGCCGTCAAATTTGGAGACCTTGTCTAAGGTCATCATGTATTGGGGATACGTGGTTAAAGTGTACCACGCCCTCCAGCCGCCTGGGCTTCGGCTAAGATAATGCATCTTAGCAAAAGCTTCCCGGCCGGGATGGAGCCCCTGGAACTCGCAGGCGACAACATACCCCAAGATGTTTGCCCAAGAATTGGGGGTAAGTTGCCAAACTCCGAGGCCGTAGCCTCTCAAGATTGCCTTCACCGTCTGGTGAAGGGGAAAGCGAAGACCGGCCTTGAACCCCGCCTCATAACAGCCGAAGTAGTAATTGGCGTTCTGCTGATCGTTTTCCCAGGCGATGGTGCCGTCCTCAGGCGGCACTCTGATTTTGTACCCGTCTCCTAACGGGTG
Organism: Chenopodium quinoa; assembly: GCF_001683475.1. NCBI lineage: Eukaryota > Viridiplantae > Streptophyta > Magnoliopsida > Caryophyllales > Amaranthaceae > Chenopodium > Chenopodium quinoa. Next base: position 940,141 of record NW_018744718.1, read on the forward strand.
CATTTGGTTAAAAATCTTCAAATTCTCCTCCATTTGAACCCTGTCCTTGGTTGAGACGTGAATTTTGAAGGGATCGTCCTTCTCGCTCCACTTCTTCCTCTCCTCCTCCTCACTATCCTCAAGCGGTGGCAAGTCGTCACTGCTCTCAGAAGTGGAGGCGGAGCTGTCACTCTCCGTCTCCCTCTCATTTTGTGATAAAGGAGCTGAGACGGCCTCATCGCCTCTTGGTCGAATTCCTCCAAAAAGGAATCCGCGGGAGTCGAAGGGGCACGCGGAGGGGATCTCTCCACAGCCGTCTGGTTTCTCTGACCAGACGCATCTCCCTCAGGCGTTTGGCCGCCTGAGCCCTCGCTTCGGTAATCCAGATCGACAGTCGTCTGCATAGTCTGAGCCATTGTGTCCTGCACAGACACATAAATGGTCGGAATCCAAGCAAAAGGGTGGTCCCAACACCCCGAGACGACACTCCCAGTCCTAGACTCAGCCGTCCCCAGTGACCGGCTGGATTCTAACCTAGGTTGTGCCGTGTGTGTTGGTGATGCATCCATTTATTGCAAGAAATATGTACAAGTGGTGAAACAAGAAAAAGAGCTGAGAGGGGCAGAGACGGTACCTTTAGATTTGATATCTAGACGGGTCCGACTGGGTTGACGAAGAACGAGTTGTCTCGCTTGCGCTTGACTCAAACGGATGACTTCTGCTCTCTCAAAGTTGACTCTCTTGAAAAAAAATTTAAACGTACAAAATGACGAGGGTAAACGACTATATATAGAGGGTAAATGCGGGGGCATTCCCGTAATTTACTCGGAAGGCGAACGGTTACTCTTTGGTGGTAAAATTACCACCAACCGGAGCGTGACGCGTGTCACAGATGCCACGTGGCGTGCCACGTCACATCTGTGAGGGGAAAATGTTTAGGGTAATTTTACCCCGCCACGTGGTCCAATCAGAGGATGATACGTGTCAGCCCCAGGATGGCCCAATGTGGACCTATCCCTGCTTGACACGTGTCACTCCAGAAACCTGGGAGGAATGGCGGCCTTCAGGCCCAAATCCCGAGAAAGCCGCAATGCGGCGCAGCCCACCAATAATTAGGGTTCAGTGACCTAATCAGGGGCACAAATCCCGATGACCCTATAAATAGGGAGATTCCCCTCTTTTGGGAGGCACGTTTTACCATTTATTACAAACTGTCCCTGTGATAGAGACATCCGAGCTTGGAATCCGAGCAGAGACCCACCTAAATTTTCGCACCTTTTTCTCTCCCTTCAAGTTACTAACTTGTTCGTCGGAGGCGGAGCACCAACCAACTGGTGTCTCCGTTTGTTTTGCAGGTACAGCTCCCGCCGAATCAGTCTTCGTGTTGTAACTCTCCCGAGGGACAAAAACACCCAAAACAGTTAATAATACATAAATGAATAACAAAACTAGTTTGTGGCTCAGGCAATGCCCCAAATTTTATTTTATTTTTTAAAAAGGAAAAATTACCTTAATTTTAGCTTAAAATAAAATTTTAAAAAAAGGAAAAAGAAAAAAAATATTATGTAGAGAGCCACAAGGGATCGATCCCAAGATATCTTGAAATTGAAAGGGAATCTCTAACCACTTAAGCTATTTCTCACTCTCAGAAAAAGAAAATATATGGAAATAGATACAAAGATGTATACTTGTAAATGTTCCACGGACTAATTGCTAAGTTGGTATTGAATCTAGAATATTAGCATCCAAGCTGGAATCAACAACCAAGAGTAATTTCTTACAAATAAAATTGTAATTTATTATCTAATTACTTAGAGGTTACATATATTATTTTAAGGAAAAATTAAGTAAGAAGGTTACACATATGAAGAGTTTTTAAGTGAATACACATAAGTTGACATGTAATTAGAGTGACGTATAGCGATGATGGGGCGCCAAATCATATTATGGGAATTGTGACACATGGCATTAATAATATGTTGTCCCATTGTGCTTTAATAATACTATAAATTATACATTATAGATTACGTTTTGAGAGGTAGTATTATTACTGATGGTACTAATCTATGACGAAGATATGTAATGCCTTTTTCCACTTTCTAATACAAAGAAAACTAGCAATAACTATAATGAACACTATTATCCCCTATAAACAAGTTCAATGCTACAATGACCAACTACCTTATTATTTATTTATTTTTTATTTTATTATTATTATTATTATTATTATTATTATTATTATTATTATTATTATTATTATTATTATTATTATTATTATTATTATTATTATTATTATTATTATTATTATTATTATTATTATTATTATTATTATTATTATTATTATTATTATTATTATTATTATTATTATTATTATCTTTTCTTTTTTTTTTTGTTGTTGTTTTTTTTGTGGTTTGATGGGTAGAACACTACTACTAGAACCATCTATCTAGGGTGCATTGTTTATCATTATTTCAAAAAAATGAATTCGATTATTATCACAGTGTTGCTTCTAGCAAGTTTGTATAAACCCCACGAAACTGCGATTGTACATTTGTATGTGTACATATTTGCATGACCTAGCTAGAAGCATTTTGTACTGTGTGTGTGCGCGCGAGCACGCTCGCATAACAACTAAGACTTTGTTGTTGCTATTGGGACTAAATAAAGTTTTGTTGCTGTGCGCGTGTATAACTAAAGTCGCAAAGGACAATGCTGCATGTAGAAGAAATTTGATCACATATCTTGTCTATCTATTACGCCCTAAGATTTTAGCTGGCTAAGCTAGTTGTCTTTCAGCTTCTAAGATCGATTTGTGAATGATTTTTGTACTTTTGCTGCATGATGCTCATGCAACCAAATCTCCTATGAAGTTTCCTAATATAGCTAGCTCCTAGCTTAGGCTATTGCGAATTTTTCAAGTTGAGACTATGACTTTATAGTAGTTCTACTATTTGGTTTCGCGCTTCATGCATGATCATAATTATGAGTTATTATAATGCTTCAATTCATTGCTTCTGGTGTGTATAATTTGGAGTTTAGCAATTCATTATTAGAACTTCAAAGGCTTCATATAAGCAACAGTTGGTGATCTAACTTCTTCGTTTATCTTTAATTTTCTTTGTTTCTCTTGTATTAGTTGTATATACTATAAACTTGTAGCATGTAAATTATTTTATAATCTAACCCCCGCTTTTTTTTTTTTTTTTTTTTTTTTGCAACATTTAATTGACGCTTGTCAATGCATTTATTTCAATCACTAATTTTCTAGTTAACGATATGAAAAATTTATAATTTTTTATCATGAAAGTATAAATCAAGATGAATTCTAACAAGATTCAATCAACACGACTATATTTTTTTTTTGGAAAAATTGCTCCCATTAATCTGAACTTTGCCTCGTTCGCCCAAATTAATCCCAACTTTGGATTATTATCTATCACTCCCAACTTTATGGGGTATTAATTTTTGTTGCACCCAACAGGTCATCCAACCTGATGTAGCAGGTTACCTAGACACATGTCAGCGTATGATTGGCTTAAAATTTTTTTAAAAAAAAAAATCAAAAAACAAAAAAAAAACCCTTACAAACCACCCATACCAAGCGGCTGCCACCACACCCCCACCCCACCCCCACCCCCTAAAAACCTTTCCCCTGCTGTCGGAAACCGCCGCACAACCTTCCCTCTCCCTCGAAACCCACCCCTTCCCTTCCCTACCCTCACCCCCGAAAACCCCTCCTCCACCCTCGAAAACCCCTCCCTCATTCCCGGAAACCACCGCCCAGCACTCCCCCTTCCCTCGAAACTCACCCCTTCCCTTCCCTTCCCTTCCCCCACCCCGAAACCCCTCCCCTGTTGTCGGAAAATGGCGCCCATCCCTCCCCCACCCTCAAAACCCATCCCTTTGCCTTCCTTCACCCTCAATTTTACCCCCTTCCCCGACAATTAGCCAAGAAAACGACACCCCCTTCCCCTTCAATTAGCCACGAAAATGGTTGTGCTGGGTTGTTTCCATGGTGTGGGATGGGTGGTGGAGGAAGGGCGGTGGTTTTTAGTGGAAGTCGGTGGTTGGCCGGTGAAATTGAGGGTTGGGGTTAGGGTTCCGGCGTGATTGAGGGTGGTGGTGGAAGTTGCTTTGCGTGGTTATGTTTTTTTTTTATTATTTTTTTTAAATTTTTTTTTATTTTTTTTATTTTTGTTTTATTTTTAATTTTTTTATTTGACCATTCATGTAGTGACACGTGTCTAAAAAAATTTTAAAACACAAATGTTGACCGGATTAACCGGTTGTAGGTAAGTTGGGTGCAATAGAAATTAATATTGCCTAAAGTTGGGAGTGATAGATAATAATCCAAAGTTGGGATTAATTTGGGCGGACGAGGTAAAGTTCAAATTAATGGGAGCAATTTTTCCTTTTTTTTTCCCTCAAAGATAAATAAATTATCAAACTAACCATAGTGATATATTTTTTTTCTTAAATCTAAATAAATCAAAGTATTGCAAATAAAAATTTTAAAAAGAAAATTCTTTTTATTATCTCATTCTCGGGATTGACTGATAGAGTATATCATTCTCAAATACGACGTATTGATTATGTTATTGGTTCAATTGATTGAACTACGTAGTATATTGTCTAATTGAATGGTTATTCTCAAATTATGTATAATTTGGGTGCTAGATTTCCATACATCAATTGACATGAAAGCCAAAAAAAATCTTTTAATGAGGACGGGAGTGAGGACAATTGTCATCATTAGTGAAACGCTAAACATCGCCCGCAATTTACCATATAAAGCCCACAAATATGATATGGTTTGACCATTATGCCCTTTTTCTAAAATTGAAATAATCTCGGTGTAAAAAATGTGGAGCCGTACTGGCTCGCCGGGGGAGACCGGAGGGCAGGCCGGAGATGCGGGGGACGCCGGAGGTACGTCGTCGTCGACGGAAAACGAGGTAAGTCACCGTTAAAATTCACGGTTTACCGTCGGAGTGGCTCCGGCGCCTAGGGTGGACGCCCAAACCGTAGCCTGGACGTCCAAGCCAGACGCCAGAACCACCAGAGTGGCGTCCAGCCCAGACGCCCAGACCACCAGACTGGCGTCCTGGGCAGGCGCCACTCCACTGGGTGAGGCGGCCCTGCCAGGCGCCAGTCCAGTGGCTGTGGCAGACGCCACCCTTATAAATTAATTTTTTTTTTCTTTTTTGATTTTGTTGTTGTTTTTTATTTAATTTTTTTAAAAAAAAAAATCGAAAATGATTTTTTTAAAAAAATTCGAAATGGGTTTTTTTTAAATTAAATTTGAAAATTCGAAATAGGTTTTTGTAAAATTAAATTTGAAAATTCTAAATGGTATATTTTTAAATTTAGTTTGAAAATTCGAATTGGGTTTTTATAAAAATTAAGTTTGATTATATATAATTATGCTTTTTTTGTGTTAATTCTGTGTAAATATAGAAATTAAATGTATTATCCGTTAAATGTATTTATTGTAATATATAATTGATGCAGGAATATGGTGGAGACGGAAATGATTACAGTGGGATATTTGGACATGATGGTCCATTCGAAGAAGCTCAACAGGCGATTGATTGGGCAAAACAGGTTGCAATTGCAGTTGGATTTTGCTTGGTAGTAGTAACTCATAAATCTCAACGGGATGGTAGAATGGATCGCATTTTGAGATGTGACCGTTATCGCAAAAGAGAAGAAAGAGATTTTCGTACAGCCACTCGGTTTGATACAAAGCGGAAAGGTTGTGGGTGTGAGTTCAGAGTAAAGGTTCGACAACTACGGAGTCGTGACGGTTGGGAAGTGATTGGTTACTCTAAATGGGGGTATCACAACCATGAGATGATAGTATATGAAGAGGGTCATCGACAACTGAGCGGCTTAAGTCCTGCTGCGAAACTAGTTGTGAAAGAAATGAGTGATGCTCAAGTGAAGCCTGCTAAAATATTAGCATCTGTGTTAGAGAAATTTCCAGAAGACCATCCAAACCGAAGACACATCTACAACGTCAGACAGCAACTCAGGTTTGAACGGTCAGAGGGAAGGAACCCTATACAACAGCTGCTACACCAGGCACAATCACGTGGTTACCTGTTCTGGTTTGATTCTGATGAAGATACAGCGAAGGTGACTCATCTTTTCCTTGTGCATCCTGATTGTGCTGATATGATCAAGTCTTGGCCATTTGTGATTTTGATCGACTCAACGTACAAGACAAACAAGTACAAGTTCCCACTGGTTGAGATGGTTGGGATGGCTCCAACGAACCAGAACTTTCTGATTGGTCATGCAATCATCAGGGATGAGACGGCTCCAAGTTATTATTGGGTGTTGGAGAAGCTGAGAAACTACATCGGGCCTAATGTTCATCCAGCAGCCATCGTCAGCGACTGTGAGGGAGGTCTCTTTGCCCCCATATCAGATCTGTTTCCCGAATAGAACCACTTATTGTGCACATGGCACATCAACAACTGCGTGAAAGTGAAAGCCTACAACCTTTTCAAGAAGAATTTGGAAATGGCAGAGAGATTGGTGAATGGTAAGTGGCGGAAGATCCTACAGGCTACCACAGAGGAAGCGTATGAGCGAGCATTGGCTAACTTCATGGATTCGTACCAGTGGTGTCCGGCACTGGTGGACTATGTGATGCATCAATGGGTCCCTCACAGGGAAAAGTTTGTCAAATATTGGACAAACCAGGTACTTCATTTTGGGAACACTACAACATGTAGAGTTGAGAGCGCTCATAGAGCTACCAAGGACTGGATTGATTCATCGACCGCTGCTTTGGATACACTGTTCGCTAGACTGAACAAGTCAATTGAAACTCAGAAGAACGACATCAGGAACTCTCTAGAGGACTCCAGACGACGACATGGTACGATGTATAGCCATTTTATATTTAAGATTCTCCATGGTCGTGTGTCGCACTACTGCTTGGGGTTGATTCTCACTGAGCTGAACAGGGTGAGGGACTTGGCTGACGAAGTGTATGCTCGGTGTGGGTGTACTATTTCAGTAACTCATGGATTACCTTGCGCATGCACCATTCACCGCGTTATTACAGAAGAAAGGGCGTCGTTACATGTTGATCAGGTCCATTCATTCTGGAGGACGCTTGTTATTGGTGAGCATGCAGACAATCAAACGGCCGACCGTGAACAGGAGGAGTTGGAGCAGTTCCGTTCGATGTACGACCGAGTGTCCTCCAGCCATCCTTCTATTATTCGTGACGCTACTCATGTACTTCATGACATGTTCCACCCGTCTAACTTAGATTATGAGGAACCCGAAGGAGTTGACCGTCCTCGAGGTCGACAACAGCGGAACAAGAGTGCGTTTGAGTATATCCGTGGTCTTGGTCGTGGTCGTTCTCGTGGTCGGACATCGTCATCTAGTCGTAGTCAATCTTCATCGTCTGTGAATATGCCCCTGAGAACTGGTACGTTTTGGTTGTTTTTATTGCACATAGTTTTAAAGTGTTACTCCTGCCTTCTTAACTGTCTATAATTATATGGTGAATAGGAAGAAACGATGTTGATCAGTTTCCGTACAAGGAAAGGATACCTGCGATCATCATGTCGTACTTGGAAGGGTGGAATGATGTAATCGGAGATGGTAACTGCGGATTCCGGGTCGTGGCTGATGTTTTTCAAATGGGCGAAGACAACTACGGTTTGGTGCGTGAGTTGATGTACAGCGAAATTGCCTCTAACCGAAATGTTTATCGTCATGTGTACCAGGATGACTTGGATGGCGCTCTGCGGCGTATCCGGTGGGGAGGTGGACCTTGCGGCGAAAATCATTATTTTGACGCGCCCCTAGATCTGTTTGCCGTTGCAAACATTTACAAATGCGCAGTCATGCATTTCGGCCTGGGAGTGCATAGTCAAGCTTATTATCCTTGTACCACGGTTCTCCCTTGGCGGTCGCGTGAGACTGTCACCACACCGGTCAGAGAGCTAGCTATTGCGTTTCTTGGGTCGTCATACAGACATTTCATCCGACTAGACATGTCAACCGATTTTCCAGTGCCACCGATTATACCTCGGTGGTACAACATTCGCACAGCGAGCGTAGAGGGTTGGGATGCGCTATATCATGACCGGATCCACGAATGGAACACCCTAGCTGCATTTTAGTTTTTCATGTTTACATTCTTTATTTGTAATCTTATTTGTACGTTGCTCTTTTAATGAGAACATTAATATTTTATATTGTATTTCTTACTGCATTCTATATGTTGCATGGGTAAGTTGCGCGGATCCACGAACGATTATATCAAAATTTAAAAACAGCACTGATAATATGTTTAAGTTGGAAGCTAAAAGAACAATCTAAAATGTTACAATTTTACAACATAATGTCCAACATAATGCTCTATAAATAAAATACAATAACCATCAGTAATCCCTCCTCGACGACGACTCCCACTGCACAAGGGTCTGTTCCAGACTATCAACAACAACTCTCCCTATTGCACTCATGCTGTCCTTCTCAAGAGAGAGTTTCTGTACGTCCTGCATTATCTTTCCCATCCACTGCATACAACAAAAAACAGAAGATGAAATACAATAACAACATATAAAACTTAATTAAAAGACAACGATAAATATAATAAAAGACATACCGCTTCCGTGGCAGTAGGCGGTGGCACATAATCATCATCGCTGTGGTCGAGATCTGCGATCAACCTCGGGTGCGAATACCGGTTGAACCATTCCATGTAGTAATGGTCACACATGGGAGTAACCCCAGAGGGCGGCCGCTGCAACTCCGCAGTCCATAAGCGGGCCACCATCGGAAACTGGTCCCACGTCCCGGTCATGATATCCGGCCATTCCATGACGTAGTCCCTCGACGATGCAGGTCGGACCGCCTTCATCGGGCATGCCGGGGGAGGAGGGACAACTTGGACAAATCCAAGCTGGTGAAGACAACGCTGGGGCATGTACGCCTCGACGATCTCACGATACTGAATGAGTCCCGTGTACAGGGTCCTGGGTACCCTAACACTAGGGTTTTGGCCGAAAGGCATCCAGTTCACCTGTACAATAACAACATATAAAATTTAATAACATGAATATAATATGTGCAAATAATAAAATGTAGACTCTATAAATAAACGTTACCTCTAAGGGGGACAGCCTGTCCAACAATAACCGTATCGATCGGAGGCGGTCAACGGACTTCTTCTCCGAGCGCGGACTCCACGCACAAGCACGCGGCATCCCCTCATCAATAGGAACTGGGTCACGATGTGGTCGCAATGCAGGAAAGTACTCGTATATCCAGGTCTGCAATAGAGTCAGACACCCAGTGATACCTGCCGCGTCAGCCCGACTCGCAAATCCTAGTTGGCGATACAAATACGCCAACGTAGCCGATCCCCAGGAAAATTGGCCTACACTGTTGGGGTCACACGCCTCTACTATGTCGCGTGGCCTGAGCTTGTTTCCGCCGCTCTTATCCGGAAACAAGGTACATCCGAGGAGTAGAAAAACATAAGCACTCAGCTGTGCGTCGGGCGTCCTACGTGCACTGGGGTACAAACACCGCTGCAACACGGATGCGATCTTCACACCTCCGTGTTCCCAAACACCTAGCGCCTCGGTGTACAGTGCAGCCCTGTCCACCGCCAACAACTCCGCCAGCGAATCTGCCTGATCCGCATCAGCCACAGCACAAAGTCGTTTACCCTGAACACGAATCCCCAGAATGGCCTCGACGTCATGTAACATGATCGTCATCTCACCGAACGGAAGGTGGAAAGAGTTTGTATCCGGCTGCCATCGCTCAATGAAAGCCGTGATCAGCGTACTGTCAATCTTATCGTGCATGGTGGCAGGAACGTGATTCACCCCAGTGCCCTGCAGTCGCTCGAACATCTCGCTCTCCACCGGCCAGGCCTCAGCCCATGTACGCAAAAAGCTACAAGTCTTTTCCCGGGTATGACATTTCAACAACCCCGTAACTGAAGGCCTCTCCTGGTCCTCCCAAATACGGGCAGCTATGTGTCCTAGAAAGCTAGGAATCACACTCCCGTCAACAGGCCCACCGGGCACCTCACTCCTAACAACCCAAGAATCATTACCGGCCCTCGATTGTTTCCTGCTTGCCCCAGATACAGTGGACGCAGATGATGTGCCAGATCTACTAACAAACCTACCACCCCTACCCTTACGCACCTCCACCATATGCGTCTCGTACATGTCATCAACCCTCTGACTGAATGGACCGTAATCATCATACGGTCCACTGCCATCGTCCACATCCTCATCCTCATCGGCGCCCTCCTCCTGCTCCTCCTCCTTGTCACCCTCCTCAGCATCATCATCGTCATCGTCATCCTCATCCCGACGGTGGATCCGTTCTCTACGAGCTGAGGCCGAAATACCACGGGATCTGACATGTCTATGCCCCGACCTCTCCACTGAATAACTTCTACTAAGAAGCTCTATATTCTTCCCCGCACCATGACGACCCAGTGAATTCTACACAAAATTTTAAAATATATAAACATACAAAAATTTATACGATAAATAATCATCATCGCAAATCAAATAAACTAAAAACATACAAATAATTGTAAACAAAATATAAACGTAGAAAAAATACAACGAAATTGAAAAAATTTATAAAAATAAACAACAAAATATAAAAACAATTCAAAAATATATTACACAAAAAAAAAAAAAAAAATTAAAAACAATTTTTTTTTTTTAAAAAAAAAAAAAGGGGGGGGGGGGCGCCTTGGCTGGACGCCCAGCCAGCGGTGGTGGCGCCAGCTGCAGACGCCGCCACCAGTTGGCTGGCGCCTGGGCTGGACGCCACAGCCACGGCTGCGGCGCCTTGAATAAACGCCACAACCGTGGCTATGGCGTCCAGCCCAGGCGCCAGCCAACTGGTGGCGGCGTCTGCAGCTGGCGCCACCACCGCTGGCTGGGCATCCAGCCAGGGCGCCCCACCGCCGTCACGGCGGTTTTCCCTTTTTTTTTTTTTTTTTAACAAAATGTACCTTTCCTCCTTGGTACATCCTTCCCTCCGCCGCCGCCGCCAATTCCTTGCCTTGCCGCCTCGACATTGCCGTTATTTGAATTTTTTTTTAGAGAGGTTGAAAGAAGATGAGCAATGAGAGTGTGAGTGTTTTTTTTAAGGACAAGGGCAATTTTGGCAAACCAAGTGAATTTTGTGGGCTTTATGTAGTAATTTGTGGGCGATGTTTAACAAATCCCCATCATTATTCCTAGACAACCACCGATACGAGAGATTGAGAAGGCTCTCTCTACGGAGCTCGGGAACCCTGTAATACATGAGTGCAGGTAGGTGCATAGGGCCTATGTGTTTCATAAGCACATATGAGGGCATTTTGAAATTTTTATTATTTTTTTTCTCCCCCTTAATGGTACAGTGGTATATTTAATGTGCCATTATACATATAGACATATAGTGGTACTTTTTGCCATTAAATTTTGCATCACCTCTTTTTCTCATGTTCCCATTATTTACAAAAAATGTCATCCTATTTGTTTCATTGGCACATAGGCCATTAGGCCCCATGCTACTACTAATACATTGCTAGGCTCTATTTATTTTTAAAAAATAATAATAATTCATTTATAAATAAAAAAAAGTCATATAACATTTATATAGAGATTTATATTCGACTCTATTTAATTCAACGAAATTTTTCTGATATTATTTTTATTCGAACATAATTTATTTTCATTTTAAACTCGTTTTATTTTATATAAATTTATATTATTTTGCATGACCTTGTATAAAATTATTATATTTTATTTGAACTTATTTTTTTATAACTAGTAAAATTTTGTTTAAATTTTTAAACTTAATTATACTATTCTATGAACTTATTTTTTTTGTCCAAACTTATTATTTATTAAAATAAGATAAATATGAAACAAACATACCCTTCTTCAAAAAAAAAAAAAAAAAAAAAAAAAAAAAAAAAAAAAAAAAAAAACTTCACCTTTGACTTATTACTTTTTATAATTTTCCGTTTCAATTCGACCTTCCACCCGTTAAAAAACAAAAACATTACTTACTTGATTACTTCATATTCGATATGTGAACTTACACCATGTTTGATTAATGGTGTTTATAAACAATAATAATAAAAAGTGTTTATATGTAAACTAGAAAAGAAATTCCATGTTAATTCTTGATCTGATCACTCAAAATGACCCTTAAGTTGACTACTATTTTTTCTTCAAAATTTTAACTCCCAAATAATACAACCTCTCAACTTAAGTGGACCACATGCTTTGTAGAGAGATTGGTCTTCATGGAGATTATAAGTTGTTTTCCATACTAAATTACACTTAAATCCATTTACTTCACTATAGTTTATTATCGACTACCAAATAGCCAACTTACCAATGACATTTAGACCTTTTGTGGTCAAGAGGGAGTGTTTTTGACTTTTTATGCCATAGTTTATAAGTTTAAATCCATATTTTGTTGTAAAAAAATTTGACAATGTTAAGCATTAATTTAGGTTGTATTATCCAGTATAATTTTGAATTACTACTCATACGAATATATAAGAGCAACTCCAAGATTAGATATTTTTATCTTCTATCTTGAATTGTCACATCATTTTCTCTAGCTACAATTTTCTCGGCTATGTTATGTTATACTCCGTAAAATTTGAGGATGGAATTATTCTAAAAAATGTAAAATAAATTGTTTAGAAAATCTTGTAAGGACTAAAGCAGTCTAAGGAAACGTCCTAATTTGGTGATTCATAATATCAAGTGGTATAACTTGGTGATTCAAAGTATCAAGTGGTATAATCTTGTGATTCATAGTATCAAGTGGTATAACTTGGTGATTCTAAGTATCAAGTGGTATAATTTTGTGATTCATAGTATCAAGTGGTTCAATGGTCTTCATATAATCAACTAGAAAGACAAATTAGGAAAAATCATAATTTGTTAATTCCTAGAATCAAATGGTTCAACTAATAACTTGTTGGTACAATCTTATGAGATAGATAATACACTATATACATTACGATCCTTCGTCAAAATAATACAAATTAATATTTTTTTAGGAAGTTTCTCCAAGAAAGTGGTGAGATATTATAAGAAAACTCATAATCAAATTGTGTTCTCCAACTTCCTCAGATCCAAAATTAATGTCTAAACCTTGCATGCAGCAAATTCACATACACTTGTTAATCAATTCCTGCCAAAATTCAATTTCTAGAACACCTCTGTTTTTTTCATTTAAACAATAATAAAAACAAAAAAAAGGAGAGAGAAAAAAAAAGGATAAATAAACTAAAAAAACTACTTGTAATATTTATCAATGCAAATTACAGTTCAACTATACAAAATTCCAACTTGAACTGTTTGCTTTTGCTGTGGCTGTATATGTACCTCACAAACTTACTTTTCCCAGAAAAAAAGAAAATTAAAGGTTGTTAATTAAGATTAAATCTAAAAATTAAAACTTGAAATTAAAATGATAAAAACATTAAATTCGATGAACTCTATCCCTCAAAATTCCTTGGTATAGAGCAGCTCGATTTGCTGGCATTCGACGAAATTCTGAAATTTTATCACCATTAAAAATCTCAACTTTCTTCTCTTTTTTCTCACTAATCATTTTGGCTAATTCACTCTTATGATCCTTAACATTATCAGCAAATTTAACCCTTTTCTTCTTCTTTTTCTTCTTTTTATCATCTGCAACAAAAAACAGAGCAAAATCAGAATCACATAAAAAATTGAAAAAAAAACAGGGGAAAACAGAGCAAATTAAAATTTGAATTACCAGATGATAAACAAGATCGTAAACAAGAAGGAGGAAGATGGGTTTGAGAATTAGAAGATGAATTTTGATGGGTTGTTGGTAAATTTCTAATTCGATTAAGAGAAAGCAAGATTACAGCTCCTGAAACTGCCATGGCAGTTGTCAAGATTACACTTTGTGAGGTAATAACAGAGGAAGTCATGCTTATTGTTTTGAAGAGAGAGAAAGTAGAGAGAGAAAGAGAAGCGTTAGTTGGTGGTTGCAAATTGTAGGAGAGAGAGAGAGAGAGAGAAAGATAGCGAGGGTTGAGCAAGAAGCAAAGATTTTAAGGAAGAAAGTATGAAGATTTATAGTGAGTGGATGTGGATGGGGTGGATTTTGGGGGGATACGAGTAATTTCATTTAGTTGTGAATGTGGGTCCTTTTTAGTACTAAATTGGAGGTCTAGGTGTTATTTGAATTTTAATTACGTTCTGAATGCTTACTAGCTTTTTGGCCCGTGTAGTACTCGTGTTGCACACACTCCCCTGAGTCCCCTCTGTTTCTAAATGTAGAAACTCAAATATTTGGAATCCATACAATTCCTCCGTTATTTTATTATTGCACCGTAAAGATTTGACACAATATTTTTGGTAGTGGAAAAAAGGATGAGAGAAAAAGGTAGAAGTATGTAGTATAAAGTTGTCCATATGATTGTACACAAAATAAAATGTAAGTGTTGAAAACCAAGGGTATATTAGGTAATTATACTGTGAACACAACTATTTCTTTTCCTAAAATGAAAATGGTGCAATATTTGTGAAATTTCTTTAAAAAGCAAGTGGTGCAATATTAAAAAAAAAAACGGAGGAAGTAAGTGATTTCTAGTAAATCTTTGGTACCATTGTATTAAGTCTGGTATTTTGGATTAGGTAATCAACTATGAGTCAGTTTTACTGTACTTATTTAAATGTGAATAAGGGTTTGTTCTGATTTTCTGAATTGAGTTGAACTTAACTAAATAGACCTGAAATGAATTGTTTATGAGAGAAGGAAACTAAAAGCTGAACTGAATTAAACTGAACTGATTGGAGATGAAGTGAACTGAACTAAAATTAAGCAGAAGAAAACAGGTCCTAAGTGAATCACTTTGATTATTTTCACACTATATAGTATATACTCTCATAGTCTCATAGTTTCCTAGCTATTTTTGTTCCTCTTAAACACTATACCAATTGCTACAAAAAATTTCAAACTTGAAACCATAAAACCATCTAATGGAACGGAAGATATGTAAGACAGACTATCAATATTAAGTCGTCACTTTAATTTTTTAATTTTTAAAAAATGCTTAGTAAAATGGAACATCATGATTTTGTAAAATCCTTCATAAGGGGAAGGGGAAGGAAAGTAGATAAATAATATATCTATATTTTATTTTTTTTCTTAGAAAGAAAAGATACACAAAGGTATAAACTTATCACTGGAATCAATGGGAGGCTGAGGAAAGGATGGGAAGGGAAAGAGAGGGGAGGGTACAAAAGCTAGACCGATAAATTTTCCTTCCAAAACTCTTCATTATCGAAGAGAATAATTTCTTACAATTTATTCTCTTCATTTCTTTTCCCTCTAATTCATTTTCTTCCTACTTTTTTTGTTAATATTTTTTTTATATGCAAATCCTTTCAAATTTGTTATTCAAAATAAAAGATATTTTATCCCTTCATTTTCCTTCTTTTCTTCTATTTAGTTCAATTCAAACAAAATGTAAGTAAATAAAACATAATAGAAGAATAATGAATATATATGCAATTAGTTCACAAGGAATCGACCAAATACACAAAAGGAGATTGGTAATTAAAGTGGGAAAGAATGTATGGAAAGACATTGAACAAATGGTGGGAAAAGAATGAGATAAGAAGGGGAGAGTTATACTACGTATTTATTGTGTTTTCTAGAAGAAGAATAAGCAACATAAGAGGAAAAAAAAAATACTACGTATGTATAAAAAAAAACAGGGGACATGTGGCATGCCCCCTCAATCCCCACCCCACCCCACCCCCCATATCTTACAAACTCCAAATTGGAATAATTATCGAGAGGGTAGGATCGTGGATGGATGCATGAGAAGTGTAAACTAGAAGATAAATAATACAAAACCATACCTATTTTCTTCTATCCCAAAGTTCATTTAGTAGGTAATAATAAATTACGATAATGAAGGAAAAAAAAAAAGACGGTTAAATAAAAATCACTTTCGGAAATTACATATAATTTAATTACAATTTGTAAACAATAGTTAATTATATAATTTAATTGAAATTTTTAATTAAAAATAAAAATTATGCACTTTCGGGAATTGCATATTCATATTTTAGATCCAAAATTGCATATTCATATTTAATTAGAAATTAGTTAGGAAAAATGAGGAAGTTATTTTCTTTTAGTACGTGTTAAAAGTCTACAATTCAATTCTTATTTTAAAACTGTTGATCGCACTGAGTTAATCTAGTAGTACAAGTAAACGGATTGGTTTTTCTTTTATTTTTCTCTTTATTATTATTATTATTATTATTATTTTTTTTTTTTTTTGTTCTTATTATAGACTTTTTTCCCCCTCTAGAAGTTCATATTAAGAAATCAAAGAGGGCTATACATGAATTATGATCTTATTATTATTATTATTATTTTATCAGTTTATCAATATTTAATTTATGATAATATAACCCAAATAGGTCATATAATACATCATATAAAAATGGCTATAGATCACTTCATGTTATACCACGTTACCTATTATGAGGGGTTTAAGACGACCTAAAAATTAACAAATTCTACAAGCAATTAGATGTGCAAAGAACTCTAGCATGGGAATTAAAAGAAAACTATATATTCCACTTTAAAGTCTAAAGTGTTTGATTGAAATACTATATTATCCGTTCATCACTTTAATTTATGTGATTCTAGTTAATCTTATACACTAACAATAACTTTATGCAAAATCTATGTAGCTAAGCATTCCCCACACTAGAATAATCTACATAGAGTATATTCGTTAGCATGTAAAATTATATATATTAACTAAAGGAATAAGATTTCCTAAATTAACATTAAAATACATGGCATAGGACATGAATCACATGATAATATAATCTACAATTACATTGTAATCGTCATGTAATTAGGTACTCTGATATTTTAGTGAGAATTTTATGGATGAGAATTGTCTAATGTTGAATCAAGTTTTAGGGCACTACGTACTTTTTGGACGCTTTTGTTGCGACGCTTTTGATATGGCGTCAGTACCGCCTTTTTTCGACGCTTTATAGAATCGAAAATTGTATCGACACATAAAAGCATCGGGAAACTCACATGCTATGCATGTGAGTTATTTTTTTCGCAATTTTGAAACTTTTAATGAAAATATTAGCGGGTTGCAATTTTCCCCAAATTTCCCAATTAAACCGCCCACGACTATATTCTGCTCAATTGCGCTGCTCATCTCCTCTAAACCCACGACTCCTTCATCAGCGACAAATTTTCGCAATTTTGCTTGCTAATCTTCAAGGAATTTGGGGGTTTTTTGCTCGTCACTTTCAATAATTTCAGGTGTCAACTTACAATTTGCTATACAATATTGTTGCTAGGTATATATCTATCATTTTTGGTACCCTAATATCTCACAATTCTCTAAATTTCATTAATATTGGGAATTCTTTGCATGTCTTCGATTTTGAGTTAGGGTAGAACAAGAATCGATCTCTTATTGCGAGGTAATTTTTTGCCCTTAATTAGATAGTTTCATTTCTTTTTATGTTGTTTTTTTCGTGAATTCTGATTTCATATCCATGGTTTCCATTTTTTTTTTATTTTTGTGAGTAGTATTTTTGGTTTTTGTTATGATTTTTATGTCGTTTTTTAGGGTTTTAGTTTGGAATTTTATGGGTTTTTAATATGAATTTTATAGGCTTTGAATTTTATGGTTTTTGATATGAAATTTATAGGCTTTGATTTTTCTGGTCAGAGCTAAATAAATTAGCCATTACACATTAAAGTTGCAGTGCATTAATAGAACAATATGAACTTGGGAATATTATTGGCAGCATAATTTGTTTTTTCACCCAAAAAATTAGATCAGGTTCTTTAAAAAAGCAAGTCCACTTCATCTCGACACTTAAAAGAGCTCAAGGTGTGAAAATTCATGGCATAGCTAAAGAAGATCGAAGCCAATTTGTGAATTTCTCTGTATATAGTCTGCTCACCAAAAAAAATAAAATAAATTTTTTTTTTTTTAAAAAATTGTTATCATCTCTAGATTGCAGCATTTTATTGTGATTGTAAAGTTTATCTCTCAAATCTTAATCTACATGTATCCATTTATCTTAGACCTTCTGATCTTGTTGTTTTAGTTTTCCAGATTGGTGATAGTTTTGATTCTTTATTCAATTGCTCAAATGCTCACTAGACTGCTAGAATTACAGATTGGACAGAGGTGATAATTCCAAATCTTGTTGTTTCTTTTTATCCACCCAAGCAAAATCTTATGTTAAAGCTTTCTAACACTACCTTTTCTGTTTTCATCCTTGTTCAGTAGCTTGAAACGCACAATTACTTTTGCGGCAAAAGAAGGTACACTCTACCTTAGACAATAGCTCAAACTAGAATATATTTTTAAAGATTGTGGCTTGATTAGTACGTGTATGTCATATACTTATTTCAATTGTGTAGGCTTTATTAGATTTCCCTAATTAGATGTTTCATGTGACACTATCTTTTAATTACTTGAAAAACGTGTGCCTATTGCCTTGGAGTCATGTTTTGTAGATTTCCAGTGTGGTTTGTTGAATGAGAAATTCATCGAACTTGCATGACTTATTTTTTTTGTTGTATGTTTCTTACTAATTTTCTTCTTTCACCCCTCAACAAGTTTGTAGGCAATTACTTACATTATTTTTAAGTGGATAAACTTCTTGATATTATAACTTTGATGGATGTCTATTTACTTAGTGAAAGTGATGTCCCTATTATATATTGGTTTAAGGATCCTTGTAACATGATTTTTTTTTTATTTTTTTTTTAATGTCATTGTTTTTAATTAGCAAATAATTATATACTTCTTTGTAGACATGGATACTAGTTGGATTGATTTACCAAGAGGTGACCCCGGTTATTTTAAAGGTTGCATGAACTTCTTGAAACTTGCTAAAGAGACTCTTTTAACAAATACACGTGAAACTAAATGCCCATGTAATATGTGCAAGTTAAATAAAACGAATTCTGTAGAAGAAGTTGGAGGCCATATTTTATTTTATGGTTTTTATAAAAACTATAGAAATTGGATATTTCATTGTAAAGATGAAGGGAGTAAGACCTATGATCTAAGTGATGATCAAGTAAATGCAGTAGGTCGAGATGATATGGACGGGTTACTAAGAGCAACTTTTAGAGTTAATACGCGACAAACCGACAAAACTCAAGATCCATCATTTAATGAACAAAGTATTGAAGATGACAATTCATATGACATGGATGAGGGGTTTACGATTTATCGCGAGGTAGATGATGAGTATCAATCAACTTTCTCAAATGAAGAACAAGAAAAGTATAAAAATCTCATGGAAGCTTCTGAAAAAGGCCTGTACGAGGGGTGTACTACTTTTTCGAAACTTTTATTTCTATTGCATTTGTTTCACCTAAAGTGTATGTTCCATTGGTATGCAGAGTCATTTAATAAATTACTTGAACTTCTAATTGACGCATTTCCCAATATTAAGGAGTTTCCATCGTCCTATTATGAAGGCATGAAGATAATAAATGATTTAGGGTTAGGATATGAGAAAATACATGCATGTCCAAATGACTGCATGTTATATATATTGGGGCGAATTCGCAAATAAAAGTGAGTGTCATATATGCCACACATCAAGGTGGAAAAATGTGAAGGGAATTGAGGGTGATGTAAATGAAAAAGGAAAAGAAGCATGTAATAAAGGCGAGGCAGCTAAAGTAATGTGGTACTTTCCCCTTATCCCTAGATTAAAGAGGCTTTACATGTCATCTAAAACCGCAGAGGACATGAGATGGCACTTTAATCGTAAGGATGATAAGATTCTACGACACCTTGCTGATGGCGAGGCCTGGAAAAAATTTGATGAAAAATATACAGAGTTTGCCGCTGATCCTCGCAGTGTTAGATTAGGCCTAGCGAGTGATGGTTTTAATCCATATCGTCTTATGAACACAAATTATAGTACATGGCCGGTGGTACTCATTCCTTATAATTTACCACCATGGCTTTGCATGAAACCATCATCCTTTATTCTTTCTATAATTATTCCTGGTAAATTTGGTCCCGGTATGGATATTGATGTGTACTTGCAACCATTAATCCATGAATTGAAATTATTGTGGGAAGGTGTTGATGCTTTTGATTCTTATAGTGGAAGCAACTTCAAACTGCGAGCAGCCCTACACTCTACTATTAATGACTTTCCGGCTTATGCTATGCTGTCAGGTTGGAGTACGAAAGGCTACAAAGCTTGTCCTTCTTGCACTCATTCTACTAATTCAGATAGATTTGGTGGCAAAATTATCTACCCTGGGTATCGAAAATAGTTGCCTATTGATCACCCATATCGTTCACAAGCTAATTTGTTTGATGGGAAAGAAGAATATGGTATTGCTCCGATTCGTACCACCGGGACCAAAGTTTTGAAGCAACAAGAAGGGGTAAAGTATGTATATGGGAAGACAAAAAAAGTTCCTAAAAAAAGAGGGAGAAAAGCTGCCAATGAACTTGATGATGATTGCGATCCCGATGGTGATGATGTTTGTTGATCTTAAGTTTTGATGATGACTCAAGGAACCTAAGCAAACCCATAAGGGCTTTAACTTTTGTCTATTAGCTTTGATGTACTTGACAGGTTCTTATATGCAACGAAGTTCTAGAGTCAGAACGGAGCATGGAACAAGGTCTAAGGATGAGCTGTGGATGAGCATAGAGGACAATCAGAAGCCAAGTTCCTTGAGTGAGGAACTGAAGCTTCAGAGTCGAAGCTTCACTATGTTCCAAGGAGTCTATTGTATCTTTATTATTTATTTTAGGCTTCTTGTATATATGTTAAGTACATTGTTAATTGATAGGATTTAAGTGGATTTAATTTCAGTTTATAAAGATTTTATTTTCCCTTCTTTAACAAGATTTAATTTTATTTCGGAAAATTATCTTTTAAGTAAAAATATCTTATTTATTAAAAGATTTTCTGTTATGATTTTATCCTAACATTTTGGAAAATCTGACTTGGTAAAACTATTTTTAAAACGGCTTTTACTTGGTAAAGGAGGTTGAGAAAATAAAGGAACCACTTCCTTATTGTGTGCTTCAGCTTGCTGCCCAAGCATCCACGAATTGCACTTCCTTATTTCATGGAAGTTGTGGTGTAGTGGGAGTTAAGGCAAACGTAAGGTTTTCAACTGCTTTCCTCATGTATAAATAGGATTAGTTTTCTGTTTTGAAAAACACACTTGAGCATTACGATTCTTAGCTTTTCTAAAAGAGTCAAAAATCCACTTAAGTCCTTGAGTGTCTTTGTAATTAGCATCTTAGAAGTTTTATCTTGAGTTGTATTGGGGTAGAGTTTGGGTAAACTCTAGAGTGTGTAATTGCTTTGAGTAAAGCAAGGAGAAAGAGAGAGATTCGAGAGCTCAACTGATTGAGGGATCAGTTGAGGGGGAACTTAAGTTCGTAGAGGAACTTGAGTTAAGAAGTCTTAATTTGTAATAGGTTGTTTGCCCTATTATTATTAAGAGTTGTGATTAAAATCCCTTGTGGTCGTGGTTTTTCTTCTTGATTAGGGCCAAGAAGTTTTCCATGTAAAATCTCTCTTGCACTTTAAAGTTTTTGTTTAATTTTCTTTAAGAATTCCGAAAAAATTACCCTAGTTCCTCAACAATACAATTCACCCCCCTCTTGTATTGTTCATTCGAGTCAACAATTGGTATCAGAGCTTTCCTCGAAGAAATCAGGAAACCCTGTCGAGTTAAGTTCCCGGAATCAAGATGAACAATCACGAGAAACTGGAAGAAGGTTACTCTACGCAGCGTCCTCCTATGTTCAATGGAAAATTCTACACCTATTGGAAGAACAGGATGGAGATTTTTATCAAAGCCGACAACTACCAGGTTTGGAGAGTGATCGAAGTTAGTGATTTCAAAATTACCAAAACTACTGGTGAAAATGAGGTAGTACCTAAACCCATGTCTGAATTTGATAAGGAAGATTTTGAAAAAATGAAAATTAATGCACTTGCTGTTAAATTACTTCATTGTGGACTTGGACCCAATGAACACAACCGTGTTATGGGTTGTAAAAATGCTAAAGAAATTTGGGATTTACTTCAAGTCACTCATGAAGGAACTAACGAAGTGAAACGCTCTAAGATTGACTTGCTTATGTCAAAATATGAACGGTTTGAAATGCAACCAAAAGAATCAATTCAGGAAATGTTAACTAGATTTACTAACATTACTAATGAGCTTGTTTCCCTTGGAAAGAAAATCCCTATTGATGAGCAATTCAGAAAAGTTCTAAGAAGCCTCCCCCAAGATGAGAGATGGAGATCCAAGGTAACAGCCTTACAAGAAACAAAGGACTTCACAAAGTTCAATATTGAGCAACTTGTTGGTTCCCTCATAACTCATGAGTTGCACCTAGGAACAAGCAATAGTGAAGGAAACCGAGGAAAAGGCTTGGCTCTCTGGAGATCAAAGACTCTGAAGTCGATGAAGAAGAGGCTGCTATGCTGGTGAGAAGGTTCAAAAGAATGTTCAACCGAAACAACAAGTCAAGGAACTTCACCAAGAAACCCTCTACTTCAAAAGCTGACTTTGGTTGTCACAAATGTGGATCTCTAGAACACTTTATTCGTGAGTGTCCACTTTGGGATACAGAGAAAGGTAAAGGGAAGGCAAAGGAACAAGTTAAGAGCAACTACAACAAAACTCCTTTCAATAAAACAGACATTAGGAAGGCTATGATTGTTGCCTGGGGAGATTCTGAAAGTGAGGATGAAGAGAACAACCTGAAGAAGAAACAGCTCATCTATGTCTGATGGGCAAACGTGATGAAAAGGCTTACAAAGATGAGCTTGCTAAAGAGGTATTCCTTGATCCTAATGTGCTTAAAACTTATACTAAAGATGCTCTCATTGATTTAGTGTTTGAATTGGAAGATGACTGGACTCACACTAGTATTCGTCTAGGTGAATGTCAAAGAGCTCTCAAAGTCTGTAAGGAACACAGTACGTGGATTGAGAATCAACGAACTGATGTTCAAAGTAGATTTTTTGAACTTTTTGACAAAAATCTTCTCTTAAAAGAAATGAATGAGAAACTCAAGTTTGAGAATATCATGGTTAATGTAGAACTAACTCAATACAAACTTGCTAATGCTGAAGTGTCTCCAAGTTCCTCCTCTGAATCTTTGCCTAAATTTAATGAGGATTTTGAAAAACTAAAATATGATCTTGACGAGTTAAGAATTGAAAAGGCAAAATTGGAGAAGGAACTTGAGCTTCGAAAAGAAAGAAGCATTAGCCAGTTTGAAATTCCTAAGTGGATAGAGAATGCTCAAACCAAAAGAACTGAAGGTCTAGGATTCATACGTTCTAAGAATAAGGGCAAGAAAAAATATGTAGACCTGCCTAGTTATAAAGTATGTACCTTTTGTGGTAAAACTGGTCATCTTGTTGCCACGTGTAACAAGAAGGAACAGTCTGTTAGCAAGAATGTTAGGCAAGTTTGGGTAAAGAAATCTGATATTGCTTCAACGTCCAAGGAACCCAAGGAAACCTGGGTTCCTGAATCTAACCAATAAGTTCTTTTGCAGGTCCTAGTGAGGGGGAACAACACGTGGTACCTCGACAGTGGTTGTTCAAAGCATATGACAGGAGATAAATCAAAGTTTCTCTCACTAGAGGCCTATCCAGGAGGAACTGTGACCTTTGGAGACAACAAAAAGGGTGAAGTAATTGCTAAAGGAAAAGTAGGAAGGTCCAATTCTCATTCAATAGAAAATGTACTTTTGGTCGAGGGTTTGATGCACAATTTGCTGAGCATATCACAATTTTGTGATAAAGGAAACTCTGAAAGTTTTACCTCTGATTCATGTAACATCACTAATGATAAAACATGAAGGGTTGTTCTTGAAGGAACAAGAAAAGGGAACACATACATTGTGGATCTAAATTCTGTTCTAAGGAACAACCTTACCTGCTTGAGTGCCATTAATGATGATCCCTTATTATGGCATAAACGTTTTGGACATGCTAGCTTCTCACTCATGGATAAACTTAGAGCAAGGAACTTGGTTATAGGGCTTCCCTCAGTCAAGTTCCTCATACAACATATCTGTGATGTATGTGTGAGAGGCAAGTAAGTCAGGTCTTCTTTTAAAAGCAAAAACATGATCAGCACCACAAAGCCATTGGAGCTAATTCATATGGATTTGTGTGGTCCCATGCGTGTTCAAAGTAGAAGTGGAAAGAAGTATGTTTTAGTTATTATTGATGATTTTTCTAGATTTACTTGGATGATTTTTCTGTCTAGCAAGGATGAAACTTTTGATGAATTTGTGTCCTTTGCCAAAAGAGTACAAAAGTCAAGTGGAAATCAAATTATCCACATTCGATCAGATCATGGAACTGAGTTTGAGAATTCAAGATTCGATGACTTTTGCAAAGAAAATGGCATGGATCATAACTTTTCAGCCCCAAGAACTCCTCAACAGAATGGAGTTGTTGAAAGGAAGAACAGGACTCTAGAAGACATGGCAAGAACTATGCTCATAGCAAGTGGTCTTCCAAGGAACTTCTGGGCTGAAGCTATTAATACTGAATGTTATATTATTAACAGAGTTATGATGAGACCAATCATCAATAAGACTCCTTATGAACTGTTTAAGGGCAGGAAACCCAATATTTCTCACTTTCGAGCTTTTGGATGCAGGTGCTTTGTTCATAATAATGGGAAAAGGAACATAGGAAAATTTGATGAAAGAAGTGATGAAGCTGTGTTCCTTGGCTATGCATCAAATAGCAAAGCTTACAGAGTTTACAATAAAAATACATTGTGTGTAGAAGAAAGCATTCATGTGATATTTGATGAATCTAATATGTTTATGAATGTACAGGAACAAGACAATAATGATTATGAAATTGGTATGATTAGAGACAGGGAAGAAGATGAAGAAACCTCCAAGCAAACCAAGGAAGTAAGAGAGGAACCTGAGCAAGAACATAAAGAAAATGCTGAAGTTCCTAATCAAGAAAACTCGGAGGAACAAGATCATGGAGAACCTGACAACAAGGAAAATGGAGAAGAAACTAAAGAAGAAGTGCCTCAAATAGGAGTTCCTGCTAGAGAATTTCGACCAAAGCCATTCAGATATCGAGGCTCTCATCCAACAGACCTTATTATAAGTGATATTGGTAGAGGAACTCAGATCAGATCACAGTTGAGAAACTTTTGTGCCTTTCAAGCCTTCCTATCCATTATTGAGCCAGGGAATCATGATGAAGCACTAAAGGATGCTGACTGGATAATTGCCATGCAAGATGAACTCAATGAGTTCGAGAGGAACAAGGTCTGGCATCTTGAAGAAAAACCTAAACACAAAAAGGTTATAGGGCTCAAGTGGGTATTCAGGAACAAGCTGGATGAACATGGAACAATTGTGAGAAACAAAGCAAGACTTGTTGTGAAGGGCTATAATCAGCAAGAAGGTATTGACTTTGAAGAAACTTTTGCTCCAGTTGCTAGATTAGAAGCTATTAGAATCTTAATTGCTTTTGCCTCTTTTATGGGTTTCAAACTATATCAAATGGATGTTAAGTGTGCTTTCTTAAATGGTTTTCTTGAAGAAGAGGTGTTCGTGGAACAACCTCCTGGTTTTGAAAATCCCCAATTTCCTAATCATGTCTTTAAGATTGATAAAGCTCTTTATGGGATGAAACAAGCACCTAGAGCTTGGTATGAGAGGCTCTCTAAGTTCCTTCTTCAAAATGATTTTAAAAGAGGTAAAGTAGATAAAACTTTTTTTTTAAATATGAAGGAACGGACTTACTAGTTGTTCAAATATATGTTGATGATATTATTTTTGGAGCAACTAACGAAAACTTGTGCAAGTACTTTGCTGAGCTAATGAGTGGTGAATTTGAGATGAGCATGATGGGGGAACTCAACTTCTTTCTTGGACTACAAATCAAACAAACAGAAAGAGGTATTGCAATTCACCAACAAAAGTATGTCAAGGAACTGCTGAAGAAATATAACCTTGACCAAGCAAAGACCAACCATACTCCAATGGGAACAGGCACAAGGTTAGATGAAGATCTACAAGGAACTAGTGTAGATCAAACCAAATACAGAGGTATGATTGGATCCCTTTTATACTTAACTGCTAGCAGACCTGATATTGCATTTAGTGTTGGCTTATGTGAAAGGTTTCAATCTAATCCTAAGGAGTCACACCTTACAGCAGTAAAAAGGATCCTACGATATCTCAAAGGAATTGACCATCTTTGTCTCTTCTATCCTAGAAGTGATACTTTTGATTTAAAAGGTTTTGCAGATGCTGACTATGCAGGAGATTTGGTGAATAGGAAGAGTACTTCAGGAATGATTCAGTTTCTCGGGCCATGCCTAGTTTCTTGGGGATCCAAGAAACAGAACACGGTGGCCTTGTCTATTGCTGAAGCTGAATATGTAGCAGCTGCTGCGTGCTGTTCTCAAGTACTTTGGATAAAACAACAACTAAGAGATTATGGTATGAAATATAATTACATTCCTATCTATTGTGATAATACTAGTGCCATATGCATTTCAAAAGATCTAGTTCATCATTCTCGTGTGAAACATATTCATATAAGGCATCATTTCCTTAAGGATAATGTGGAAAAAGGCTTAATTAAGTTAGATTTTTGTGAAACTGAAAATCAAATTGATGACATTCTTACTAAGCCTTTGAGCAGGGACAAGTTTGAAAAGATGCGCATGGAACTTGGTATGATACAATTGAGTTAAAAGGACCTCAAATTCCCCCAAGGTATAAGTCAATCATGCATGCATTATATGTATCTTACACAATATGAATATGTGAAAACATAGTCCTAAGCATTAGAATGTATGGCATTACATATGGGATTGTGGCTGTATGTGAAGAAATCAAATTGCATTAGGCATGTCTATGTTATAACAAACTATGTTGATTTGTTCCTAGTTCCTCCGAAATAATCTATAAGATTTTGTTCTATCTTTTTGAGAATTAATTAACTAATCAGTTGATTAATTTTATCTCTTAAATCTTATCTTTTATTTTGAATTATTCCTCGTTTCTTATCTTTTAAAATTCAAATTCATCTCTCAAAAACTGTTGATTAAATACCCGTGACTGTTTGCATTCAATTCAAAGTTTCTGATAACTTAACCTAGACCCTTCATGTCAAATCACATTAATTCTTTAAACTGACCAAGTTAAAAGTAATTTCTCTATCCTTCATCAAACGACACCTGCACTATTCAATTAACCTTCCACATTCTTCCACCGACCCTTTTATCCCTTAAAATTCCACCCCTATAAAATGACACCAAACCCTACACACTGTTCCTCACCTCCTCACTCTGTAAAATACACCCTACATTTTACCGATTCAGCAAATTCACCCATGGATGTTTCACCAAAACCTCAAGTTACCCCTCAAAAAGATTCACTCATGGATATCGAGCAAGAGAATCAAACAAAACCCTCTGTTGAAAAACCAAAGAACTTGCCTGCTGAGTCAAAGAAACGAAAGCTGGAGGAACTTGAGGATCAGGGCTGGGAGGAATTAGGAGAAAGAATTCAGTTGGAAAAGTCTCCATTTCAAAATAAAATCGAAGCAAGCTCTGAACGCTTCATTTGATGGTATCTGCATCAACTTACCATGGTGTGAAGTAAGTAAGTATTCTGAATTACTTGAAATCTTAGAGGCTCAAAATTGGATGCAATTGTTTAGTGAAAGTTACAATAATGTGCTTGCTCATGCTCCTTTGAAAGAATTTTGTGCAAATTTTAAGAATTATGATGGTGTTTGTGTATCAAGAGTTAAAAATAAGAAATTAGTTTTGATGCTGATTATTTATGTGCTATCTTTGGAACTCCGAATGAGGGGTTTGATGAATATTTTAAAGGAGCTACTGATAAAAGTGTAGGTGATGTGCCCATAAAAGATATTGTGGAATCAATTGGTGGAAAGGTGTCTAAAGTCCAAACAAATCATAACCTGTTCTCTCCCCTTCAAAAACTGTTGTTTATCTTTGTGCATTTAGCCATTGTTCCAAGAACTCATCACAGGCATGAGGCTAACCACCTTGATGCTATGCTGATGTACTGCCTTGAAAAAAAAATACAAATCAATTTCCCTTCCATCATGATAAAACACCTCACCCACTGTCTTGCAAACCATTTGAAGGTTGGATATGCAAATCAGATCATTACTCTCATTGAGAGTTTTGGTATTTCTGTGGAGAACTGTGAACATCTCAAACTACAAACCAATCATTTTGTTCAACCTAAAACCCTGGAAAGCATAAACCTGCATGTAGTTGATGGTGTTACCCAATTCCTTCCTAAACAAACTCCTAAGGCTAAGGAAGGAGTTAAGATTCTGACTGAGGAAGAGGAGTTGGACAAATGGCTGGAAGAAGAGGAAAGTGAGGGAGAGGAAGAAAAGAAGGAAAAAGAAGAAAGTTCTGAAAAGAAGGGCAGAAAAAGTAATGCTTCTGGTGCTAGGAAAAGGAAGAGCATTAGGTTGGCTTTTAAGCCAAAGGCGAAAGCTGAGGCTCCATCTGCTTTTGTGGATCTCAGTGAGGAGAAAGCCTTTGTTCAGGGGGTATTTGTGCAAGAAACTGTCACTCATTCTACTCCAGCAGGTGCAGGTACATGACTTGCTGCCTTTAGTTCTGTGAGTTCCACCTTGGAACTGAAGGCACTCAAAGATGCTGTCAAGCTGCTGTCTCAACCAACTCTGCTCCTGAGGATTGGAGCTCTTGAGAAACTAGTAGGAGACCTGGTGCATGCTTCTAAGGAACTCACCTCAGCAATGAAGGACAGCACTTCAACTCTCTCTCAAGGCCAGGCTGAGTTGTTGAAGAAGCTGGAAGAGATTGTTGTTGAAGAAGAAGTTGCTGAGGAAACAGAAGAAGAGCACAAGACCCCAGTCCCTACACCCTAATCCTATTTTCTGTCTATCTCATCTATCAAACTATCTTTTGATCTTGGTCTGTATTAAACTTGGTTTATTTTGCTTCTTTTGGTCTATAAACAATTAAACAGGGTATTTTCTTTTGTTTTTGATGTTCTGGAGGAACATCAGTTTGTTTATATGGATGTTGCTTGCTTGCTTTATGACTATTTGCATACTATTTCTGCCTATATGTGCTTTGTTCTATGCTTTGAACACAAACCAATAAAATGGTGCTGTGTTTCGATATGTATATTTGTGTGCATTAATTTTGATGAACGCCAAAAGGGGGAAAAGAAGGCAAACTCAATTGTTGACAAGCTCTCCATCCGTTTATAATAGAACGTATAACTATAACTTTAATTCAGTTCCTTGTTTAAATTTAGCTATGATTAAATTTAGCTAATTCATTTTTGTTTTACGTTTTTCGTTTTCTGATTGTCTTTTAAAATTTTTATTTTGTGAGTTTGCTTAGGTTTGTCATTCATCAAAAAGGGGGAATATTGTTGATCTTAAGTTTTTATGATGACTCAAGGAACCTAAGCAAACCCATAAGGGCTTTAACTTTTGTCTATTAGCTTTGATGTACTTGACGGGTTCTTATATGCAACGAAGTTCTAGAGTTAGAACGGAGCATGGAACAAGGTCTAAGGATGAGCCGTGGATGAGCATAGAGGACAATCAGAAGCCAAGTTCCTTGAGTGAGGAACTGAAGCTTCAGAGTCGAAGCTTCACTATGTTCCAAGGAGTCTATTGTATCTTTATTATTTATTTTAGGCTTCTTGTATATAAAGATTTTATTTTCCCTTCTTTAACAAGATTTAATTTTATTT